>NW_024070186.1:8221930-8366401 GCF_014754425.2 Oryx dammah | reverse complement strand
GCCGGCCCCGCCGCCGCTCCGCCGCCCGGCGCGCCGCGGCCACACTACCTGGGCGCCTCGGTCATCATCACCAACGGCAGGTGACTCGCTCGGCCGCCCGCGCGGAGAAGCCATAGGCCGGCCTCCTGGGCTCCCCGCCTCACCGAGTCCACGGGCCGAGCTGTGTATGCACGGTTTAAATTAATTTATACAGAGACGACTATTTTACTAAACTCCGCCGCCGACTTCTAGATTTTTTTTTTTTTTAAACCGTAGATGCCATAAACGCCCCTGTAGAGGACAGAAGCGGCGACGTCGGGGACACCCTGACCGCCCGACGTTTTGTTCTCCAAGAGCCAGGTTTTCTGAAAAGGCAACCGCCCAGGGGTGGCCCCAACTACTCCGTCCTTGGGGGGGACTTGGTTTCCTCGCCTTGAAATCAGGCCTGTGCGCCCCCGATGCTCAGTAACAGACCCGCTTTTGGCGAGGGTGGGGGTTTGGGGGTAGCAGTTGTAATATCTCCAGACACTCCACTTTGCGAAGGTCACCCCACCCGAAGATGGTCAGATAGATGGGCCAGCCCGGGAAGCCTCCTGTGTTCATTGCCCTTTTTAGGTTCTTAAGTCAACGGCAGAATGTGATGATTTAAGTTCCCTTAATGGACGACAACTCCGCAGTTTTCAAGCCATTCATGAGTCTCATGAAACGTTTTCATTTAACCCTTGAATACAAACATCGGCAAGCCGAGACCAAGGGGGTGACTGTGGCTGTGCTTCTCAAGTGCATTCACAAAGGTTTTATTCCCTCCCAACCCCGTGAACTCTTGAGAATAGCACCTTCAGAATATATTGAATAGGCATTAAATGCAAATATATATATATAGCCAGATATTTTATGAGAGTGACAGGTGGATGATTTCCGTGCCCAGTTGATTGGCTACCCGTCAAATCTGACAAGCAAAGTCCCTCTGGCCCACACAGACCTGTAATTCCCTAGGCTCGTGTTTGATACAAGTAGTGCTAATAAAGTTAGTTAAATTGCATGTGCAATATGGAAACTTGTCAATGGACTGCGCCTCGCGGAAGAAAACATGCTAAAGGGATGTAACGAAAAATGATGTACACGTCTTCAGCATTTTCTACAGAGTAAGAAAACTCCATATGAACGTCATGTGTGTAACAGGTAAACAGGAATCTTCTATAAAGCACCAGCAGTGTTTTTAAAATAAACTCCCATTAATTTTTATTTTTATACTTTGCTTCAAGATTTCACTGTTTAAAAATCCTGTCATGGCTCCGAAGTGGATCAATGCATTGAACCACACTTTTTCAATCTGCTCCTCACTATAAACACTCCCTCATTTTGCTGCTTTTTCAAAGATGGTTTACTTTTAGGAAACTATGTCCACCTTTCAGCGTGGAAAGTTTGTTCACCAGTGTCTCCAACTCACTGTTCCTTGAATCCGAGAGCACCTACATGTGCTGTTATTGAAATGTGAAAGGACCTGCCGTCCAGCCAGCGCCTCTCTGAAGACCTGCCTGCTTCCCTGGGGTGGTTCAGTTGCCTTATGGTACAGTTTGCAAATTTAGGAACATGTGTTTTGCAGTGAAGAGGCGAGATCAGAAGAATCCAGTGCGTACACCTCGACACTGTGCTTAGCCATACTTCATGAGCAGCTTGCTCTGAGTGTAGACACACAGAAAATAAGCCTGGGGTAATGTTTTTATGCTGTCGAGACCCATAATTAAACCCGTGATTCCTGGAAGGTGCAGGTTGGATGAGCAGGAGATTCACTTGACAGTTTTCAATAAAGTACCATAAAATACGTTTGTGTCTATCTTGTTATTAATCATTGGGGGCTGTATAAATAAATACAACTGTGAGGACTTCTGGAGCAATTTAAGACCAGATGTTACTGTTAGCAAACAAAATCGTTATAGATTTATAAACCTTAACATAAATAGGCTTAATGATGAGGGTATGTGTACTTGAGAAATAAAATGTGTACTAGGAAAAACTTCCTTGCCTAAAGAAACATTGCAGTTTTCATAACCTAGAACATAAAGGAAGATTCCCATGCAAGCTGGCTTCCAGGCGGACAGCAGCTCTGTGCAAAGTTGGCAGGGCAGTTACTATGGTAACCTGACATTGTTACCTCCATCTTTTAGTCTGCACATTTAAGCTTGGGGATATTGTTTCTCGACTTCTGTGAGGCTCTGAAAGAGAAAGCGTGTTAATAAATACGCATGTCTTTCACAAAAAAGGAAAAATGTAGTGGTTCCTAACATGTTGACAAAAAAATGCCAGATTAAATGGATTTCAAAAATAAGCCCAGTTCAAGACTGGTTTGTCCCTCCTTCCACTGGGCCTCCAAGGGAAAGGAATTCCTTTATGTTCTTGGAAGCCCTTTCTAGAAAAGCCATTCCATTCATACCTTTGCAGAGAAGTGAACAGGGTGTGAAGTGCTGCTCTGAGAAAATCTGTAAGAGCCTGTATTTTCTGCTCCCTCATTCCCACCCCTTTGATCATATTAAGTCCAATGGCCATGCCTTCCTCCCTTGGATCCTAAGGATGGGAAAGGTTTACTCCATCAGTGAATCCTGTATAAAGTCTACTGTAGTTTATGATGGCTCAGCCAGTAAAGAACCTTTCTATAATGCAGGAGACCTGGGTTTGATCCCTGGGTTGGGAAGATTCCCTGGAGAAAGGAACGGCTACCCACTCCAGTATTCCTGCCTGGAGAACTCCATGGGCAGAGGAGCCTGGCAGGCTACAGTTAATGGGGTCGCAAAGAGTTGGACACGAGTGAGCAACTAACACTTTCAAGATGGTTAGGTAGACTGTGGGGGCTGCTACAGATAAAAGAAAAATTTCAAATAAATTCCATAAAATTACTGTGGAAATTTTAGTGAATTGCAGCCCTTGAGTTATCAAAGATGCATTATTCAAGCTATTCCTAAACTTAAGTATGATAAATAAGGTTGAAATCTTGGGGAAGAACTGTGGAGACAAGTAGTTCTCACAAAAGAGGAAGAACAACTGGACAAGAACAGAACATGTTCTTATATTAAATTTGTTAAAAACTTTAAGCTAAAAAATTTACATTATTAAATGTATTTCTCACTTTAGTTAAATATTTTTGAACTTTTGGGATTTTCTTTCATTCTTTGAAGTAATATGACTTCTCTTTTGTATGATACATAACACATTTTTCACAACTACATTTTTAAAAAAGCAACCAGCTTCTTAATATTTACATATACCTATTCCTTATGATGTAAAACTATTTATTTTTTTAAGTGTTTAAATATGAATAAAAAAAATATTGTAACCGAAAGGAACTGCTTATTTTGACAAATGAGACATGGTAAAAATAAAAAATAAGCCCAAACTACAGAGAAGGTCTCAAAATTTATTTTGGTAGACTTGCTTTTTATAGGCATTGGTTTAAAGTAATTACGTTTCAGAGATGAGTCTTTGAAAAACTAAAAATGCAGAGGTTTAACGCTTATTTCAAATGTGCATAGTAGTTAGGAATACCGATTTCTCCATTCTTTGCCCATTAAGACCCAGCAGACCTGCAGAACGTAAGCCTAAAACATCTCCTTTATGGATTCTGAAACGGCTGGCTGAGCTGAGGCTGGCTTCTCTCCTGGTTCCCAGACTCGAGGCTGAGGGGTGCCCACGTAGTCCTCCCCGTGTGTGTAGGTGGTGGGAGTGGGGGTAGGGTTGGAGGTGCATGATACCCCAGGCCTGGGCCTGTGGACCCACCCCTCCTTGGACCGCTTGCTCCCACATCGGGCAGTCTACTGTGCTGCAGCGGAGAGCCCCGGGGGACGCAGATCCTTCCGACTGTGCCCCAGCACTGCCAGGATGACAGTGCCAAGGAATGCTTCGGGGGTTGGGGGTGGGGCGGGGGACACGGAAAGCCCGGCTATTCCTGGGTCCTGTTTTAGAGTTCCTCTGAAATTTGCTACCAGCGAGGGGTTGCTGTCCTTCCTGCCTTTCATGTAACAATGTGCAGCCTCCACACTAGGGCACAATTCAAATGTCCCCAAAGCACATGCCAATCCTGAGTTGAAGTGCTGTGTTTTCAAGATTAAGAGAAAAACGTGAAGTTCTCGTTAAGACTTTAAAGCTCCTTGAGATCCTAGATCGCTGGTTGCATAAACTGCACCCAAATTGACAAGTGCAGCGTAGCAAGTTTTCCTAACGCTAACAGCTGTAAGCAAAATGCCTTTATTCAGCTGTTCTATAGGAAGCAGAATTGAAGTCTTTGGTTCATCTGAGGCAAAGTCAGGTTTATGCAAAACGCAGCATCTGTTCCAAGTCTGTTTTGCCTCCCTCAAGACAACTGGGTGTCGGGCACAAGTAAGAAATAAGAACAGTCTTGAAAGCGCAGGGGCAAAGCGATACGCCCAGAGCATCTCCATCTGATGTGACGTGGCCACACTTCATTAGTTTTAATTTACCAAAAGGAAATTAAATGATAACATTATTTTTTCCCTAAAGCAGACTGTCTAGAGTAGGACTTCAGCTTAAAACAAATCATAGCATGTTTTTCATTAAATAACCCCCCAAAGAAATGCAAAAAGTTAACGATGGCAGCTCTGAGACATGGTGTGCCTCATATTACAGAGTCTGAGAAGTCAAACTTGCAACATCAGCCTGAGAACTTTATTCTTCACGATATTATGCAGATGCCCTCTCCAGGGTGAGCCCGTTTGGTAAATCTGGGGTGCTGTGGACTTCAGACTTTTATTTAGACTTGGGCATTTAGGGGAGAGTGTTGTGTTTTGTTAAGGAAAATAATTCTAGTTGAAGCCTTATTTGCAAAATATGACTTCTGAAATCTTTTCAAGTTACATTTCCAAAACATACATATTGGGTTAGTGTACTTGACTAAACATGTTATTTTTTTCCTTCTGTGGGGTTGCCTGTGCCTGGCTAAAGGTAGACAGATTTTTATACCGAAAACCACAGCTTTCTGGAGTTAGCTTGGCCAGTTAAAGCTGGAGAAAGACAGTGCTGGGCCACAATAAGGGGGTTCTGTTCAAAGCTGAGAGCCTCATCAACTTTTCTTTTCACTAATTCCAGTTGGGATTGGCAGGAAGAGAGAAAAGTGGACAAAAAGTGGCCTCTTCAGGCTGAAAAGTAATGTGTTATGAGTCTCAAGTTCAGTGGAGATAGGACTTACATGGAAAAAGCATGGAATACATCTGGAAAGAGCAAATGCATATCAAAAGGCTTCCTTTCTTTTGTTCTTTCGTGGAGACTCATAGGGCATCAGATTTGGAACATCTTTTAAGACTTCACACACACACACACACACACGCTCTTAACTGATAGTATGCAATAGCAATAACTCTTTTTGGCAATGTGAAAAGGGGGCAAAAAACTGTGACTTAGCAATAAAATGCCATGTACGTCTATACTGTGTGCGTCTATACAGTCCTGCAGGAATGCTCTATGTTTCAAAGCAAGCCCGAAGCTGGCTTAAAGCTCCAAATCCTCCTTTGCGTGTGGTATGAGAGGGAGACTTCATCTCCAGCTGTTGGAGCCAAATCACCCACCCTCACATCCAAGCCATTACCTAATCAATGCTTTAAGGATCTTGAACTTGATCCCATCACGGCAGAATATTCAGTCAATTTAAACTGAGGAAAGCTCATTAATTAATGTCAAAGTAATTAACTGACTCCTTCTACAAGGTCATTACAGCCAAAGTAGCTAGGGGTGCCTCTGTAGCCATTGCTATTGGACCACAAACCACCAGGCTGAGAATAAGGCTTAGAAATCTTCCTTCTCTTTTCTTCACTAAACAAACAACAAGCAAAAAATGATGACTAAGTTCCAGTGTATGTTCCTATAGGAAAACACCTCCCTGGATTCTTGTAAACAGTGTTACCATACTCCTAACTCACCAATGACCAGGGCCTGAAAGCTTTTTTAAAAAATGTTTTTAATAGTCTAGGGATAAAGATCTTCACTGTGCTTCCCAGGTGGCTAGTGTTAAGAATCCACCTGCCACCGCAGGAGATGCAAGAGAGGCAATACCTGGGCCAGGAAGCTCCCCTGGAGGAGGGCATGGCACCCCACTCCAGTATCCTCACCTGGAGAATCCCACGGACAGAGGAGCCTGGTGAGCTACAGTCCATTGGGTTGCAAAGAGTCAGACATGACTGAGCACGCACAAAGATCTCCACTACTGGGAAAACGTGAATTAGTCCATTGCTGTTTGTTAAAAACTATTTTTATCATGTTAAAACTATTTTTTTTGGCCAATTAACACATCCAATATCAAGAAGGGAGAACAAATCTCACATCTGTGGTAGGTCTTTACCTGAACTAAATCTTTCTAGCGATCGACCCTCTACCCCGAACAAAATTTAAGAATGAACAGGTTAATTGGAGGGAGAAAAAAAAAAATCGTCAACAACTCTGATTTAGTTTTTCCGGCTCCACGGGCTAGGAAAGGCAGCAGAAATCCAAGGGGAAGCCTCCCGCCTCAGTTCTGCCCTTCAGTCTGTGTGTCAGTCCCCAGCGGGGACTACCGCTGTTTGGGGACAATGAGGTTTCTCAGCATGTCGAAGGAGTTGCCGTCAGGATGCACCGTGACCACATCGCCATTTTCCTGGTGGACCAGAAGAAACCCGGAGTCATCCAGGCCAACTATCCACACCTTTGGTCCCTCAGCACTTCCCAGGTGGACTTGCTGAGCACTGAAAAGGAAGAACAGCCTTTGGTCACTGGGACATGTGAGAGGCAGCGGAGGCTTGAGACGATAAGTAATTATCTGTTATGGGAAAGGATTCAGGGCTGGTGGGAGAGAGGAGGCTGGGCTGGATACAGTTAAAATGCATCTGGGCCTGAGCTCTGCCTTTCCCTGGTCCCGCCTGAACTGTCTCGGTGACTACCAGAATATAATCAAGTCCAATAGGGAGTTAGGAATTGCTTCTCTCGAAAACACTGTCACTCCTAATTCTGAACATCCGGAAGGATTTTCATCCGGAAGGATTTTTTTGCGCCACTTCCTTCACCCTCTAGCACTTTAAAGAAATACTGCAACCCTCCAGGCTTTTGGCTGAGATAAGATTGGCCTCTTTCTAGCTGTTCTGAAAAGAAGACTTTTATCGAGTTGGGGTGCATTGATTATAAGTTAAACGCATGCGAATTCAATGTTTTCAGTATTTTTCCAAATGCACCTACTGAGTTATAGCCTTCTTAACAGTTTTAAACATACAGAAGCTGCACCTCCCCCATTTTTATTTTGAAGAATTTCAGACCGACAGAAAAGGGGGAACATAATACAACGAACCTCACATGCCCTCTTCACTTACACTAACTGATAACATTTTCCATATCTGCGGTTTTTCCTCAGTGTGCATGCACACACACTGTTTTATGGGGAGTGGAAGGGGGTTCCTGATATTTAAAAATAAGTTGTAGGCATCATGACACTTTAAATATTTCAGCAAGTATAAGAATAAGAATAATCTTCTTAAATCCAGAATATCATTATCACTCTCAAGAAATGTGGTCTTGATACATTATTGAATATCTGTCCCTGTGCAAAAGTCCCCATCATCCCATTAATATCTTCTGTGGGTACTCTCTCCCTTCCAGGATCTGATTATGAATCTCATATTCCATTCAGCTGTCATGCCTCGTGAGTCTTCTTTAATTTCAAAAATCTCCTACCTTCTTTTTGTTTCTAAGACCTTGACATTGCTAAAAGGTACAGGCCCCTATTGGTCAATATCAGTACTTTTTCAAACTAAGGTGCCTGAAAGCTTGCTGGAGCCCTTGTTAAAACAGGAGTGCTGGGCCCCAGCCTCAGGGGAGGAGTTAAGAATTTGCATTTCTACATGTATATTACCATATGTAAAATAGACAGCTAGTGGGAAACTGCTGTAAAACACAGGGGGCTCAACGTGGTGCTCGGTGACAACCTAGAGGGTGGGGGGTTGGCGGGAGGATCAAGAGGGAGGGGATGTACACAGGTATGCCCACAACATGAATGTTGTATGGGAGGAACCAGCACAACATTGCAAAGCAATTATCCTCCAAATAAAAAATTTTAATAAAAGAAACAGAAGTCAGCAAATGAGAAAAGCAGAATTTGAACACAGGAAAAAAAAAAAAAGAAGAAGACGAAGAATTTGTGTTTCTAACAAAGTTCCCAGGTAAGGCTGAGGCCGGGAGGTCTCCCTTTGAAAATGATAGTTACCAAGAATGTTCCACAATTTAAGATTTGCCTGTCGCCTCACAATCAGATTCGGTTTAAACACACACTGGGGCAGGAAAGTCTTCAGTGATGTGCTGTCTCTCCCAGCACATGCCACCTGAAGGCACGGGATTGCCCATTTGTCCCCATTCCTGGTGACGCTCACTCGCTCAAGGTGGTATCCCCCAGGTTTATCCATCAGTCAATTATCCATCAGAGGATTACCCAGATCTGTGCTTAGTAAAGGGATTTTAAGAGGATGCAGACAAGCCAGCACTAACCTGTGTACCCAGTATTTATAGTAGAGAGGAAGAACGCCGTTGGGCCCCTGGTCCTGAAACGTGTCGATCAGCTTCTCCAGCACGGTCGCTGTGCGGGCGATGAGACAGTCAGCTCTCAAGGGCTGTAGCTCTGCCCCGTGTTCCTTATTGTATTCTGTGATGAGATCATTGATGCATATGGTGGGGTTGCTGTTCGTCACGTTAAATCCACAGCCTGAACGGAGAGAAACGATGGACAAGGTGAGCAGCTCAACCTACTGATGACATCACATGTCTCTCCCGACTGCCTGGAAAAAGTTACAGCTTTTACGCTCAACTTGCTGCTTCCTTGTCCCCTTGAGTTTTTTTTTTTTTTTTGTCTCTGGCCAGTTAGAGAAGGACTTATGTCTTGGAATCCATCTTCCTTTATCATCCTTCCCTTACTATCCACATCAAACCAGAGCCATTCCAAACACATTACACATTAGTTGGGGAAAAAAAAAAAAAGCAAGTCACACTGGATTCAGTTCAGCAGAAAGGGATGAACAGAGTTGCTTCTTAAATGATACCTCCTGTGGTCTAGCCAAGAATTGGAGCTCAGCGCTGAACCCGATGTAAAATAAAATCTCGTTTCTTTTTCTACTTGAATAATAGAACACATGCTTGAAAATAAAGAATTTTATTCAGGTCTTAAGGAGTAAACTCTGGATTCAAAGACTTCCAACCTCGATCATGGCATAAGCCCAAACACATCTTTTAATGCTTTATCCTTGGAAGTCTTTGGTGCTAGAGTTACGTTGTTGGCAGAGGGCCAACCCATGTTCAGTGGCTCTTTCACAGGCCCCTAAACCAAGGCTTCAGGAGAGAGTTACCAGCTTATCTCTGTCGTTACTTAACACCGCTGTTCTCTGCCGGGTCGGGGTGAGGGGATTCTTCAGAAAAGCTGAGACTTAGTTTTTAGCAGGGCCCTGAATCAACCTCAAAGAGGGCTTCAATAAGAAGTGAAATACTGCGAGAACTAGGCAAGTGAGCTGACCATTTTTCCAGGGCCTCTGAGAAGAGAAGTTCCCAGATACTTGTCTTAGAATAGTAACACTCATAATAACCGTACTTTTTGATAAATGTGCTGAGCTGTTTTCGGTATGAAGAGAAGGCTTAGCTGGCCCCAAATTATTATTATTATTTTTTAATATACTGGCTACTAAAATACAAACCAATGTAAATGACACCTGGGAAAAAACAACTACAAAAGCAGGGAGGAATTGGCAGTTGTTCGTTTGAGCTTTCATCAACAACATGGACAAGAACAGGAGTTCCTGCGCTGGTGTAAGGCACTCAGCTAAGCGTACGCAGCACTGAAGAAGCTCCCCTGCACCCGGAAGATGCACGGTCCTGGGAAAAGAGCCACGTGGACTCTGCTGCCAACTTAGGCTGTGGCTTTCTAAGGACCAGCAGGCGCCACTGATGGTGACTTTTTGAATCTTTCCCCAAAGATGCCCTCTGTGCCCCCTGCTTACCTCCCATGGCCTTAAGACGTCAATAAAAGCTATGAATTCTCTCAGAAGGAAGTTTCGTTCCCCCCTCACTGACAGAGAATTCCTCAGCTCCCTGAAGCCATCCTTTGTCCCTATTCAGAACCTCTGTATCCAGCCCAGTTACTCATTTACACATGGGAGACGGAGCTTGGAGGGGAGGAAGTAACCTCCCTCGAATAACACTGCCAGTTGGCAGCAGCGCTGGAAACACACGCCGTGTCTTCTCTGGCTGGCACTCCCCACACACCACCACACGCTTTCTGTCCACTGCTGATTTCTGAACCCCACTCCAGTTCCTCTGGGCATTAGGGAGAAGGTGATGCTTGGATGACCAGGGACTCCTAGGAACTTCTCGAACTGCTTCTGAATCCATCTCCTTGCCTGATGAGGATGTGCTGAGGTGAAATGGAGAATCTTTACCTCACCCTGACCAGCCTGGAGGGTCTTCTGAAGGTCAAAAAGAAGGCAACTTTTCCATGGCCTGGGAAGGTCAGATTAAGAATGCAAGGACACCCATCCTTGAAATTAACTTTCCTTTTCTTATTACCAAGCAACAAAGTGGATATTTTCATCATGTCTAATTTAACAAGAAGCGGGAGTGTAGAGAGGTGTAAGAAAAGGCCTGTTTGATGAGATACCCATGTGGTGGTTTCCACGGCCAGAGGTACAAACGCTAAACTCTCTGAAAGGCTTTCTACCCACCTGGCCTGTTCTGCATACATATTGTGTTCTATAAGTCAAAGCTCAAAGAAAAAGAAATCCCAGATGATAATCCACTCCCCTCAATGGAGCCATGTGTGAGCCATTTTATTTCTATTAATCTAAAAATTCTGGGGGTAAGGGCTTTAAAAACTTACCAATAAGTATATAAAATGTTTCTCCCATAAGTGTTGAGTTAACTAAAACTCCACCAAGCTTCATGAGGTCACTGTAATAAATATCATTGGGCCACTTCACTCGCAAATTGATATCCTGAAAGGAAAATCTGCATATTAATCAAGCAGTCTCAAGACACAAAGGGACCAGGAGAGGTCGTCCAACTTAAAAAAGAAAACACAAAGATGAGCAGAATATTCTAAAAACAGAGGAATAGGGCTCTCAGGCTCTCTTCTTTTTCAGACAGCTGATCACCTCTTTGGAGCAATACTTGAAGTAGTAAAGTGCCCTGCGGGGCCAGAGGAAGGAGACCTCAAGAGCACAGGAATCTCAGTCTCCTCTCCCTCATCACTGTGTACCACCATCAGAAACACTGAAGACGCCCGTCTTGGGAATTAAATCGATTATCCCAAGATCAATAACCACAGCAAAGGGGAGCATCATGTGCTAGGGAGGAGGGCGGGGGGGTGGGGTAGGGGGTGGGGCAAGGGGCGGGAGGTGGGGCTGAAGGCAGGGAACAATACTCTTGGGGGCTCTTTTTCCTTAAGGAGCTCTTGCTCCAGAGTGAAGGATGGCCTTGAACTAACCAGAGTCAGGCAGAAATGTCTCAAGTAGAACGCTATGGAGATACACAGGAGCAACTCATTTTACTGAGTCATATCACATCATGTATGGATGTGAGAGTTGGACTATAAAGAAAGCTGAGCGCCGAAGAAATGATGCTTTTGAACTGTGGTGTTGGAGAAGACTCTTGAGAGTCCCTTGGACTGCAAGGAGATCCAACCAGTCCATTCTAAAGGAGATCAGTCCTGGGTGTTCACTGGAAGGACTGATGTTGAAGCTGAAGCTCCAATACTTTGGCCACCTGATGTGAAGAGTTGACTCATTGGAAAAGACCCTGATGCAGGGAAAGATTGAGAGCAGGAGGAGAAGGGGACGACAGAGGATGAGATGGCTAGATGGCATCACCGACACAGTGGGCATGAGTTTGGGTAAACTCCAGGAGTTCGTGATGGACAGGGAGGCCTGATGTGCTGCGATCCATGGAGTCACAAAGAGTCGGACACGATTGAGCGACTGAACTGAACTGACTGATTAGAGGATACTGAGTTTATTAGTCTCCATGAAGTGCCAGCGGTCAACCTGGGTAACAGAAACAGAGCGGTCCAGTGGCCTGCTGCCTCTCCATCCTGAGGGGCGTGGCCTGGGCAAGGCTGCCTGTGCCCTCCAGGGAATGGCCCGAGAGTAGACACTGCCTTGAACTGGGCCACCTGGAACCCCACCTCCTGCCATGACTGTGAAGTTGAGGCACACAGACTGGCTGCCCGAGGTTTGTTTAGGCCTATAAAAAAAGTCTTTTCACCAGAAAACACCACAGATAAATAGACTCATCCAGTCCAATGTGCTTCAATCAAAAAGAAAGAAAAGGAAAAGAAAGGCCTGCCTTTACTAGGACATTGGACACATCTCTCAGCAGCACAGAAGGGAAATTCTGGGAAACGAACACATTCCAGCAAGCTCGAAGCAGCTATCAACCTGACGGCACTTTTAAAACTCCAGGAGCTCTCTGCTGCCAGCTTTACAAAAAGCAGGCTGAGGCTCCACACACAGCAGCCATTCAGACACACACACGCTACAAACGTGACTCAACGGAGATGCGCGTGCATGGCAGGGCTGTATCAGTGATGAACTGCACATACCTGGTACCCGGGGATGGATCTTACTGCCTCTACGACGGCCAGGGACATCAGATGCTGGACAAATGGAATCCTCTGTCCCAGTGGGGATCTCAGCGGGATGCAGACCAGCAGGGTGGAAAGGGCGCATCCCAAGGGGCTCAGCCAAGCATTCTTTCCCCGCCCTGGAACACAAGCCCCGTCAGGAAAATGGCCAGCCTGAACTGTGAGCAGACTGAGGTGCACATGATGCCAGAAAATACATGGAGGGCTCAGAAATGCAAACGGAGGATGTGTGCCGCTGGAACAGACCCGGACTGATGAAAATGCCTGGAGATTCTGGGGTTAACTCAACAACAGAGAAGCTGTTTAAAATCTGCTCTGTGGCTGAACAAGTTTCCGATTATTAGCATAATGTTCTGCCTCATATCATCCATGCTTTGATGATTCAAAGTCTTACACAGTGTCTGAACCTCACTCTTGGTTTAATTCTCACCATATGGCAATGTAGGCAGAAATGGAGACAGTGGGGAAACTGGACCGAACCTACACTGATCCAGGAGAGGTCCTGGAAGCCATGTTTTTCAGAAGTGATCCCAATTGTGATGGTCTCACAAAACCATAGAATTGTACACTTTTAAGTGAGGGGACTGGATGGTATTTATTTTTTAAAGGAAGCTGAATTTGAAAAATGATTCCTGATATTAAGTCGAGTTATTTTTCTTAAAAAAGAAGTTGAGGAAATAAAAGAGAGAGTATATCTCTCTCAAAAGAGAGGTATAACATAATTTCTTCCCTGGCTCTTTTTTTTTTTTTTTAAACTACCGTATTGAGCACCACAGCCTTGAATAATTCTTTTTTCTTTCTTTGAGTTATGTTCAAAAGACATGCTCAGGAGAAAGAAGTGGAAACAGTGGATTTCTCATTTCATTGCTTCTTCTGGGAAAGGCATAAGAGCCTCTGAGAGTTAAAAGTTGGGGGTCTGCCTGGTACCTGCTGGGGTGGGGAGGGGCAGGGGACAGTGGCCCACGTATGACCCCTGAGCAGGAATAATCTGCTTGCAGCTGGAACCCAAGTGGATTCTGGGAGGATGTGGGCTCTTGACTCTGAAGGTCAGCAGGGGGTGGAAGCTCTGGACAGCCCTCTGCTCCTTGGTGGGCACTCTGTGAATAGGCACTGCCCACTGATCGAGGGCCCACTCCATGCAAACGCCAGTGCCAGCCAGGGTGGGGGCTGGCAGATGAAAGACACGTGACACTTGGTCTAGACACAGAAGACACCTCTCAGAGAACCTTCGGGAAAATAAATGTCTCTCTACCATAGTTATTATTCACAAACGGCAACGCCTAGAATGTGTTGGGAAGAGGAATTTACAAGATGTAGGTAAAAGAACGTTAAAACAATCACAGGCGGATGTCAAGTGATTTAATAAACATCTTGGTTTGAGGGAACACTTGAATTCTACTGAAGTTCAGTCTTCTAATCAATTTCCCTTCCTCTTCCTCCATTTTAGGGCAATGTGAAAACAAACAACTTCTAACTGGAGTCATCTCGATGATCAGCACACGCAATCACTTGGCTCTCTGGCCAGCAGAGAGTCACAGATTTTAGAAAACAAAAACAACAGAAACAGTAACAAAAGATGACTGACCTTTGCCCTGCGTCTGGCGGACTGCGATGGCTATTAAACCCATTTCCTGCGGCATCTCAAACATCAACCTGCAAACGATGGGAAAGACCGGTGAGCCAGAACTGGGACAGGACGTGGGAGCCTACGGCTCAAGGTGGGGGACGCTGTTTGCTTCCATTCGCCCAAGTGTTAGTAAGGAAGGGCCGTCTTCCGGGTTTCAAGGGATACTGAGCCCATTCCCAGCTTCTGGAGTGAGAATGATGGAAAAAGGATGCAGGAAACACCATTTAATAAGGAAAAAAAGGTGGACTTGGGGGGTGGGGCACGTGTACCTGCCCAAGCTATCATTCAGTTTACCCAAGACATTGTTAGGTTATATTTCTTCGGAATATCCTATCAAATTCCTCCTTCCCCCGCTGAGGTGGTGTCCCCTTCCCCGAGTGACAACTAGCAATTCCTGACATTTGTTTCTACTTAGGCGCGTTTCTGTCTGCACACTGGAACATAATCATAACAGAAGTTTCTGATTATTCAGAAAACTAATATGGTGGCAATAAAGCCGTTTAAAAGACACACTATCCCCCGAGAACTAATTATGTTTTAACTATAGTAAATAAATCTACACCTTCTGAGAACTCAGGAGAACCTTGGATCCTTTTAGGCTTGAGTTCTGCTTTTAAAATGGTTTTTATTTAAAAGAATACAAACTTCCCTTTGGGGGAAGGGTAGAAATGTGCACTGTATCTCCAGCAAAAGAGTCAACATAAACTTTTTTTTTCTCCCAAGAAAAGGAAAGGGGGGGGTGGGCGCAGAAAACCCTCACTCTGAGAATTTCCTCCCAGCTCCATTCTATGTATTTAACTCACACTGGGAAGGTTTTCCTCTGCATTCCCAGGAAATGTGGCATAGCTCTCGGTGCGTGCTAAGTCGCTTCAGTCGTGTCTGCCTCTTTGCGACCCCATGGACTGTAGCCCGCCAGGCTCCTCTGTCCCTGGGATTCTCCAGGCAAGAATCCTGGAGTGGGTTGCCACGCCCTTCTCTAGGGGATCTTCCCAACCCAGGGATCGAACCTGTCGTCTCTTGCACTGGCAGGTGGGTTCTTTTCCACTAGTGCCACCTGGGAAGCCTCCTAGCTCTCAGTAGGACTTATTAAACAAAGTAAAAAATCAGACTTGTCAGTGCAGCCGCCAGGATGTCTCTGAAATACTTTCTGGGGGTGAGGGGAGTAGCAAGGGCAGAGGTGACAGCGAGGTGGTACTCTGTTCCGAGGGCGGGTTCCAGAGCATCCCTGTGCTGAGAAGAGGGACCGCGCTCGGAAAGCGCTTCCTCCTCTGTCCGGCTCAGGGAACGGAGTGGAGCGTTAGACACAGTGAGGGAAGGAGAACACTTAAAGACCAAAACACCAAGAGCGCCTCTCTGTGACCCTGGTGGGCAGAGCCTCATGGTGCCCAGGCGTGGTGAGGGGGAGCCCTTGGCTGGCTAAGAAGAGCCCGGCCACCCGGGGCAAGGGCTGGGCCGGGCCGACAGGCACAGGACATGCCAGCGAGCAGGCAGCCCCCTTGTCTGGGTGCCAAGCCCACTTCCATCTCACATGAAATACAGCTCCAGAGGTATTTCTCTTGGACACCATGAATAACCCATTGAGATCGGCTCTGCTTATACGCTGCTGGGCTCCAAGAATAAAGCGTCCTTTTCTTGCGTGGAAAATCCGAAGAAGGAAGCTTTGTCCATGTGGGGAGATAAGATTGTCTTCTCTGGCTCAGCAGAGACCCAGCCACCTTCACCTGGGCTCCGAAGGCTGCTGGGCTCTGGGCGGGGGGGCAAGACCTAACGAAGTTTTCTATGCAAAGGGGATGGGGGGAAGGTGATTTGCACATGTGAGTAGATTGCAAAGGCTCTTTTCCATCTTGGATGTTCTGTAAATAAACAGGTAGATGGTAGACAGTCATGCCTAGAGCCAGCCATGGTGATGGAGGAGTTAGGCGTGGGGAGGTGGGAAGGTTCAGAAACCAAACACAGGCTCCCAGAAGCCTCCAGAACAAAGAAAAATGATGAAGGGAACATATGCACTAAACTGCTGGAGGCTTGGCAGCAGTGAACGGGGCATATTGATGAGAAGACTGAGCTTGTGACGCTGAAGGCCAAGAGGAAATTCTGCGAGGAGGGACACAATGAATGGGGGGGCGGGGGCGGGGGCAGGGGAATGGGTAATGCTTAGTTTGAGCCAGGTGAAAACGGCTAGGTTTATTTGTGCGATCTGAGATAGCTCGGGGGGCAGAACCACTCGGCTCACAGTCCACAAAGAAGCATTTATGAACTTTGGCAAAAAGGAAAATTTGCATCTCCGAAGGTAGAGTTGCTAGGTTGCTTTAGCAGCAAAGAGACACCCTAAATGCATTTCTAACCCAAGCTGATGTCATTCTGACAAAAGGAAATAGAAAAGGGGGGGAAGAGGGGGAGCAGGTTACATAACGGCACCTCCCCACCTCTGTGGTTTTTTTCCTTGTTGGAAAAGGCTGTTTCGTAAACGGTTCCTGAGATCAGCAGCCGGGGGCAGGCACTGGGTACCACCGGGACACGGGAGGAGACGGCTCTGTTTTGGTACACTTCCCTTCTAGCCCAGCGGTAAAGAATCCACCTGCCAATTCAGAAGACGCAGGTTTGATCCCCAGGGTGGGAAGATCCCCGGGAGAAGGAAATGGCAATCTACTCCAGTATGCTTGCCTAGGAGGTCCCATGGGCAGAGGAGCCCAGTGGGTTATCCTCCACTGGGTCACTAGAGAGTCGGACACAACTTAGCGACTAAATAACAGCTTCGGGCTGAAATACGCAGAGCCCCAAGGCTCACCTGGCAAAAAGGACAGGGCCAGGAACACCTCGTCACTAAGGACATCGCAGTTCCCATTGCATGCTCTGCCAACCAGAACACCCTGACTTCCACGTGGCTGTGGGAAAAGCCACTAACCTAGAAGACAGTGGCTTCTAGAACACCAAAGACACTGAAACTAACCAGACAGACCAGTATAAGCGAGTGAAAGTTCTGAGTGAACAGAAGTTTATATTCAGAGTCAAATCAATCCAGTTTGAGGATTCAAACCTAAAGAAATAGTCCACACTCAACACAGTGCTATAAAAGTGAAAATTTGGAAAAAACATAAGAGTTCACTAGGGAAATGATAATTATGAAGATTACATAACAACACAGAAAAATGCTTGCAATAGAATTTTCCATTTTAAAAAACAGGATATGAAACCTACATACACTTTTACCCCAACTATGTAAAATTCACAGAAAAGCGAGGGAGGGAGATTTGACAAAAGAATAATTGTGACTATATTAGGATGATTTTATTTTTTTAAACTTTAAGGTGACTGCTTACCTGTTTTTTTAAAAAATTATTTTATTTTTAATTGGAGGATAACTGCTTTACAGTTTGTGCTGGTTTCTGCCATACAACGTGAATCAGCCACAGGTACACACCTATCCCCTCCCTCTTGAACCTCCCCTCCCACCTCCCACCCCATCCCACCCCCTAGGTTGTCACCGGGCACCAGGTCGAGCTCCCTGCATTACACGCAACTTCCCAGTAGCTCTCTGTTTTACATATGGTAATGTATATATATCAATGCTATTTTCAAAGTTCATCCCACCCCCTCCTTTCCCCATTGTATTCCTGCCCTGCAGATAGGTTCATCAGCACCATTTTTCCAGATTCCATATATGTGTGTTGCAACATTTGTTTTTCTCATTCCACTTCACTAGAACTGACTCAAATTCATTCCTTTTTATGGCTCAGTGACATTCCATTATATATGTATACACACACCACAACTTTATCCATTGATGGCTGCTTGCATTTAATTTGAAAATTATTTTTGAAAAATTTGGGGGAAAGAAGCATGGTTTTTATGTTTAGATATAATATTTGTTGGGGCACTCACAGAATCCCATGGACAGAGGAGCCTGGAGGGCTACTGTCCACTGGGTCTCAAAGAGTCAGACACAACTGAAGTGACTTAGCACACATTCATAATATTTGTAAATATGTCAAAGAATAGGACTAAAAGACCTGCTTTAAAAATAAGATAATAACAGTCACCTGTAGCATCCATTTTATTATAACCAATGAACAAGACCTTATTTAATTTGTAACTAAAGAGCAGAAATTCTTAAAACGAGTCTGTTCATATGCAATGGGAGCCTTAAAATTTTTATACCTTCTCACCCAGTGACTATATCCCTAAGATTGAATTCTAAGGAGTATTCAGACACTATTCAAAACAATAATTAAGGGACACAGCTATTTCATCACAGCATTGCACAGTGAAAAAAATCATAAACATTACAAACAGTCCACAATAGAGGAAAGAAAAATCATAGTATCCCCAACATGAAAAAATATCATAAAGCCATCAGTGATACCGGCAAATGCCAGCTGAACACCATTAGAAGATTTAAAGAGTGTGGAAATTCCTATATGCAGCATGATTCCACAGGTGCTTTAAAATATACTTTTAAAAATTATTAGGAAATATACCAAAATATTAGCTGTGGTTACTTTAAGTTATGAGGGTAGTTACTGGAAAAACACAGGAAAGTACAAAGCAGAAAAGTCATCCAAAGAAGTCCTTCTTAGAAATGTATATTTTTCTATACTTTTCCTCTTAAAAACTATGACACACACACATACACACACACAATATATTATACAAAATATTTTCTGATGATTGGAAGGATTGCTCATTTTGGATCGTCTTTCTTTCTTATTTGTTTTTGGCTGCACCAACCAGGGAACTCAGGCCCCATGCAGCGAAAGCAGAGTCTTAACCAATGGACCACTAGGGAAGTCCCTGAACTCTTATAATGAAGTAGATATTTAGTTATGGACATTTTTATTTTGTTGGTAATTAAAAAAAAAGGCTTAAAAACAACATCATGGTATGATCCCACCTACGTAAGCTATGTATTCCGATGTGCATTCTTAGACAAATACAGGACACCTATTAACAGTGGCTACATCCAGAAGGAGGATGTAGAATTATATCATGGTTTTAGTTTCTTCATTGTGCTCTTCTGTGTAATCTCTGGGAGTTAAGATTCCAAGTGGTTTTTAGTTTCATTATATTTGTCTGAATTTTCCACTGTTTCTATACTTGGAGTGCATTCATCATCAGGAAAAAAAAAAAAAGGTTTTTCAAATGTAGTACATTGGGAACACCAACCATTATATCTGAGCATCACTGTTTTTTTAAAAAAGTTCAAAACCTAAAATTTAAGGATTTTTAAAAGACGTTTCATGCTAAAAGTACAATCAATTTTTTTTTAAGTTGCCTTCTACTCAAGAATGCACAGTATCACTTTTGGAAAGAAAATGAATAGTGTTTTCTGCTCCCAAGAATGTGTATACTGGAGCAAGGAGGATGGTAGGGCTCTGACGTGCACAGGGAGATGGTCTAGGGTGAAAGATGCTGGTCCCGGGAACAGCGACTTCAGAACAGAGAGCTAGGCATTTGGGGGCCAAGAGGAGACCAATAGTCCCAGAAGAGCACAGTGTTATCCAGGGACCAGGGGGTTACTGCTCCTGGTGGGAAAGGAAAGGTTCCCGGGAACTTGAGAAATGTCACGGCAGAGGTGGCTCAGGAAATGGGACAGGTCTGGATTTGAACCCCAGTGTTGACATGAACTAACACTGAGTGGCGGGCTCCTCCTCTCTGCATCTCAGTCACCTAGGACACAGAACGCCTGGCGTGGTCTCAGGCTCCCTAAGAGCGAAGCGTGAAAGGACACACAAGATGCTCCGTCACAGCATCGGGGCCTAAAGCATCGCTTTCTCTTGGTTGTAGATCCCAGAACGTCTTACTTCCAACACAGAGGAAGCCCTCGCATTTCCTCCTCTTGGGGTAAGGAGGGTGGTCAAGGAGAAGGAGAGGAGAAGGGGTAGAACACGTCTGTTTTTGGACTGTTCACAAAGTCTAGAGGTGATGTCTCTTCCCCGAACCTCTCGCCCCCTCTCCCATCTCTCTTACACACACACACTAACCTGATCTGAAGCTGGGCTAAAAAGCGTTTAGATTAACACTTACAGCTGGGTTGCAAAAAACCTTCATTTTCAGTTTGAGGGTCTCCAAACTCACTTAGCAAAGGTATAAACAGTTGGTTGAACTAGCTATTTGACTTTTTAAAGATAATACGTTTTTAGGTTATTGCTTTTAGAGATAACACATTTTGTATGTTACTGCTTACAAATAATTTTGGTCAGCGATACACACAGGCACAACAGTTTTACTACTGTAGTTCTTCTGTCATCTTCTGGATTTGACATTTAAAGCTACCCATCATCAATCTACCTTTCTGGAATGCTGTCAAAGAAGTAAGCTCTAGATCATTTTCCCTTAGCTGTGCTTGGTGTGTAATATAACAGGAGGAGCACTTATTTCAGTTAGAGGCAAAGTGGGAATGTGGACTGCCCAATAGTAGAACCATCACGCCTCCCCTGGGTGCGCCCCAGAAGCAGAGGCCCCACCTGTCCTCCTGTTGAAGGATGTCTGGGGTCAGCTGCTCTGGTAGCGTTCCATATCTCCTAGCATCCCAGTCACTCATAGGTTTTTATCTGATCTTCCCCATTTCCAACCTCATACCGAGCAGCATCTACTCTACTGCCAAGTCACTTAACTGCTCACAGGGAGGACGTCCTGTGGACTCAGCTTTCAGACTGAGGCACCCTCCAGTCCATCAAGCATTTATTATTTTGGTCTGTATTACTCAAGATAAACTCAAACTATCGTTTCTTACTCCTGATATTGCGCCATAAATACCAGATGTCTGAGCATCACCTCCATGGACAGAGGAGCCTGGCAGGCTACAGTCCATGGGGTCAAAGAGAGAAACATGATTTAGCGACTAAACAGCAACAACACTAACAATTTCACCTGCAACCTTAGACCAATGCTGTTATAGAATTCACAGGGGGCAGCCCTGATGGCTCAGTGGTAAAGAATCTGCCTGCAATGCAGGAGATGCGGGTTTGATCCCTGGTTGGAGAAGATCCTCTGGAGGAAGAAATGGCAATACACTCCAGTATTCTTGCCTGGAAGATTCCATGGACAGAGAAGCCTGACAGGCTATAGTCCATGGGATCACAAAAAGAGTCGAACATGATTTCGTGACTAAACAACAACAACCTCTCAGGCCAAGCTTCCAAGGCAGTCTTGATCCTAGATCCTCAGCATAAAATTGCCACCACATGTGGGAACTCAGACCATGTCCTAACCCCTCCACTAGGAGTCCTCAGATCACAGCAAGCATCTTCACAACGCTCCTCAGGCTGATCAGAGTCCATCATCTTCAACTGGAGCCGTCATCATGGCTCACTTACCCCAACAGAGGGCCTTTTGTTTGGAAATGTGGCTGCCATTTCAGAAGATGGACTGACTCATCCTGACCATAAGGAAAGCAGACCTCTGGGGATCATCTTCCTGAAGGCACTGTAGACCTTTCAGCTTGGCCACCAGGAATCAGTGCTGATTTTCTGCACTACAAGTCACCCTATACAGGCATTATCTCATCTATGCTTTACAAGTCAGATGAAGACACAGTCTTGGAAAGGGGAAACCACTTCTCTGAGGCCACGGAGCCAGCAAATCAGGGATTCAAGTTCTGGTTGGTTCTAAGGCCCATGATCTTTTGTTCATTTTGCTTTCAACCTTTTACTTTGAAATAAAACCAGACTTACAGAAAACTTGTGAGGATATTGTATGAAGAACTCCTACCTGCCCTTCACCCAGCATCACCGACTCGATGGACATGAGTTTGAGTAAACTCCGGGAGTTGGTGATGGACACGGAAGCCTGGCATGCTGTGGTCCATGGGGTCACAGAGAGTCAGATATGACTGAGCGACTGAACTGAACTGAACTTCACCCAGCACCAAGATTTCCCCAATGTTGACTTTTTTTTTACACCACATAGGATGCTCCATAGTCTATCCATAATTCTTTTTTCTGAACTATGTGAGAGTAAGTTGCAGCCATAATGTCTCTTTATCCCTATATTCTTCAGTGTATCTTTCCGAAAAAGTAAGGGTATGATTTAACATTCATCAACATACAACGATCAAAATCAGGAACTTAACAATGATACAACACTGTTATTGAGCCCGGGGAACAGCAAACTTTTTTCTGTAAAGACTAGAGAATAAATATTATATAGTCTTTTGTGAGCTGTACGGTTTCCATGTCAACGATTCAATCCTTCCGTCTAAGCACAAAAGCAACTATACACAACGTGTAAATACACCTGGCTGTGTTTCGAAGAAATTATACTGACACAGAAATCTGAATTTCATATAATGCTTGTGTCACAATCTAGAATTTATTTTAATTAATAGACTTTATTTTTTGAGTGGCTTTAGGTTTATTAAAAAAAAAAAAAAATCAGGGACTTCCCTGGTGGTCCAGTAGTTAGGACTCCGAGCTCCCACTGCAGGGGACACCGGTTGAATCCCTGGTTGGGGAACTAAGATCCTGCACACCACGCAGTGTGACCAAAACGACAAGGAGACCCTAAAGGATGAAAGAAAGACTGAGCAGAATGCAGAGTTCCATATACTCCCTCAACCTCACAACTGGTTTCCCTGTAATTAACATCTTGTATCAGCGTGGTACATCTACTATCATTGTGGTTGTTGTCCAGTCACTCAGGCACGTCCGACTCTTTGCAACCACGTGGACTGCAGCACTTCAGGCTCCCCTGTCCTTCACTATCTCCTGGAGTTTGCTCAAATTCACGTCTTGGGTCGATGATGCCATCTCGTCCTCTGGCGCCCCCTTCTCCTCTTGCCCTCAGTCTCTTCCAGCACCAGGATCTTAGCAACTAATCAACAACCTTCTCAATGCCCCGTGTCAGGAAGGACCTGGTGTTGCCGGTCCTGGTACTGGTGCATTACCGTTGGCCCATTTGGGTAAGGTGGGGTGTGCTAGGGGTTTTCCACTGCCAAGGTGCCAGTTTCCCACTGTAGTTAATTAAGTACTTGTGGGGAGACGAATATCCCATTTCCCATGAAATTTAATCTACTAGTCTTAGCATCCGTAGATGATGATTTTACTCACATCAATTATTTATTTGATGCTGCTAAATAGTGGTTTCTCTGACTCCATCATTTCCTCCAGGTGTACTTGTTGCAACACTACTATAAGGAAGAGCTTTTTCTTCTTCTCGCACATGCTTTTCTTTTCTTTCTTTCTAGCAGAGTGAAGTTGTGGAGTCTTCTTTATTCCATAGATTTTTCCTATCATTGTTTATTTTGATGCCCTTATTATCCCAGATTTGGCAAGTAGAAGCTTCTTCAAGCTGATGTCTGTCTCCTGCTGACAAGGCCCTGTCATCTTTCACCACTTCCTTACTTTCTGGCAGTAAGAAGAGGTTCCACGCCCATCCTGAACTTTCCCAGGACCAGCCCTGGACCTGGCCTTTTCTCCAAGGAGCTCTGGTTCCTTTTAGAGGAGAATGGTGTTTAAAAAACAAATCTGGGTGTTAAGAAAGAACAAAAAAGTGTCTGTGTTTCCTTCCTTTTTTTCCATCAGTCCAGCCATCTTAAAACCCATGAATTAAAAAAAAAAAAAACCAACACCATGAATTAATTGAAAATTCCCAGTTCCAAACCAACAGCACTAGGCCCATTTTACTCTCCTTTATTTTATTATTTTATTTCATTTCATTTTGCCGTGCTGAGCAGCAGGTAGGATCTTAGTTCGCCAAACAGGGATGGAAACTGTAGCCCCTGCATTGAAAGCATGCAGTCTTAACCACTGGGCATCCAGGGAAGTTCCTCTTCTCCCCCTTTCTGTATTTGTAACTTCCTTCTCAAATAATGAGAAATCTGGCTCCCATTATCTCAAATATATTTACTTATTTGCTCAACACTCTGACACACAGAAAGTGGTTTCAGAATTGCTGACCTGTGCTACTGTGAAAAACAAACGTACTAACTAGGGTTCTCCAGTTCTTCTTGTCTTTAGCCTGAGGGTATATAGTCAGCTACTGTGCTTTAAAGTTCTTAGGGTTTGTTCGTTTTCTCTTTTACTTGAGCGCAGCTATGTTAAGTCTCCAGAAATAAGGTGAGGTTGAACTGTACTTTTGTGTTCCATTACAGAATCACCCTGCCATTCTTGTTTCTTTATTCTTTAACTTGATTCCAAGAGTTAAAACTGTACAGAAAAGTAAACTCCGAGAAGTGTCACTTTCCTCCCACTTATTCCTTCTATTGAAGTCTTCTCATCAAACTTCTTTCTACAATTAACAATTCAGCTCGTCTTAGTTACTGGTTTATTGTTCTCGTGATTCTTTCTGAACACAGAAACAGATAATTGCATATTTTTCTTTCTCGTGCTTCCTTACAGAAAGTCACCATTTTGTCAGTGATTATTTTGTTTTGTTCGGCCATGTGGAATCGGATTTTAGTTCCCTGACCAGGACTGAACCTGTCCCCTTGGACAAAATTGACATCTTTGGGGTGTTTGGGGTGTTAAGTTGTCCTGTCTAGGAGCAAAGAATGGCTTATATCCATTCATAGGTATACTTTTTCTGAAAAGTTATGAAAATTTATACCCAAGAGTAAAATCAAAATGGGGTCCTTTTTTAAGAATGGAAATAGTGTCGTCCTAAATGTTTAAAAACCAAACACTACCACGCTTGCTCCAAAGTCCATTACGTCTGTGGCGCATGTCTGCAGAGGTATTCTTGCCTGCTCTATACATGTTCAGTCTCAAACATTCTATTCTTTCCTAACTACATTTACATAAAACACTGTAATAAGCAGTTTCCTTGCCTGCAGAGCCAAGTGGCTGCTGAAACATCTGGGCAGACAAAGCAACGTGAAGGTAATGAATTTCTTCCTCTAGAAAGGGAGGCTCCACCCTGCCACTTAAACGCCCTTCCTGGGCACTGGTTTTTCAACCCCAAGATGGTTGCCATTTCAAGGGTAATTACAAGGAAGAAATCTCTGCCCCTGCCAGCTGGCCTCCAAACCACTGATCCTTTCACCACCCTGCTGCCCTAGATGTCACCCTTCTTCCCTCTCATGCTCAGACCTCTCTCTGGAGCCTCTCGTGCACCCCACCCTGCAGAGAGCGAGCAGCATGCCAGAGCTTGCTCGACCAGGAAGCTTAGCACCAGCTTAACTCTTCACTCAATGGGACAAGGGGCCTCTTTCTTTAATGCAGGGCTTTGCTCCATGATATGCTGGGTATATAGCCCCCATGAACCAAACCTGGTGCAGAGTCCAATTCTAGAACAGATTTTCCTTCAAATGATCATTTTCCAGCCGCTTGCCTCCCCAATCCCATTTTCTAGCCAACTCTGTTGACCCTTGAGATTGGTTTCTGCTTGGGCTCCTTGCTAGAATGTTTTATAGCCTGCTCCCTTACTGAATTCTTAGTGAGTTTTATCATCGATTCTTAAGGTTTCCCAGGTATGCTATCCTATCAGGTGCAAGGAGAGAGAGTTTTACTTCTCTCTCCATTTTGGTGGCTGTTATTTTCTCATAAAGCCATATTGGGCTCTTTTACGACCCCTGGACTATAGCCTGCCAGGCTCCTCTGTCCATGGGATTTCCCAGGCAAGAATACTAGAGTGGTTTGCCATCTCCTCCTCCAGGGGATCTTCCCGACCTAGGGATCGAACCAGCAGCTCCTGCTTTGGCAGGCAGACTCTTTACCACTGAGCCACCAGAGAAACCCTTTCTCAGTTTGTATGCTTCTAATTGACTACTCTTGTCCATCTGAATTGGCCAACATTTCTAGGATGATGTTAAACAGAAGTGCGGGTTGTTGACCAGAACTGCCCTTGTTCCTGTCTCACTGAGTAGGACACTAGCTTTGGGTCTCAGAGCATCTCACTCCCTCTTTCCCAGCGCTGGGACTCAGTCTCTGCTCGCACAGATTCTCTAGGGGGTTCTAGGAGATACTATTTCATCCCTTGTCGCTTCAGGCCCAGGGGTGACAAGGGATTCCCTCTGCGGCATCTCTGGAGACCCTCCACACTTAAAGCCCATCACCCCCCACCTCCACAAGCTTTCCCATCGCCTCAGCTGGACTCTGTCTGTGGTCCTGGTGACTGCCGTCCCCACCATATGCTCAGGGCAGTGGAGGTACAGTATTCTCAACCCTAAGTCATCAGGACACTTGTGCGTGGAGAGGAGAAGGCACACAGATGAAACGTCAGCCTTCCTAGGGTTTGTCCTGAAAACGCTCCTCTCCTGGTATCCTTGTCTTCATCCCCTACCTCTTAAAAAGGAAGCGCTTTCTCAGGCTTCCCTGGTGGTCCCGTGGTTAGCAAGCTGCCTTGCAATGCAAAGGACAGCAGTTCAATCCCTGGTTTGGGAGGATCCTGCCTGCCGTGAGGCAACTGAGCCCGTGAGCCACGGCTGCTGAGGCCACGGGCAGCAGCTACTGAAGCCGTGCTCCACAAGAGACCACCGCAGTGAGAAGGCTGCGCGCCGCAACTCGAGAGGAGCTACTGCTCATCGCAGCCGGAGAAAGCCCACATCCAGCAATTAAGACCCAGTGCAACTAAAACTAAACATTAAAAAAAGAAAAAAAGAATTTCCTTGCTTTAAAAATAAAGTGCTTCTCATTTGATAACTTTTGAGTTTCTCTGTCCTTTTATTTTGCTAGACATTTCAGAATCAATCTTCTGTATATGTTTATATATGCTTTTCTATTTAAACTTTTTTTTTTTTTAAATCTAAAAAACATAGTACCATACCGCCGAAGGTGTTAGGAAACATGCTCAAATAAGGACGGGCTCCAAAGACTGCTCTGCCAACAAAATGCCAGTAAAATCTGAAACCCGGGTTCAGACACACTGGGAGAGTTCCAAAATTTAAAACTTAAAGAACTTCTTTATTCCAGTAAATCAGCTTCCCTGCGAATACCATCAAAATCCTATGCTTTAATGAGTGAGGGAATATCAGAGGAAGGGGTGGAGAAGGAAAGGATTTGGACGAGTATGAAATTTAATTTAAAAACTATTATGAGGA
Organism: Oryx dammah; assembly: GCF_014754425.2. NCBI lineage: Eukaryota > Metazoa > Chordata > Mammalia > Artiodactyla > Bovidae > Oryx > Oryx dammah. The sequence goes on along the minus strand of NW_024070186.1, from coordinate 8,339,182 downwards.
GTTTAATTTCCCCCTCCCCCAACTAAATACATAAATCTTTCCCATGCATTTTCTTTGTTTCCTTTTCCTTTAAAAAAAACTTTTTTTAAAGGCATCCTGAACCATCTGAAACAATAACAGAGTACGTCCAACGGGGTGGAGTTTTTAATAATAAATACAGTTACTGGATTCCTATTAATTAAAATGCCATGTTAGATATATGGAAAATATATGCGAAGAAACATTACATAATGGTGCATTCTCACTGAATGTTTAATCAAACCAGGGAGAAAAAGACCTCGGCAGCAAGGACAGTCAGCAACACGAGGCCATGCAGGCCATCTAAGTCCTAGGGACAATAAGAGGCATCAAGGGTAGGGGGGAGATGGCTCACTTCCTGAAGGGTAGAGTCGGGGGAGAGAGGACAAGGCACATGAACTGCATTTAAAGATGTGAACACGTGTGGAAACTAAGCTGGCCTTGGTTGGTGAGCACCAGGGCACTGTCACTTCCGCTCCAAGCCCTGATGTAACTTGGGATGCTCTTCTAAGCGCGTCTCCCAGGACCAGGTGGGATGGGGCACCATTATCAGTGAGTTCAGTCACTCAGTCATATCCAACTCTTTGCCACCCCAGGGACTGCAGCACGCCAGGCCTCCCTGTCCATCACCAACTCCCAGACTTTACTCATGTCCATTGAGTCAGTGATGCCATCCAACCATCTCGTCCTCAGTCTTTCCCAGCATCAGGGTCTTCTCCAGTGAGTCAGTTCTTTGCATCAGGTGGCCAAAGTATCAGAGTTTCAGCCAATACTTTTCAGCCAATACCATTTTCATCTTAGCGGAAAATTGGCAATGGAGTGTCTGCCTTTGAGAGAGTGCCAGGCCATTCCAGCTCCAGCACAACCACCGTTCAGGGGGCACTTGGTTTGATCAGGCTGAGGGGCTTCTGGAGCAGGGATCCTCTACCACAGTGGGGGTCACAGAAAACCCAACGGAGGTGCTTTTGCTTGGGGGCGGTGCATCTCTGGGGTCACCTCTCTATGCCAAGTCCCTGTCCCTGTGCATAAAACTAGGCTTTATCTCTTTACAGGGCCCTGGGAGGAAGGAACAGGTCGCCCTGCATGGGCACCCTGAGCAGAGTACCGAGCACACTGCAGTCTTTAGTTAACCCACTGGGATAAGAGATGGACCACTCCCCCGCAGTGAGCCCTCAAGGAGGGCTGGCAACTTGAGTGCTCTGGATTTATAAAGGCATTCTCCACCCAAGGTGCTCTCTCATAAGGACATTCTGGAAAAAGAGGAATCATCTGATGTCTCCTTCTTACATCCCTGACTGTAAAGAAGATTAAGAGAAAAGACCCTGGAAACACCTGATAAAGCCATCCAGGGCTGCCTGATGCTGGTGCTCATCATCCCCAGGCTGATCAAGGCCAAGACTGCCTGTGCTGAAGACAAGACCAGAAACCATTTCTGCTGTTATCTAGTTAGTGCAGTTCAGTCACTCGGTCGTGTCCAACTCTTTGCGACCCCAAGGACTGGAGCACCCCAGGCTTCCCTGTCCATCACCAACTCTCGGAGCTTACTCAAATTCATGTCTATCAAGTCGGTGATGCCATCCAACCATCTCATCCTCTGTCATCCCCTTCTCCTCCCGACTTCAATCTTTCCCAGCATCAGGGTCTTTTCAAATGAGTCAGTCCTTCCCATCAGGTGGCCAAAGTACTGGAGTTTCAGCTTCAGCATCAGTCCTTCCAATGAATATTCAGGACTGATTTCCTTTAGGATGGACTGGTTGGATCTCCTTGCTGTCCAAGGGACTCTCAAGAGTTATCTAGTTAATGGTGTCCATTGACTACGAGGGTGGTCAGGGTTCCTGGTGGATCCCAGTGGCCCAGTGTATATTTCTTTGACTGTTATAGCTCAGCTTGCCTGGAGTTGGGTCACAGGTTTTTCTGTTTCCGTTCTGTTGCATGCACTCAACTCTGTCTAGTGAGCCGCTTGGTGGCCACCCCCATAAGACCATGGCATCTCCTAGGGATGGCACTTGGTGTTCCTGAGGTGGTACGTGTACATGCCCCTCTGTAACCCTCCTAAATGCCTGCACTTTGCACCTCAAGGAACACACACAGCCGGCCAGTCTGCAGGGTACCTCGGACGATGACCCACCATGCCCAGTGACCTGGGTCCATGTGCTGCTGGGACGCACACACGCAGAGCAAAGCAGCGGAGCATGCGGGACCAGAGGTGGTTCTTCTGCGGATCGTGGGTATCAACAGGACCTCGGACCTGCTGCTCACGCTGCTCCAGCGAATGACCCTCAGAGAGCCGAGAGCGGTGGGGCTGAACTTAGCATCCTGATGAAATGGAGATTGCTGGTGTGCCTCCATGTAATGAAGCTGCCTGGAACTTCTCAGACCGCTTTTTACGATAAGCATTAAAAGGCAACGAGGAAGATGAAAGCTCCCCCTGCAGACCCCGTCTGTAATGGGGGGCTGAGGAGGCCTTCAGGGTGGGGTCTGGGAGAGGGGTTTATGGACTGGGTTACAGTCAGAGGGCATTATAGAAAAGGAGTGTGTTATTAAAAGAATCCTGAAGTTGTAAAAACTCAGAGGATTTTTTAGCGAGGATGAATAAAGTCTTTGGTAAAGATGAAGTCATGATACTCTGGAGCAGGGGCGGGAGCTCTGATTGCAGTCACCCCCTTTCCTATAAACTGGGGTGCAGCCGTACGCAGTTCTTGCTGGCAGTGGATTTTGTTGTTTTTGCAGGGCGGTGTGAGGAATATATTCTTTGAAAAAGAAACTTCTAGTGGGTATGAGAGAGTCCCTCCAGTTAGCAAATGAATGCATCAATTGTCCTATTAGAAAAGGGCAACAAAACAGTCCATTTCCTACAGCGATGCTCGCCACCTGACATGACCTGCTTTTTCTTCTTAAACACTTACACACCACCTCCTCCAGTAATTGTCAAAAAGAGAATGAAACCGTTGAGTCAGACAACAGCAGTCTGGGGTGGTGGGAAAAAAGTCTTCTAATACAGTTCTACTTCTTACAAATGCATTCAGTTAACTAAAGTATGCGTAAAAAAAATGACTGGACTTAAACTATGAAAGTAATTTAAATATTTTGCCTATAATTTTGTCTGTGCCCATCAATAGAGGAAATTCCAATTTAACCTCTGTCCAGATAGTAATCATAAATTCTAAATTCATGGCAGTTAAATTAATATTTTCCCTTAACAATGGTTAGAGGTATGCAAGATTTTTAATTTATGAAAGTAAGCATACTATATAGGTAGTTTGGAAAACAGAAATGAAAGCTTTAATTATTTATCCTAACAACTATTATTTCTTTCCCATATTTTCTAGTCCTTTCACGCATGTACGTTTTAAAGGTTTTAATCTTCTAACTATAATTTATTTTAACTGCTCTGGCCATTTCTCTATATTGTTAAGTCTTTCTGTTGATGGATAATATTCCCAGTGATTGTGTACTATTTATTTAGTTATAAATTAAATTACTGATTGTGTACTATTCATATTTGATTATAAATCTTCCAGAGTATGGATTTTCACATATATCTGACTATTTCTAGATTACTAGAAGTAGGATTCTAGCAGCAGCAGCAGCAGCAGAAGTAGCATTATTGGGTCAAAGAATATGATCTTTGATTCCTGATGCCTACTTCCAAATTGCTTTTCGAAAGGATTTTCCAGTTTACACGTCCACCAAGATTTAAAACAAGATTTAAGAGTATCCATACTTGTTTTATTATATCTTTGCCCATCTTGGATAACATTGAAAAACATGGGTTTTTGTTTGGGTTCTGTGTTTTTTTTTTGTTTTTTTTGTTTTTTTGGTGGCTAATTTAGTGGGTGAAAAATGAAGTTCAATGAATTGTGAAGTAGGGCCCTATGATGTCATCTTGGCTCCTATATTCAGAGTAAAGACAAAAATAATCGTAATGACATAGTCCGTGTTTGGCTGCTTTTCTCTGAGTCTTATGTTTCTACTCATCCACAAAGAAAGATCCAGAAGGCAGCAGGAATGTTCCAATCTGGTCTGTCAAGACTCAGACAAGCAAGGGGGGCTGTCTGCACTGGAACGAGGGTCAGGCGATGCTGTATAACCCTTCTGGCAAGCCGTCAATTCCTCAGCCTCCTGCAGAACGCTTGAGTTTCCAGAAGCACAAGATGGTAATTCTGGTGTTCTCTCCATTTAAAAACAATTATGGAGTCAGCAGAATTGTTGAAATGGCACCGGTGTGGCTTCTGGTTTTTTTTTTTAAAGCAACAAATTCAGGTGTTGGACAATGTGCTTTGTAAATAGAATAAAATGAAGTAATAAATTAAGGTGTGCCTTTGTTTGAGCTTGCTTATATTTACAGTGGGTTAAATATAACTTCTTGGAGATCTTCTGGAACATGAATCATAGTAGAAGAGATTTAACACTGGGAAAAAATAGCAAGATATGGGCTTGTCCAAAACAAAATCCACATTTACTGTGCTGTGCCTTGGGTAACTCTTAAAAAACACTCGATTATAAATAAATTTCAGACATACAGCAACTAGCAAAACCTGTGTAAGGAGCTCCCCCGCCACACTATCAGTGTCAACACTGTAAGCCTTTTAACTCTTGCAGACTGGAATGGCACGCCCAGCCCTCCCCAGCCTGCCTCCCGGCCAGGCACCCAGTCCCCCTTAGCAGCCGGTGACTCTCAGCGAGGCAGCTTTGAGCGTTTGCGAGAAGCATCGCCTTCAGCTGCCAAATTCCTGCTGGGTCGGCCAAGAGGTATGAACCAAAAATGAAAAAAACATGAAGGATTTGTTTTTTAAAAGCAATACATCAAACATAAAAAGAGCTCTTTTGTAGGAGAAATTTCGGTGTGGGAGCCAGAAGGGAGACTCTCGTTTGCCCTCCCAGGAGGAAGCAGTCTGATCTCACCTGTGACTTTTCTCTTCCAGTGTGGATTTTTCTCACCCCATTAAATGTAACCTATTGTAGGTGGGTTTGCACTGTATGAGAGACATAGAGAGTGATGGGGAAACCGCCAACGGGCAGGCCGGGGCTCAGACCAGCACCACCGGGGCACCCTGGAAGGCGGGCCCTCTCGGAGCACGTGACGGAGGGGGGGTACTACGGGGCCATATGGGCAGGGGGCTACGGGGCCATGTGGAGTGGGGCTGCGTCACCGGGGCCTGTTTGCGAGAAGCACAAGGATTCAGTTTCCGTGGCTTCAGAAACTTTGTGGGGAGCCACCCCAGAAGAAAAAAACATCTTTGCAAAGGGAAGAGAAAAAAGGAAAGAGGGGAAAAAGGATGGAAAAAAAAAAAAGAAAAACGCCAGGTTAGAATGGGTGTTCTCACATCACTTAGAAAGGGCCACTTGGAATGGATGGAGCAGGTTTCTGCGGTGACCCCCCCTGAGGAAAAGCGGCAAAATAAGAGCAGTGTCCAGGAAGGCACGGCGCAGCCGTGGAAGGGGAGGAGCCTGCGCCTTGACACCCAGGCTGCCTGTGGCCGAGGCACGCAGGACTGTGCTGCGCAGAGCAGGAAAAGGCAGTCTCGCTGTCGGGTCCCTAAATCCCCATCCCATTAGCCAGGTGCCAAGAGTGAAACCTGCAAAAGGACCCTGGTTAAATCACCAGGCAGCCACTCCACCGGCGCCCAGCGCTAATCCTTGGGGGCCAGCAGCCTTTTTTTTTTTTTTTTGGTCACACGGCAGGAAGACGAAGCTTGCTCTGGGACCAGCTGCCACCTGCTGACAAACAGCTGGTTGTTATAGGGCAGAAGGGCTGGGTGCAGCCACAGAAAATCACTGCCATTCCTCTGTTTTCAACAGACCTGCAACAGTGACGCTTTCCTGGGATTCCTGCAGAGGAGGCGCCTCATCTGCAACTGGTTTCATTCCATCAGCCCAGGTGAGCCCCTGCTGGTGATCTCATTCAATCCTCAGGACAGGGCTCCACTTTGGGGAACAGTATTGATCTTAATGCAACCCCACTTGCAGATGGAGAAGGTGAAGTTCCTCATTCAGAGTCACAGAGCTAGCAAGAGGCATGCCTGGTACGTGAGTGCCAGGTTGCTTCAGTCATGTCTGATTCTTTGTGACCCTATGGACTGAAGCCTGCCAGGCTCCTCTGTCCATGGGACTCTCCAGGCACGTTACTGGAGTGGGATGCTATGCCCTCCTCCACGGGATCTTCTCAGCTCAGGGACCAAACCCAGGTCTCTTAAGTCTCCTGCATTGGCAGATGGGTTCTTTACCACTTAGCGCCACCTGGGGAAGCCTGGTACCCACATCAAATAAATGCTCTCAAATAATGAAACCTACAGCTATTGTCTCATCTCAGAACTGTGGCGCTATTAAGACACGTGGTGCTTCTTGGAAGTACAGCCAAGGGAGGGAAAAGGAAGATGGCGGAAAGCCTCTGGGAAGAGAAGCCTTCTCACAAGGCCTTAGATGGAAAATGCTATCTGCATCCTCACTATACTGGTAATTTCCTATGAAGTCACCTGCTAAACGACCTTGTGGTAACTGGATCTAAGATTATCCAGAACCTGGGTCCTCTGACCAGTACTGGATATGGAGGGAAATGTGTAGTAATTCCTCTTCATCCCATTGTTATTGAGATTTGCAAGCACTTTCCTATCTTTGTAGAAATGTTTACAAACTTGAATCCCTAATGTGCTTTTATCTCTAATTAAATGATCTGTTCACAGGCTCAGATGATTTCTACAAAAAGGAGACACTTTTACTTTATTTAGAAAAATAAGAAGTTAAAGTTCTTGAGATCATTGTGTATGCTGAGTCACTTATGTATGCTGTGCCCAACTCTTTGGGACCCGTGGACCACAGCCCACCAGGCTACTCCATCTGTGGGATTCTCCAGCCAGAATACTGGAGTGGGTTGCCGTTTCCTCCTGGTTGAGTCTTTAAATTACCCTTCTGACCTAATATCAGGGCTTCCCTGATAGCTCAGTTGCTAAAGAATCTGCCTGTAATGCAGGAGACCCTGATTCGATTCCTGGGTTGGGAAGATCAGCTGGAGAAGGGATAGGCTACCCACTCCAGTGTTCTTGGGCTTCCTTGTGGATCAGCTGGTAAAGAATCCGCCCACAATGTGGGAGACCTGGGTTCAACCCCTGGGTTGGGAAGATCCCCTGGAGAAGTGAGAGGCTACCCACTCCAGTATTCTGGCCTGGAGAATTCCATGGACTATATAGTCCATGGGGTTGCAAAGAGTCAGACACGACTGAATGACTTTCACTTCACTTTGCCCTAATAAAAAGCTTTTTGAACACAGCAAAGGAAACTACTGACAAAGCCAAAAAGACAGCCTACTAAATGGGGGGAAATATTTGCAAGTGGAATGACTGATGAGGGGGTATTAGCCAAGCTGTTTATATATAACAGCTCATACAACTCAGCATCAACTGAACCTCAATTTGAAGATTTTTTAAAATAAACTTTTCTAATATTTCATTCATTTCTGGACATTACCTTAGAAGTGAGAAATGGAGTATTTCTTGCCATAGGAATAAACAAGGATGCCACAGTCATCAGTGATTTCGGCCTTCAATATGTGAATTTCTGAGCCTGGAGGGCGCCCAGGAAAAACAGCACCTGTGAACCAGTAGCCGTCAGGCTGCCACCACTCCCTCCGGTGAGCAGAACTAAGGATGTGAGAAATCAAACTGCAGGATGCTGGGCCCAGATAGGTGAGATGCATATGAAAGGAATGATCTCAGTGAGCCCAGATGCATGCATCTTCCCATGCACAGAAAAGCCCTAAATTCTTTAACTCGAGATATCTGGTTTTCCTTAACTAACAATTATCTTTTGATGTTCAGACTACCTGGCCCTTGTTGCAGACTTCTGTATAATCTGATTTCTCCCCCCTTCGCTTCCTCGGAACAGTTCTCTCAGGCCACTTTGAGATGCTGTTTCCTGGATTTGAAGACCTAAAAATTCTCACCAAATAAAACATAACTCTCCACTTCTAGGTCATGACTATTTTTTAAGTCGACAGAATAATTACTTTCTGTAGGGCCCCTGCTTCTCACAATCTGTTAAGAACACCCTGAGGCTCGTGTCCATCAGAGGATTCACAAAAACACAGAATAACAGGGTGCCTCCTCACTAGGGTGCATTCGAGTTACTCCCAGAAGCAAAAATACTAAGTAAGCCAAGAGATAGGCTAAGATAGTATTTTTATATTGAAACAAATGCACACCAGAAATCATGGAATATTTGCGAAAATGTTGAACATAAATCAGACTCCAAAGAAATATGCCTGCAGTGAGAAAAGATACTGTTAGAACAAATGGTCGGTTTCTCTTGTCTCCGATATTTCCAGCCAAGAATCTTGGGCAACTATATAACCTCTCTGAGCCTCAGCCTCGTCAGCTATCAAATGGGGGTAATTGCTGCCTCATTCATAGGGTTGCTATGAGAGTCCGCTAAGTTAGGACCTATGCGGACAAATAGATGGCTGAAGCCCATAACATGCCTATGTAAAAAGCAACTTGCTTTTCCATAGAATGTGTTTTACGGCTCACCCTAGAGTCTAAGCTTAGGCTAAAGACCAGCTGGGGATGCAAACGGGGCCGCCCATTGTGGACTCCCTGGAACGACTTTTCCCAAGGGGCGAGCTCCTTAAGCTCCTTGGGTCACATCGGCCTGGATACGTCTAGTTCAGTGAATGCGGACTATGTGCCAGGCCCTCATCCAGGCTCTAGATGGGTTGTTACAGTGAAAATGCTTTGTCCTTGCTCCTGACGAAGCACTCCTGTTGGGGGAGAGGTGGGGGCACGGCAGTGAGGGGGTGGTATGCAAATTAACAGGTAAATACATAGATTGTCAACCTGGTTAAAATAAAAGAGTGACGGGGAAAGAAAGGGACAGGAACGGGGTGTTGTTTTTGTGTTGAAAGGTCAAGGAAGACCCTGCTGATCAGACCTTTGATCAGAGAGCAGAAGGGCAGTGAGAGAGTTCACCGAGAAGGTGTCTGAAAGAGGAGAGCTCCAAGCAGCGGGGACAGGAAGGCCAAAGGTGCAGAATGGTCAGAGGAAGAACAAAGTTACCAAGGTGCTAAGTGCGTTTTGCAGGGGAGGGGGGAAGGCATGTGAGCTGGTGGGTGCAGGTGGGGGGCATGGAGAAAGCAGGGTTAGGGCTTTGTAGGTCTGGATTCTGGATTTTTATACTGAATAAAAGAAGCAGCAATTCTGAGGCCTTCTAAGCAGAGGGATGATACAGTCTGATTTGTATTTTAGAAGGATTCACATGGCTGTCAGGCTTCCCAGGTGGAGCTAGTGGTAAAGAATCCACCTGCCAGTGAGGAGATTTAAGAGACTTGGATTCGATCCCGGGGTTGGGAAGATCCCTTGGAGAAGGAAATGGGAACCCACTCCAGTATTCTTTTTTAAAATTATTTTAATTGGAGGCTAATTACTTTACAGTATTGTAGTGGTTTTTGCCCTACATTGACATGAATCAGCCATGGATGTACATGTGTCCCCCACCCTGAACCCCCTCCCACCTCCCTCCCACTGTAGTATTCTTGCCTGGAGAACCTCATGGATAGCCTGGGACTCAAAGAGTCGGGCACGACTGAAGCGACTTAGCGTGACTTAGCATGCACACACTCATTTGGGAACCATTATCATGGAGATGGTACTTACAGCCCTGAGACCAGACCACGAAAGGTCAGCAGGGGAGTGAGTAAGTCCAGGGAAAGGAAGACGTCTGACAACTTTGCTTCTCTGCCTGAGGCACCAGGCTGCTGCTGCTAAGTCACTTCAGTCGTGTCCGACTCCGTGCAACCCCATAGATGGCAGCCCACCAAGCTCCCCCATCCCTGGGAATCTCCAGGCAAGAACACTGGAGTGGGTTGCCATTTCCTTCTCCAATGCATGAAAGTAAAAAGTGAAAGTGAAGTGGCTCAGTCGTGTCCGACTCTTAGCAACCCCATGGACTACAGCCAACCAGGCTCCTCCATCCATGAGATTTTCCAGGCAAGAGTACTGGAGTGGGGTGCCACTGCCTTCTCCGGAGGCAGCAGGCTAAGACTTTAGAAACCCCTGATTTCTTTTTGAAAACCACAGAGCATGGTAACAGTGGGACGTCATCACACCTGGGCTGCAAACACGGAAAAAAGGTAGTACTGCGTCTCCTGTTATGCTTAAGAGATGTGGATGGTGCTCAGTGACAAGCATCTGTGAGCCTGTGAGCACAGCAGGGGTGGAAGAACATGGAAACACAGGGGTCTGCTCCGGAGCAGCTCATGCCCTCAAACACATTTTAATATATTCAAAATGGGAGCAAATGATGACAGTATGCAGATGCCAAAGTACTAACAATCTTTGACACAAATTACTGAAACCGACAGCTTCCCTGGTGGCTCAATGGTCAAGAATCTGCCTGCCGATGCAGGAGACACAAGCTGGATCCCTGGATCAGGAAGATCCCCTTGGAGGAGGAAATGACAACCCACTCCAGTATTTCTTGCACATGAAATCCCATGGACAGAGAAGCCTGGCAGGCTATAGTCCACGGCGTTGCAAAGAGTTGGACACAAATAAGTGCACACACGCTGAAATCGACTTCACAGTTTCTGTGCCACACACACTGCCAAGCATATAGTACATACTTCACACACATCTGATGAATGACTATGTATATGTTTCTAACTGAAGCTAGGAAATTTGGGACATGATTCCTTTATGGCTCAATAAACAGACAAAATTATTATTTCATGAGACACAAACGTCTGAAAGTCCCACATGGTTCAAGCCCTTTCTTTCACAGAATGAGACATGCTGCCTTGGGTAGTAATAACTGGTGAGTGAACCCTGGAACAAATGAGGGCATGGTTCTTGCCATTCATCTCTCCCCCAGTGCCTGGGATAATGCCCTGTGCAGAGCAAATACCTAATAAATCTAAATGCATGTCTAATGAACGAGTGGATAAATATTCATTAAAAATTAACTCGACAGTTAATTTAGGTCACTCACTGGAAAAAAGAAAAACAGGGAGACTAGAAAAGTATCTTTTTAATTTAAAAGGTTAATTAAGGACAAGGTTCTAAAAAATATTTTGGTGGCTTAAGTAAACCGAGCACAACTGGGGTTCAAAACAGCTGCAATTAGTAACTCGGAAAACATTCCATTATGTTCCACAAATTAGCAAAAGGGGGAAAACTGCCTGATTCACTTCATGATTCTAGTATAATCTCAATTCTAAGTAAGTAAGCAAGAAAAAAAAAAAAAAGAGGCCCTCTTCACTTACAAACATTGATGTGAAAATTCTAAATGAGATGTTGGCCAACCGAATTCAATGGTACATCTTATGTATAATACATTGTAATCAAGTAGTGTTCATCCTAGAAATGCAAGGATGGTTTAATGTCAGAAAAAAATGCATCAGTGTAATCCATCATAATGAGGAAAATCATGAGACATTCTCAGTAGATACAGAAAAGACGTAATAAATGTCAATAGGTCTAGGTCAGTTCTCCAAATGACCTACTAGTCAGATGATCAATTTCCTGAATTTATAAAATTTTCTGGTAAAAGCATGTTTCTTTTTACTATTAAGACATGACAGCAATTTGATGACAATCTCTCTTAACACTATGCCTATGTAAATTAAGGCTGTGACACTCAAAGACAGTATTTTGTACTATGTCTAAAATCTTCTAATCTGGTGTAAAATAAATTTTCTGCAACAGAATGGGGGGATAATGTCAGAAAACAGGGTTGCTTCCATGTCCACAGTTCTTTTAATAGCATTTTAAAGACCAAAGTTTTATAAATATTATGAAAACTGTTTTCTCCTAGTTTTGGCTTATATATGTATATTTTTATAAGTGGCGCAATGGGATGAGGAAGCATACTAAAAGTTAGCACGCTGCTTCTCAGTCGCTCAGTCGTGTCTGACTCTGCAACCCCGTGAACTGTAGCCTGCCAGGCTCCTCTGTTCACGGAATTTTCCAGGCAAGAATACTGGAATAAGTCGCCATTTCCTTCTCCTGGGGATCATCCGGACCCAGAGATCGAACCATCATCTCCTGCACTGGCAGGCGGATTCTGTACAGCTGAGCCACCTGGGAAGCCCCGAATCAGTATGCTACACATCATTTAATGAATTGTTTGTGTAAAAAGCTCTATCTTAATACCGTTGCAAAAATGAAAGGACTTCCCATTTTAACATGAAATGAGGTATTAAAGGCATCTGAACTCCTTCCTGGTATGCATGTCATCAGTTTCTCACACCTAAACAGAGTCAGAGCCTGTCCAGCACATGAATGAATGAAAAGGCAAACAAGGGGAAAGCTGCTAACACAGCTCAATGGCATATATCTTGACAGGTTACACAAATTCTCATCCTATCCTTCTGCCAACATTCTGACTTGTGTTCCTTCATATTCTTTACTTACCAGTTATTTACTGAGAATGTATAAAGATAACACTAGTTTCCAGGGGACAAGAAATACAACAGCAAACAGAACAGGCATAATTCTGGAAGGAGGCAGATATTAAACAAACATACAAATAAATACATTACATGTTAGGTAAAGGAGGTAAGAGAAAGAGTAGTGGATGCCATCTTCTGTTCTATAAAGGATGGACAGGAAAGGCCTCTCTCGTAAGGTGATGTGTGAACAGAGAGATCTGAAGGAAACACGAGCAGGCAAGGTATTTGGGAGTGGAATGGTCTAGGCAGGGGAGGACCTGAGTTAGGGAGTGTGCTTGCCATTTCTGAGGCCTCACACCTATGTGTGCATATGTGTGTCTAGGAGAAAGGGATGTAAAACTTCTGAGCAGGTTAAGAACTATGGATTTTCACTGAGCACAGTATTTCTGAGCTCCATGCCTGTTGTTGCATGTACTAATATTCTGCACCTTTAACTTGCTGAGAAGTATCCCAGCAACTTGTCTATCAATTACAACTTAACAAATATTTGGGTTTCCTGTTTGGAGCTATTATGAATGAAGCTGCTATGAACAACCATGTACAAGTCTTTGTGTGGACTGTTTTCCCTTGTCTGGGGCGAATCCCCAGGAGTAATGTTGCTGGGTCATATGGTGAGTGTATATTTAACTTCACAAGATATTTCCAGAATGTTTCAGAACTGTGAGAATCCAAACATCAGGTGATGTAAAGTTGAAAGCCATCAGTTCAGAGTTGATATTTAAAGCAGGGGGCCAGGGTACACATCACAACGCTCATGCCCCTTACCATCCTGTGGTCAGCTTGAGCTAAAAAAGTAGTCTCCCCAACATCTCTGATCTGAAAGAATTTGGGTTCCTATCCCTAGTGGTGCCCACAGGGTTCAATACAACTCTTGTGTGGATCTGCCAGCTTTCTAAGGACAAAAAAACTGGACTTTATGAATCAGAGTCCCAGATTCAGCCCAGGAAGTCACTCCAGTTTCAAAATCTCAGTTCTCACATTTGAGAAGATGGCAACACAGTAATTAGCCCAAATCACAGGGTTGTGCCACTAATTACAGTAGAATGGTAAGTTCAGTGGTGGCTACAATTCCTTTACTTTGGGGTGTGGATTTTGTCCACCACTTTTGCAAGGAGAGAACAATGTTGAAGGAAAGAGTCTAGATTCAAACCTTGAAGTCAGTTCTTTGTGAAGCATTGTGGCTGCTGTGGCCCTATCATCAGTGGGAGCATCTGCCTCAGTGAAAATTTCTACTGTGGCTGTAGTACATGGATAGTTAATTCAGATGGATGAAGCTGGCAGGAAATGGTATTTGGCTGGACATACTCACACAGGAGAATTAAAGAACAGACTGGTAAGTCACTGTTAAACCATGAAAGCCTGAATAATCATTGACGTGATGCACGCCAGCCCAAACACACCCAGTTCACAACAGACACGTCATTTTTCAACCTGCAACAACCTACGAGAAATTGATTTCAGTCGTTGCTGCCCTGTGACATCTCAGAAATCAGATTCTCGTACATAATTAGGTCCCAGGGCAATCATGTGAGTCACATTCTAATCTAACAATGGGGAGGGGGTATGATAGTCCAGAAAAAGAAAAAGCCAATTCAATCTTAAAAATGAAAGTAATTTGAAAGAAAAGAAAAAAGTCTCATTTCAAGGCACATTCTTATCACATCTGCAAAGTTCTTAGCACTATATGCCTGCCATGTGGTAAAAGTGCTTAATCAATGGCACTTAATATTATTTTATTATTGTTAATGTTTCCAGCAGGAATTCACCCCTCACTGAGTCTATTAATTTCTCCTGCTGGTCAAGATATGCACAAAAATTTAGTAAACTTTAACATATGGACTTACTTCATTGTGAATAATTGTTTCCTATATTAAAAATTGCAAGTACATTGATTTTCACTTGTACTTTTTACAGTAACGTCATATATAGGGTATAAATGGCCTTCAACAACAGTATGTTATATTTATAATAGGTATAATACAAAATACATAAAAGTAAAATTATACATTAATGGTAACAAATAATATTCTCTTCCAAAAATCGTGATTCATCAGGGTATGCTAACGTTAGCTCAAACAATTCCAAGTTCAATGCACAAGTCCAAGGCTAGTCAGATGGCTGTCCTCCAAGTGGTGACTCAGGGGCAAGCCTTTCCCAACTTGTGACACCACCATTTTCCCACAGGACCTCCAAGATCACAGTGGAGAGGCAGAGTGGGAGACTCCTCTGGGCCAGGCCTGGAACATACACACTTCACATCCATCCCGAACCCTGGCCACCCACACAACACCAACCCGGCTGAAAGGAGGTGTGTGTGCCCAGGAGGGAAAAGAAACATGGTTAGGAGTCATGTAATATTTCCTCTGCCACAAATATTCTCTACATATACAATTGACATTTGCCTTGGATTTCACTCATGTTTACCTGCAACTTTTGAATGATGCCTTATTTACTCATGACTAGAAAAAGCTGATGAGTGGCCACTGTTATTACCATCTTACAGATAAAGAAACAGAGGCTTATAGAAGTCATTTAGTGTTAGTCAATAGTGGTTGCCTGGGGCTAGACTACTGTTCATGGGGTTCTCATCACCAACTTAGACAGCATGGTAAAAAGCAGAGACATTACTTTGTCAACAAAGGTCCGTCTAGTCAAGGCTATCGTTTTTCCAGTAGTCATGTATGGATGTGGGAGTTGGACCATAAAGAAAACAGAGCACCAAAGAATTGATGCCTTTGAACTGTGGTGTTGGAGAAGACTCTTGAAAGTCCCTTGGACTGCAAGGAGATCCAACCAGTCCATCCTAAAGGAAATAAGTCCTGAATATTCACTGGAAAGGCTGGTGCTGAAGCTGAAGCTCCAATACTTCGGCCACCTGATGCAAAGACCTGAGTCACTGGAAAAGACCCTGATGCTGGGAAAGATTGAAGGCAGGAGGAGAAGGGGACGACAGAAGATGAGATAGTTGGATGGCATCACCAACCTGATGGACATGAGTTTGAGCAAGCTCTGGAAGTTGGTGATGGACAGGGAAGCCTGGTGTGCTGTAGTCCATGGGGTGACAAAGAGTTGAACATGACTGAGCAATTGAACTGAACTGATAGGTCTGTCACAGCTTTTCTTCCAAGGAGCAAGTATCTTTTAATTTTCATGGCTGCAGTCATCTACAGTGATTTTGGAGCCCAAGAAAATAAAGTCTGTCAGTGTTTCCATTGTTTCCCCATCTATTTGCCATGAAGTGATGAGACCAGATGCAATGATCTTAGTTTTTTGAATGTTGTGTTTTGATTTATAAAAGAAGTAGCTTTTTGTAGTACAAAACGAAGCAGGTCAAAGGCTAACAGAGTTTTGCCAAGAGAACGTACTGGTCATGGCAAACACTTTCTTCCAACAACACAAGAGATGACTCTACACATGGACACCACCCGATGGTCAATACTGAAATCAGATTGATTATGTTCTTTGCAGCCAAAGATGGAGAAGCTCTATACAGTCAGCAAAACCAAGACCAGGAGCTGACTGTGGCTCAGATCATGAACTCCTTATTGCCAAATTCAGACTTAAATTGAAGAAAGTAGGGAAAACCACCAAACCATTCAGGTATGACCTAAATCAAATCCCTTACTATACAGTAGAAGTGACAAATAAGATTCAAGGGACTAGATCTGATAGAGAGCCTGAAGAACTGTGGATGGAGGTTTGTGACATTGTACAGGAGTCAGTGATCAAGACCATCCCAAAGAAAAAGAAACACAAAAAGGCAAAATGCTTCTCTGAGGAGGCCTTACAAATAGCTGAGAAAAGAAGAGAAGTGAAAGGCAAAAGAGAGAAGGAAAGATATACCCATTTGAATGCAGAGTTCCAAAGAATAGCAAGGAAAGATAAGAAAGCCTTCCTCGGTGATCAGTGCAAAGAAATAGAGGAAAACAATAGAATGGGAAAGACTAGCGATCTCTTCAAGAAACTTAGAGATACCAAGGGAACATTTCATGTAAAGATGAGCACAATAAAGGACAGAAGTGGTATGGATCCAACAGAAGCTGAAGATATTAAGAAGAGGTGATGAGAATACACAGAAGAACTGTACAAAAAAGATCTTCACAACCCAGATAATCATGATGGTGTGATCACTCACCTAGAGCCAGACACCCTGGAATGTGAAGTCAAGTGGGCCTTAGGAAGCATCACTACGAACAAAGCTAGTGGAGGTGATGGAATTCCAGTTGAATGATTTCAAATCTTAAAGATGATGCTGCGAAAGTGCTGTACTCAATATGCCACCAAATCTGGAAAACACAGCAGTGGCCACAGGACTGGAAATGGTCAGTTTTCATTCCAATCCCAAAGGAATTTGGCATTCCAATGCCAAAGAATGTTCAAACTCCCACAAAATTGCACTCATTCTCACACGCTAGTAAAGTAATGCTCAAAATTCTCTGAGCCAAGCTTCAGCAATATGTGAACCGTGAACCTCCAGACGTTCAAGCTGGTTTTAGAAAAGGCAGAGGAAACAGATCAAATTGCCAACATCCGCTGGATCATGGAAAAAGCAAGAGAGTTCCAGAAAAACATCTACTTCTGCTTTATTGACTACACCAAAGCATTTGACTGTGTGGATCACAACAAACTGAAAAATTCTTCAAGAGATGGAATACCAGACCACCTGACCTGCCTCCGGAGAAATCTGTGCGCAGGTCAAGAAGCAAGTTAGAACTGGACCTGGAACAACAGACTGGTTCCAAATCCAGAAAGGAGTATGTCAAGGCTATATACTATCACCCTGCTTATTTAACTTATATGCAGAGTACATCATGAGAAATGCTGGGCTGGATGAAGCACCAGCTGGAACCAAGATTGCCAGGAGAAATATTAATAACCTCAGATATGCAGATGACACCATGCTTATGGTAAAAAGTGAAGAAGAACTAAAGAGCCTCTTGATGAAAGTCAAAGAGGAAAGGGAAAAAGTTGCTTAAAACTCAACATTCAGAAAACTAAGATTATGGCATCCAGTCTCATCACTTCATGGCAAATAGATGGGCAAACAATGGAAACAGTGACAGATTTTTTGGGGGGAGGGGGGCTCCAAAATCACTGAAGATGGTGACCGCAGCCATGAAATTAAAAGACACTTGCTCTTTGGAAGAAAAGCTATGATCAACCTAGACAGCATATTAAAAAGCAGATACATTACTTTGCCAACAAAGGTCCATCTAGTCAAGGCTATGGTTTTTCCAGTAGTCATGTATGGATGTGAGAGTTGGACTATAAAGAAAGCTGAGCACTGAAGAACTGATGCTTTTTGAACTGTGGTGTTGGCGAAGACTCTTGAGAGTCCCTTGGACTGCAAGGAGATCCAACCAATCAATCCTAAAAGAGATCAGTCCTGAGTGTTCACTGGAAGTCCTGAATATTCATTGGAAAGGCTGGTGCTGAAGCTGAAACTCCAATACTTTGGCCACCTGATGCGAAGAGCTGACTCACTGGAAAAGACCCTGATGCTGGGACAGATTGAGGACAGGAGGAGAAGGGGACGACAGAGGATGAGATGGTTGGATGGCATCACCGACTCGATGGACATGAGTTTGAGTGAATTCCGGGAGTTGGTGAGGTACAGGGAGGCCTGGCGTGCTGCAGATCATGGCTTCGTAAAGAGTCAAACACCACTGAGCGACTGAACTGAACTGAATATTAGTTATTTCAGGGAATGTTTGGAAAATAAAACAGGAATATGGCAATAAACCCAAAATGTGACCTCTAATTGTTATTTTGGAGATGCAGACATAAGTACAGGCATGAGTAAGTATGATTGAATTGAAAATGAATGATGTGAGAAAAGAACTCTGTGCAGAGTCAAGTTCCTAACCTTATGAAACTGAAAGTGAAAGTGAAGGTCACTCAGTCGTGTCTGATTCTTTACGACTTCACGGACTATACAGTCCACGGAATTCTCCAGGCCAGAACACTGTAGCGGGTAGACTTTCCCTTCTCCAGGGGAATCTACCCAACCCAGGGATCGAACTCAGGTCTCCCACATTGCAGGTGGATTCTTTACCAGCTGAGGCACAAGGGAAGCCCTTATACATTGAACTAAAAGTGAATCCCACACCTAACACTGGTTGTCATGGCTACAGTGAGCAGGATGGACCTTGAAGACAGGCCTGGACACACTGCTAGGAATTCAAAGGCCAAGGTACCCAGAGCTTGCCATAGGAGTAGCTATCCTGCACTCCAGCCTCTAATGACAAAATGATCTTTTCGATGTAAAAGTTCAAAGCACCACCATAGAGAACGAGATGCACGCTGGATGGCCAGGAGCCAGGCAGATAAACTGCCCACAGCTTCCTTCTCCATATTCTATATCTAGCATCAATATTTCCACGTTGAGGATGGAACAGATTTTCCTAGCATTTAATGTCATGCTTTCTCCTTTCAGAACAAGGAAGCATGTGTAATACTAAACCTGGATTCCAGAGACCCTGGCAAGGTGTGACCTAGTGTCCAGAAGTTTATTGCCAAGGTTCCAGTTTATGCCCACCAGGCCCAGAGCACAGTTCCGGATGAGCCAACAGCTTTTGGCTCCAGTGGGTTTTGGCTGCAGTAACGATCTGGTGACTGATTTACTCCACCCTTTCAGTTCTTTACTCTTCATCAAAATAATTCTGCACAAATCATTTCCATGTTTCCAAAGCAAAAGTTGGGGGGAGAAAAACCCCAAGTTAAAAAATAAAAGAGCCTGCAAACAGGGAAGGATTTGCTCTCCAACAGTCATTTCAGGAAACCATCAGGTGGAATTAAGCAATGTAATGGGCAGTTTGGTCTTGACTTCCCATCAGAAAGAAGGCTGCACACCCACACAAACACACACGTCCACTCCCAGGCGATGCCCCGCACCAGACCATGGGCTTCCACTGACACCGAATTCCTGTCAAGAGGGCAGTTTCCTTTCTGCTATACCAACATGATGCTTCATTACACCAAGACACAGCACACTCCAATCTGCCAGGTAAGTGAAGAAGGAAGCTTAAAATGTATGGTAACATTTAAAATGCTGAGCATTTCCGTCTTAAGTGAGCGTGCACTCTCCCAAGCTCTTCCCATGGCAAGGCTCCAAAAGGCCCATTAGTTCTTCCTGGGCAGTCCTCCAGCTCAGTGCAATGCTCCCAGCAGGTGCTGTAACTGTCAACTCACCCACATGTGACATTTTGGGGCTTTCCTGGTGGCTCAGATAGTAAAGAATCCACAGGAGACCCAGGTTCAATCCCTGGGTCAGGAAGATCCCCTGAAGAAGGCAATGACAACCTATTCCAGTATTCTTACCTGGAGAATTCCACGGACACAGGAGCCTGGCAGGCTACAGTCCATGGGGTCACAAAGAGTCAGATACAACTGAGCTACTAACACTTTAGTGTGATGCTGCATCGCCAACAAGGGCGTGGGGAGCTGCCTCCACTTTTGCTGATCACCAGAAAGAATTTCAAGCCACTTGAGATAAGTAAATCTAGTTTACTCATTGGAGTCACTAAAGATGCTAGGTTTGTCATAAGCCATCAGAGGCAAGGCTCACTCGCCCAGAATTAATCAAGGCAGCTTCAGGACTTCACAGTGGACCTTCCTTCTGAAATTACTGGCCTTGAACCACAGAAATGATGAAATGAAACAGCCCACCCTCAGTTCCTCCAATGAAATGGGGCCTGGAAGGTCTCATGACTAAATGAGAAATCACACTGAGCTAAGCTCCTCCACACTGACCCGCTGTGGTTCTTAATGTGCATTAGAGTCTCTTGGCCAGAATTTAAAAGAAGTACTTATATTTTCTACTTATTAAATGCTGCAATATTAGATCGCATTTCTAGGAAAATATTGGCTTGCCCAATATAAAATACCTACCAACCACACCAGGCTTTAGTATGGAGCCCATTGGCCTTTGCAGGTGGCACAATGGTAAAGAATCCGCCTGCTGATGCAAGAGACTTTAGAGACATGGGTTGGGAAGATCCCCTGGAACAGGAAATGGCAGCCCACTCCAGTATTCTTGCTTGGAAAATTCCAGGGACAGAGGCGCCTGGTGGGCTGTAGTCCATGGGGTTGCAAAGAGTCGGACACAACTGGGCAACTGGCCACTAAGATCACAAGCACAAACGTGATCATTAAAATAAATACCATCTTGGCTATAACAAATGCGTCAACTAAAAGCAGGCCAATCCTGACGTTCAATAATATCACCTCGGATGTGAACAATACTTGACACTTTGCAAACTGTTTCTATATTAGAAATAGAGCTTGGTCGGGTAGGTGGGGCTGCAATCACCTCCATTTTGCAGTGGAACAACTTGCAGTGAGGAGAGACATAGACAGGCCTCAAAGCCAGTGAGAAATTCTAACTTTGGCCACATGGTGCTGTGTAATGGCCATCGGCAGTCCTCAGCCATGCTGGAAACAGGGCAACAAGAGATTGCTTTTAATACCAAAGAAAGTCAATGTGATGGCCACTTGGGGAAATATGAAGTTGGGAAAGACAAAAAGATGCTTCCACATTTTAAAGGGGGAAAAAAAAAATCCAATCTTGATGAACCTTCATGACTCCATCATCAATAGAAGCAACAGCCAAGGATCCCCCGGACCTGTGTCAGGCCCGGGCCTGTGTCTGGTCTCATCTCAGGCCGTGCAGACATCTGGGCCTGGCTGCGGGTTCTATGTTTATGGGAGGCGGGTGAGGACATGACCACCTAGGCCCTGGGGCGGGTTAAGCAGCCTGATTGAACGTCGCTGCTAATTAAGGGCCCCTGTCATCTGGCAGGACCGCCGGGGTACCTTCTGCACTTGTTCATGACCACAGCACCTCACTCAGAAATTAACTCTTGATGAGTGCAGACAGGGGCCCAGCTGGTCCTCCGAGTCCTGCCAAGCAGATAAATGAAATGTAATCAGGATGCTGCTGACTGCCAAGAGAAGAGGGGCTCTCCGTGACCTCTTGGTGAAACCCAGAGTCTACTTTCAGCGTGACTTAATTCTCTGCACTAGAGACACTTAATGCAGCCGGGAATGGTGTGAATAGGCCCGCGGCCACAGGGAGGGCACTGGGAGGTCCATCCTCGAATGTCCACTTTATTAAGTATAAGCTAAAAGAATAAAGAGGCGGTGCAGGAGAATCTAATTGTCAATTGGCAGATACTTTCTCTAGGAGAGAGGTGCTATTTTCTTCATGACTCTTCACAGGTCTGGGGACAATGGTGGCTTGTTACAGTTTGCAAATTGTAGAATCATTTCACTCAGGTTTAAAATATCGAACACTCATTTTTCTAGCACTTGTGGAGGAACGCTTGCCCCTAAGTTCTGTTAAAAGAGGAAGATAGTGGTTATTACTACCTGGGCCTTCCAGACACAGAAACTAGATAGAGAGATATATTCTGGCTCACACAGCAAAGCTGCAGCTCAGGGCGGGAGACTAGAATCCAGGAGTCTCGCATCTCGGTTTCAGACACTCTGGTCTGAGCGTACGCCACCACTTTATTTCAGAAAGTCAACGTGTAGCAGGTGATGATGGGGAGGGCATGGGGCCAGGAGACTGGACAGCGAGCAGGGTCACAGCCTCACTGCACTGGCCCCTAGAGAACGACTCCACGAGTGGCTCCTGCATGTGATATACTCCTTGAGAAGGGACGAGGAAGGCAGGCTGCAGACCACGGCTCCAGACCACAAGGAAGACGTGTCTCTCTGCGACTTCCAAAAGGCGCAGAAGAGGCCTCCAAAGAAAAGGATGAAATGACGGCAAGAGTCATCTTTTGCTAACACATCCGAAAAGTGGCGACTGGGCTGGAAGCAAAGGGAAAGATGAAGAAATGGGCAGGAAAGGCATTTGATGCCCTGATAAAACATTTTCAAAAACTAAAAAGGTGTTGGGGAGAAACTGTAATAACTCCCAAAGGACTAAAGGTGGAGGTGGGGTAAGGTGGGAGGAGTCAGGAAAGGTACTCAATTGCTTGAGAGAGTGCCGTGGTTTCCTACTGGTGCATAGCAAAGTAACCCCAAACTGAGCAGCTTAAGGGCTTCTCAGGTGGCGCTAGTGGTAAAGAACTTGTCTGCCAACGCAGGAGATAAGAGATGTGGGTTCGATCCCTGGGTCGGGAAGATCCCCTGGAGAAAGGCATGGCAACCCACTTCAGTATTCTTGCCAAGGACAGAGGGGCCTGGTGGGCTACAGTTCATGGCGTTGCAAAGAGTCGGTCGGACACAACTGAAGTGACTAGCACACACGAGCAGCTTAAGACTACACACAGCAATCGTCTCCTAGTTTCTGGGAGTCAAGAGTCTGGGAGTGGCTCAGTTGACTACTTTTAGCTCAATAGCCCAGGTGTCAGCTAGGGAATGGTCATCGCAAGGCTTGACTGAGGAGGGTTCCCTTCCAAGCTCACTTCCATGGGCACCCCGAGGTCTCAGCTTCCCATGAAAGTGAACAATCTTTTTCTGCCATGTGGGCCTCACCATCGGACTAGTCACTGCCCATCAGCTTGCTCCTCCCTTAGTGACAACTCCAAAAGACAGAGAGGGTGAGAAAAAGCTAGCAGGACAGAAGTCATGGTCTTTTCTGTAACCTAACCTCAGAAGTGACATTCCATTACTTTGTCATATTCGATTTGTTAAATGCGAGCCATGAGGTCCAGCCCACACTTAAGTAGTGGGGCTTACAGAAGAGCATGAAGACCCGAAGGTAGATCACTGGGATCCTCCCAAAGGCAGCTTACCAAAGAGATTCCTTACTCCTTGGATAAACCTAGAGATGCACTCTTCCACAGTAAGCCTCTACAGTTCAGTCACTCTGCTGTGTCCAACTCTTTTTGACCCCATGGATTGCAGCACTCTCCAGACTATATGATTAGGCCATGCCAGGAGAAATATCAATAACCTCAGATATGCAGATTACACCACACTTATGGCAGAAAGCAAAGAAGAACTAAAGAGCCTCTTGATGAAAGTCAAAGAGGAAAGTGAAAACGCTGGCTTAAAACTCAACATTCAGAAAACTAAGATTATGGCATCTGGTCCCATCATTTCATGGCAAATAGATGGGCAAACAATGGAAACAGTGAGAGATTTTATTTTGGGGGGCTCCAAAATGACTGCAGATGGTGACTGCAGCCATGAAATTAAAAGACACTTGCTCTTTGGAAGAAAAGCTATGATCAACCTAGACAGCATATTTAAAAGCAGATACATTACTTTGCCAACAAAGGTCCGTCTAGTGAAGGCTATGGTTTTTCCAGTAGTCATGTATGGATGTGAGAGTTGGACTATAAAGAAAGCTGAGCTCTGAAGAACTGATGCTTTTGAACTGTGGTGTTGGAGAAGACTCTTGAGAGTCCCTTGGACTACAAGGAAATCCAACCAGTCCATCCTAAAGGAAATCAGTCCTGAATATTCACTGGAAGGACTGATGCTGAAGCTGAAACTCCAATACCTTGCCCACCTGATGCAAAGGACTGACTCTTTGGAAAAGACCCTGATGCTGGGACAGACTGAGGGCAGGAGGAGAAGGGGATGACAGAGGATGAGACGGCTGGATGGCATCACCGACTTAATGGACATGGGTTTGGGTGGACTCTGGGAGTTGGTGATGGACAGGGAGGCCTGGTGTGCTGCAGTTCATGGGGTGACAGAGTCGGACCCAACTGAGCAACTGCACTGAACTGAACTAATCAGCATTATCATCTGCACATTCATCATTTATTCTCACACTGCAACAACATCTTCAGTGAAGGTGTGGAGTTTTAAATTTAAGGGAAATGGGATACACATACCAGACTGATGTTGCTGTTTAAACACAGCTTCCCAAAACTGGCTGTCCAGAGCGCTGTCAGAGGCTCTTCCTTTCGTGTGAGCTACCCACGGACTACAGTGCCCACTGAGGGCTCAGCTCTGTGCCCTTCCAGAAGAAGAGTCTGTACAAGAGATACACCCTCACAATAACAACCACTAACTTTTGCTGACAGTGCATGATGGCCAAGTACTGAGTCAAGACTTTACATCCATCATCACCATTCATCCTTACAATGACCTCTATAGATGAGAAAGCGAGATGGCGAGCAGGAGAATTTCCCGTTGTTAGGAACCCATCAATTCATGTAATTAGTGCTGAGTAGGTCCTGGGCAATTAATTACCTTTTTTTTTTAACATTTTAATTAATTTATTTATTTATTTTTTATTTTACTTTACAATTCTGTATTGGTTTTGCCATACATTGACATGAATCCACCACGGGTGTACATGCGTTCCCAAACATGATCCCCCCTCCCAGCCCCCTCCCCACAACATCTCTCTGGGTTATCCCCGTGTACCAGCCCCAAGCGTGCCCTATCCTGCATCGGACATAGACTGGCAATTCGATTCTTACATGATATTATACATGTTTCAATGCCATTCTCCCAAATCATCTCACCCTCTCCCTCTCCCTCTGAGTCCAAAAGTCCGCTATACACATCTGTGTCTTTTTTGCTGTCCTGCATACAGGGTCATCATTGCCATCTTTCTAAATTTCATATATATGTGTTAGTATACTGTATTGGTGTTTTTCTTTCTGGCTTACTTCACTCTGTATAAGAAGAAACTGAATGACTATATTATGTGCATATCACATGACCATATACTTTTAAAAACCAGTGAAAAACTATTAGAATAAAATTAAACTTAGTAAGTGAAGTGAAAGTCGCTCAATTGTATCTGACTCTTTGCGACCCCATGGACTGGGGCCTGCCAGGCTGCTCTGTCCATGGAATACTCCAGGTCAGAAAACTGGAGTGGGTTGCCATTCCTTCTCCAGGGGATCTTCCTGACCCAGGGATCAAACCCAGATCTCCCGCATCACAGGCGGATTCTTTACTATCTGAGCACCAGGGAAGCCCAAACTTAGTCAGGTATTATATGAAATTAGAATACAGAGAAACTAAGTGTTCCTGTATGACTATGTACTAGCAGTTAACTTAAAAAAAAAAAACAGATTTTATGATAACCCATTGTAGAAAATATAGGAAATGTAAGAAAGTAAGGCTAAGACATGAAGTCACTTGTGATTCTACCACCAAAAGGCATTTTGGAACATACCTTTTAGCCTTTTTTCTATATTGTATGAGAGTGTGAATATATCATATCTTTTAAAAATTGTTGTACTATAGTGGCTGAATATGCCACTTTTTCCATTTAATACAACATTGGGAGTGTTTTTCCTATATTAATGATTTTCCCAAAAACATTCACTTTTAAATGGCTACCATCATATTATTCTAATTTTTAAAAACGACTTCCTTTTACTCCTTTAATGGGTCAAAACTGCCAGAACTACGGTCCTCTGTTTCTCATTTCCTGCCTTTTAAAAAATTATTTGAATATCCATTTTTAATTTTTCTACTGACTTTTCAGCTATATTCTTTTACTTTTTGAAGTGGCTGCCCCAAGGATTATTATATATGCTATAATTTTTCATAGTCTACTTACAGTCAATATTGTACCATTTCCTGTAAAATATAGAAAACTTGCAATAATAGGTCCATATCTACTTTTATGGTTGTTATATGTACCATATCTACAAATGTTATAAGCCCCATAACATACTTATAATTTTTGCTTTAAATAGTTAAATGGTTAATAATGAAATTGAGGCAGAAAAGTACAAACAAAAAGCCAGTATTTCGTATTTACCTCAATATTCACAATATCCAATGCTTTTAATTTTTCTGGAAGGATCTGAGTTTCTACCTGGTGTCATGTTTCTTTGTACATCAGGAAGTACAGCTCTGTTGGTGATAAACTGTCATCATTTTCTTTACATGAAAAGGTCCTTATTTTCCCTTCATTCTTCTTTAAAAATTTTGTATTGTGGTAAAATACATATGACAAAGAATTTACCACTTAATCCATTTTAAAGGTATAATTCAGTGGCATTAAGTACATTCTTGTACAACAATCAGTACCTCCCACCTCTGAACACTGTCATCATCCCAGTCTCTTCATTCTGGAAGAATCCTTTTACTGGATGTAACAGTTTTCTTTCAGAGCTTGAAAGGCGCTCTTCTGGCTTGCATGTCTTCTGAAGTCAGCCACTGATTGGCCTGGGGTTCCCCGGTGTTGCTTCCCTCTTGCTGCTTTCAAGCTTTGTGCTTTACCTTTGGTTTTCAAGAGGTTGAAAGAGTCAGCATGGGCTTTCTCTATTTACCTGATGTTCCTTCACCACCTTGTATATGTAAACTCCTGTTCTGCACAGACTTTTGAGAAAGTTTAGCTTTCATTACTTCTAAGATTGTTTCCTGTTCCATCTTCACTCTCCTCTGTCATATCCTTTTGTCAGTGAAGTCCACCCAGTATATTTCGAACTTCAGATATTGTATTGTCAGTTCTACCGTTTCTTTTTTTTTGGGTCACTTCTGTGTCACTAATGGGATACCTTATCTCTTCCTTCACTGTGCGCACGTACGGTTTTACGTCATTTAGTTCAGTTATTCATCCTGGGGTTGGACTCAGTGGATTTTCCTTTCTTCTGAGAGAGTGCTCTACTTTCTTGGTCTGTCAGTTGTTGAGTATTTTATCTTCATGTCCTAGACATGATGAATGTTAAACTGTATAGATTCGGGATTTTGTTACCTTTCTTTGATGAGTGCTGTTTGTTTTGTTTGGCAATGATTGAATTAATGTTTATGTAAGAAATAATGGCATTGTGCTGATGTAGGAGAAAATCTTTATTGGTAAGAGATGCGTGTCAAAGTCTTTATAGATGGCGTGTAAAGATGTGTTAAGAACTTTCAAATGTTCTATACAAACCAAGAAATGAAGAGGGCTTCCCTAGTGGCTCAGTGGTAAAGAATCTGCCTGTCAATCCAGGAGACAAGGGTTTGATCCCTGGTCCAGGAAGATCTCACATGCTGTGTAGCAACTAAGCTGGCATACCATAGTTACTGAGCCTGTGCTCCAGAACCCGGGAGGTGCAACTCCTGAAGCCCACGCCCACTAGGGCCCGAGCTCCACAGCAAGAGAAGCCTGGGAACTGCAATAAAGAGCAGCCCTGCTCTACACAGTTAGAAAGAAGCCCACTCGGGCAGCAATGAAGACCCAGGACAGCCAAGATTTAGTAAATAAATAAATATCTTTTGAAAAAGAAACACAACAAATGGGAAAAAAGGACAAAACAGAAACTAGGTGTTGGGTATACCGGTAACATTGTACTGTGTTCTTCAACTTTCCAGTGTATGTAAATTTGTTCATAATGAAAATCTGCAGGAAAAATTCCAGCTCATTCTTTCACATGGTGTGACTTTAAACCTGGGATTAAATTCAGACAAAAGTGATTTTTTGCGGTCACTCTTGTAACGATATCTAGGTGACAAGCCACTGGCACTGTCTACTCTGAAAGTGACTTAGAAAATAGTAATCAGTAGGTAATTCTTGTCCCTCAATATTCTCAACAATGTGTTGACCCAAGACATTGGGAAAATAAAACGCGGTACATCTGAGAATAAGGCTGACTAGGATCACTGGATGAAAGTGAGGTTTCAATGCTATTAATTCACTTATTCACGAATTGGCCTGTAATATGTCAGGTGTTGGGTTAAGCACTGAGGATAAATTCCAGCCCTCAAGGAACTACAGTGTCATCAGAGAGAGAAGAAAAGATGTCATGACAAGTAGTGGAATAAACAGGATGATTAGCCATGAAATTAAAAGACACTTCCTCCTTGGAAGAAAAGCTATGACAAACCTAGACAGCATATTAAAAAGCAGAGACATTACTTTGCCAACAAAGGTCCACAGAATCAAAGCTATGGTTTTTCTAGTAGTCATGTACAGATGTGAGAGTTAGACCACACTGAAGGCTGAGAGCAGAAGAATTGATGCTTTTGAACTGTGGTTCTGGAGAAGACTCTCTAGAGTCCCTTGGAGAGCAAGGAGATCAAGCCAGTCATTCCTAAAGGAAATCAACCCTGAATATTCATTGGAAGGACTGACGCTAAAGCTGAAGCTCCAATATTTTAGCTACCTGATTTGAAGGGCCGACTCATTGGAAAAGATCCTTATGCTGGGAAAGATTGAGGGCAAGAGAAGGGGACAACAGAGGATGAGATGGTTGGGTGGCATCGTTGACTCAGTGGCCATGAGTTTGAGCAAACTCCAGGAGTTGGTGATGGACAGGAAAGCCTGGCGTGCTACAGTCCATGGGGTTGCAAAGAGTCGGACACAACTAAGTGACTGAACTGAACTGAACTGAACTAGAAAGCTGAGTCCACAGGACGTCCTCCCTGTGAGCAGTTAAGTGACTTGGCAGTAGAGTAGATGCTGCTCGGTATGAGGCTGGAAATGGGGAAGATCAGATAAAAACCTATGAGTGACTGGGATGCTAGGAGATATGGAACGCTACCAGAGCAGCTGACCCCAGACATCCTTCAACAGGAGGACAGGTGGGGCCTCTGCTTCTGGGGCACACCCAGGGGAGGCGTGATGGTTCTACTATTGGGCAGTCCACATTCCCACTTTGCCTCTAACTGAAATAAGTGCTCCTCCTGTTATATTACACACCAAGCACAGCTAAGGGAAAATGATCTAGAGCTTACTTCTTTGACAGCTTTCCAGAAAGGTAGATTGATGATGGGTAGCTTTAAATGTCAAATCCAGAAGATAACAGAAGAACTACAGTAGTAAAACTGTTGTGCCTGTGTGTATCACTAACCAAAATTATTTGTAAGCAGTAACATACAAAATGTGTTATCTCTAAAAGCCAATAACCTAAAAACATATTACCTTTAAAAAGTCAAATAGATACTTCAACCATTTATAGCTTTACTAACTGAAAGATAGGGAAGCCTGGCGTGCTGCAGTTGCAATGAGTCAGACACGACTGAGCAACTGAACAACAAAGTTAACTAGAGAGCAAAACTAGAAGGAGTAAGAGGAAAGGGGCGGGGGGAGAAGAAGAAGCGCTGTGATAGGGGAGTTACCACTCAGATCTACAAGAAAATCCAGCTGACTGACAACCTCCTGCCCCTCCCAGGATACAGTGCAGTTCCAGGCCCACATATTAGTTAAACAGCCAGAGTTTAGTAAAAGTAATAATAATAATAATAATAATAATAATAAATCTCCATCACCCATGCTCTTCCTGGTCCCCATCAGTACTCTAGATAACTGTGATGCTCACCTAGGTCTCAGTTCTGATTATCTAATATTAGATAACAAA
Source organism: Oryx dammah (assembly GCF_014754425.2). Taxonomy (NCBI): domain Eukaryota; kingdom Metazoa; phylum Chordata; class Mammalia; order Artiodactyla; family Bovidae; genus Oryx; species Oryx dammah. The sequence continues at coordinate 8,309,509 of NW_024070186.1, read as the reverse complement.
CCACCCCAACAGATAAGGGCTTAAACAACCCCATCAATCAATTTGCTCACAGATCTGTGATCTGGGAAGACGTGAACAGTAGTGTCATCTGGGGAGGCCACAGTGGACGTACAGGAGGAACGTGCAAGATGGTGCACGCACACAACTGGCTGGTTGGTGCTCGCTGAGAATTCAGCTGAAGCTGAACCAGGAACTTGGCTCTCCAGAGAGTGATATGGGCTTTCTCACAGCATGACGACTGGGTTCAAGAGCAAGTGTTCTGAGAGACAAGAAGTGGAAGTCAGCAATCTTCTGAAGCCTGGGCCCAGAAATCAGTACTGTGTCTCTTGTACCAGATTCTATTGGCCCAAGCAGTCAGAGCCCACCCACACCAGAGGAGCGGTACAAACCCCACCTAGCCAGAGGAGGATCTGTCCTAGCTACAGTCTCTTATTTTAGACTACTTAGGAACTAAAAAGGTATATTTACCTCAAACCAGAGTATACACATACACATCAATAGTCACTAAGTGTGGCATTTGTTACCTAGAGTTTGGTAACAAATCATGGACTCTCCTCACCAAGTCAAAAAAGGCTTTGGAAATGAATGTACCTTGTCTTCCAGCATAAGAGCAAAACTGACAAAAGTCTCCTTAACTAAAGTGAAAGTGAAAGTGAAGTCGCTCAGTCGTGTCCGACTCTTTGCGACCCTGTGGACCGTAGCCTACCAGGCTTCTCCATCCATGGGATTCTCCAGGCAAGAATACTGGAGTGGGTTACCATTTCCTTCTCCAGAGGATCTTCCCAACCCAGGGATTGAACCCAGGTCTCCTGCATTGGAGGCAGATGCTTTAACCTCTGAGCCAATGATACTCATTCATTCATTTATAGAAATGACTACATGTTATCTTAGGAGCTGCAGGGAAGACAGAGTTAACCAAATATGGTCATTAAATTCAAATTCCCAATCTAGCAGGGAGCTAAAGACACATACAACTAAGTCTGGCTTTCCTGGTGGCTCAGCAATAAAGAATCTGTCTGCAATTCAGGAACTGCAGGACGCCTGGGTTTGATCCCTGGGTCAGGAACATTCCCTGGAGGAGGGCATGGCACCCCACTCCAGTCTCCTTGCCTGGAGAATCCCGTGGACAGAGAGGAGCCCGGCGAGTTGCAGTCCGCGGGGTCACAAAGAGTCGGACGTGACTAAAGTGACTTAGCACGTACACACACACAATTCCCTCTGATGGGATGGAATTCATGCATGCCAAGAGTAAGCAAAGCCCAAGGACCCAAGCAGAGAAGTAGAGAGTGTGACCATCCCCTACATTCACCCAGAAGGAGTCTACTCATGTCTCCATCTCTCCCTGTCACCTCTTCAAGGGCTGAGGGGCAGAAAAGGCCGAGCACCAGGACTTGGAAGCCACAGCAGCTAGTGTGGATTGGCCACTCACCAGATGGCTAGAGAGAGATGACTAACACACCCTGGGGTCTTGGTTTCTTAACCTGTAAAACCAGAGGGCTGAGGAAGAGTTTGCAGAGGTCCCTTCTTTCTCTGATTTTTTTTACTGATCTAGAAATGGCTGGGGTGCCAAGAGCATTGGACAGGTCCTTCCACCCTACTATGGTCACTCTGCAGAGTAAGTGGGTAGCTGCAAGACATACAAGCTAGCCTCATGCACACAGGGACAGATGTCCCTCGACAAAGGACAAGGGGCCTGTATAGTCAGGTCAAGGTGAAAACTCAGTCTTATACAATCAACTGGACCTAAAATCTATTTATTAGATGTTTCCTCCCTCTAACCTTTTTAGACTGTGCTCATACTGTATTTCATACAGAGGGAAGAAATGATCTACCTTCTATGGTATTATTTACAATTTTTATAACATATAGTATGCTAACAACATTTTACACTTAAATATCCCTTATTTTATGCATGCTATATTTTACCCTTTGACTTTTGATAATTATTAGTTATATAATAAGACTGCATAGTACTGAAATCTACAAAGTTACCTTATCATTTTAAATTTTAAAGTAAGTTTTAAAATTTTGATGTGAGGGTTCATAAGCTCCCAAATGCATGTAACTCTCATTATTTTGACTTCAACTGTTTGCTTAAATTGTTAAGAAAATTATTTTCTCAACAAACAAATACTATTTTTCAAATAAGTGAGTTGAAAATGAGAAATTATATATGAAAGAGCAAGCAAAAGACCAGAAAAGATGGAAAAAGAAAATTATTTTAAAAAGATAAAGAAAATTATTCAAGTGTTCATTTCTGACTTTTCTTTCTCTCAAAAATAAAAACAAATCAAAACAAATCATATACACAAAGAGTCTTAAATTTCCATTTTCAGGCAAAACTCAAATATATTTGCAAATACATAAACTTGATGGGTGATTTTGCTGCAGCTAAAAATATTTCTTTACTGGATTATAAATTTAGTCAGAATTCCAGGGTACAACCTACTTTATGATACTAAGCAACGCAAACACACTGCCAAACAACTGATGTTTTAATATTCTAACTTCCATTTCTTCCACAACATAATTTCCTGTAATAATCTCTCTCATGCCTGAGGTCCAAAGACATTCTTATTTATGATGTTCAGGTCAGTATGCCATTAGCAGGAACATGTATTCTTCAAAGACTGGGCTTTTACAATGAGTCCTGAAAGCATTCTACCATCACTGCTTTGTGGTAGAAAGTATTCTACCACACAGGGATAATGTTAAAAAGCAAATTTTAAAGAAAATGGTTGTAATGCGATTTTTAGTTAAAAGCATTGGGAGATCGAGTAATATGCCAATTTCTTTCAAATATCACCAACATTTGATGCCAACACAATCACAAGTTGGAAAAATGTGTAATGAATGAGGCAGCTCATAATTTCCCTTAGAATATGTATGCACAACACATTAAGTGGCATAAAAAGCAAAGAGTCATGGCAAATGTTGAAACCTTAAATCTGCGAATCATTGCTTTAGGGCATTTGAGTCAAACTCCATCATCTGGAAGTGGCTAACAATACGAATATTAGGTCATGAGCTGTTTTAGAAACACCTGCAAACCTTTACCTAATGAAGTGAATAAACAACAGCTTCATGTTTCTCATCAAATAAGAAAACTTAACAGGTTTAATAATATAATAATATATTAAAGTTAATAATAAGCCCAAGTTGGGACCCTGAATAAATGAAAATACTCACATGGAGAGGGTTTCCTCTTCCAGATTTTGCTGTTCAGCTCTGCCAGCTCCCTCACCTAAAGCCACCTGGTAGAAAAATGTGCCCCCTATTCTAGGTTGGCGTGAGTTTTTCCAGAGTATGGCTTATTTTGATAATCTTAGGAGGCTCAGAAAGAATAAAGTTTTCTTTGATGTCCCCCTTCCCCATCTGCCCCACCCCCCAGCACACCTCACACCCACAACCTAGGTCAGGAAAAAGATGCCACTGATAGCTCACTCAAAATCCCAAATTCCATCCCATCGAAAGTACCAGCTCAGGCAAAGGTAGGAACATGAATGGATGACTTACCAGGCTCCCCCTCTACTCTAAAATCAATTGTTTGAAAGGGAAAGGGGTAGTCGCTCAGTTGTGTCTGACTCTTTGTGATCCCACGGATGTAGCCCGCTAGGCTACTCTGTCCATGGGATTCTCCAGGCAAGAATACTGGAGTGGGAAGCCATTCCCTTCTCCAGGGGATCTTCCCAACCCAGGGATCGAACCCAGGTCTCCTGCATTACAGGCAGATTCTTTACCATCTGAGCCACCAGGGAAGCCTAGATGTATGCTAACACTTTCTCTCCAAAAGGGTTATACTTTCATTTTCTTCCAACTAGGGTTGCCTGGTTTTCCAAATAAAAATACAGAATGTCCATGCTCACTGTGGCAAGACATATACTAAGAACACAGAATGTCTAGTTAAATGTGAATTTCAGATAAACGAAAGGTAAGTTATTAGTAAAGTATGTTCCAAATTGAAACTACTCAATCCATGGATGATCATGCATAGGAAGTCTCTATTAGTTGTCTATTCAATTCAGGACACTTGTGTAGGGTTTTAAGTTTTGGGCAAATTGTTTTTCCTTAACTCAGGGAGCTCAAATATGCGATGGTCAAGACTATCAGAATTCACCTGCTGTGCGAAACCCTGGCTCCAGCACTCACGGCTGGTACCCCAGGTCACATAACCACTCGTAGCCTGTTTCCACATCTGTAAGAAGGAGCGAATAACACTGCCTCTGTCAGTGACTTGCTGTGAGGGATTACTGAAGAAACTGTGTCAGTACTCAGCACAGTATTTAGGAAGCATTTGATAACCTCCATGTTAATATGTTTTCATTACTACTGTGGTTCAGTTCAGTTCAGTTCAGTCGCTCAGTCGTGTCCGACTTTGCGACCCCATGAATCGCAGCACGCCAGGCCTCCCTGTCCATCACCATCTCCCGGAGTTCACTCAGACTCACGTCCATCGAGTCCGTGATGCCATCCAGCCATCTCAGCCTCGGCCGTCCCCTTCTCCTCCTGCCCCCAATCCCTCCCAGCATAGTCACTGTTATTTTGCTACTTTGCATGAAGTTTTGAATTGTTCGATACCACCCCGAAACCACAGACGAGTCACTTAGATTACATTACCTCCTCCCATTTAGCCTGTCTAGATAGAGATAAAGCCAAGGCTCTAGCTGGACCCAAGGACGTACAGTTTTACACATGAGTTGATATGGCCAGCAGAATGTGTTGATAGACAGAGATAATGATCTATCTCAAATATTTATTTTGGAAATGGAGCAATTAAAGCTTCCCAGATGGCAACAGTGGAAAAGAATCTGCCTGCCAATGCAGGAGACATAAGAGATGCTGGTTTGATCCCTAGGTCAGGAAGATCCCTTGGATGAGGGCATGGCAACCCACTCCAGTATTCTTGCCTGGAGAATCCCTCGGACAGAGAAGCCTGTCAGGCTACAGTCCATGGGGTCGCAGAGTCAGGCACCACTGAAGCGACTTAGCACACCCGCACGGAGGTATGAATACACAGCTCTGACTGGTAAACAGAGTCTCGATCCACTAAATCCTAAATGCATACAAACACATTTACGTAATAAAAGAGAACCCGTTTTTCCACATTAGAGTTCAATGTTTCAGAACCAGCCGATGCTCCAGCTGACAAATTTCAGAAACAGAGGTGACAGTGTCCGGGTTACAAGCACGTAACAGATTATGCCTGAGGAAGAAGGTGAGAGGCACGATTCAACTTGCTTTATCAATAGCCACAACCACAAGTAAGGATAGCAAACTTCCTTTCCCCAGACACTATACCGGTGTGAGGGATGGCCTGGCGTTCGAGCGAGGCAGCAGGACCCGAGCTGACCCCAGAGGAGGGTCAGAACACGCCTGCAGTCTCACGTATCACAAGGACTCTGCCAACCGCAAGAAGGCCACAGCTGCCCATCATCTAAGCGCCCCCCACGCCCCTGCTTTCTGCTTTATACCCACAGGTGTGAGAGAAATAGGTGTGAGAGAAAATGTTTCCTTTTCCATGATTAGTAACCTTTCTCAAAAAGTCAGAGGGTTACACTGATTACTCAAGCAAAGGATCAGAGAAGTCAGCTGTTGCCACTGCTCAGATCTCAGTAAGACTTCCATTAGCGAAAATTATAGCTGGCTTTCCTCCTTCCTGGCAATCATTCAGGGCAACCTTGTTTGGCTGCTCTACGCCATGGCTGTCGTAGGAACCTTCCAGAGTGAAGAGTTAGCTTTTGATACAGATAAAGATTAGATTAAAATCAAAGAGTAAGCATTACATGAAAGGACACAGCACATACCGGATTACCTCCAAAATGAAAAGGACTACTAACTTGGAGTCCCTTGAAATAAAGGTAGATTATAAACATCTTATTTTCCTAGCATTTGAAATTACTCTGGACTTGGTGTTTGTATCTTTGCTGAGTCTGACTTAACTGTGGTTTCTATGGCCTTCCCTGTATGAACTGAATCTTTTCTCCCAATGACCCTGCATTTGCTTTAATTTGATCTTCTGGGTTTATGGTATTTTCATCTTCTAGAAGCCATTGCTTGCACCGTGGTCGTGATCAGTTCTCCAACATTTGTCTGACTGTGGCTCGAGATTAAAAAAGAAGAAGAATTCAAATCTCTTCATTCTCAAATGCTCACCTATTCTGCACCCACAGGGTCTTTCTCTCCCTCAACCCCCTCCACCTCCATCCCCACCCACCTCCCTGGGGCTTCTTGTCTTTGACAGCATACAATCCCCTGAATAAAGGAGATTGGAGTTTTGTTACCAGCGAAACGAACTTTACATGGAGACGTCCAAATTGTGTGGATTTGGTATAAGCTTCTTTGAAAAAGTACTTCTCCATTATAGGGAATGTTTATGCCTCAAAAGAAGATTCTGTGTTCTATTGTGTCAGAAGCTTTCAAAGTGCAATTGTTCAATTTGCAAACTGCAATTGGTTAACCAAGCTAAACTTAATTAGTCCAACGATCCTCCGGCCCACATCAAACCCCACTGTTTGATGTATTCTGCGAGGTGTCCGAGCCGCCTCCAGCTGTCTAAGTGCCACAATGAAAAGGCAGCTAGGCTTAGGTCTGGGAACTGAAATGAGCTGTTCTAAGTGGAGCTTTTCTTCCATTTTCTGAGGCTGCACTGCTCTGACCTTCTCCAAATCAATCCTTTGCGGATTAACATGTAAAGCAGTGTCGAATTAATTTCAGAAAGGGAATATGAGATCAGCCTAGGATCATACAAAACATCTAACTCCTAAATACACTAATGCTTCCAGCCATTCAATGAGAAGCTGTCAATAAAGGGAAAAAAGTCGGACGGGGCAGGGGGGAGGGGGGCCAAAAGGATTTGAAGGTTGGAGCAATCTATCAGACGAGTTAGCACATTGCCTACTTCTGTGGCATGGCTAATGCATTCCTCTAGAAGTTAATCCTATTTCTAAAGACCCTCCCGCTAGGAGCACATAGGCAGTGATGAATGAGAACTAAAATGCATTAAAATTCTCAACAACTTCACCAAAAGGCACACTATTAGATTCTGAGTGTCTACAATAAGACGGTTCATTAAAAGTGCTGGTCTCAAAGAACCTGCTTTTGTCCCGACACACTAGGGAGAGGGGTCCAGCGTGTCACTTGTGACACCTGCAGCCAAAATATTTTTACATTAGGTTGTCCGAGTAATCACACGAGAACCACACGAAACAGCAAGGGAAGGCCCTTTTCCACGGGCTGGCTTAAATACCGTGATTATGTGCCTACACTCAGGAAGGATGCGTGTTTCCATGGCATTAGCCACACAACGGTGTCATTAAACCCACTTTTAAAAAATCAGACATGAAAGAGCACTTATTCAATTTGCCTTGAAGAAGCCGCAGTGTTTGAACACTTCTCTTTTTCTCCCATTGTGTTTTGCTTGTACTCAATTAAGAGATAATTAAGCCATTTATCACGATGTAGTCCAGGCTGAGCATTTATACAGGCACTGAGTAAAGCTTTTCCTACAGGACTAGAAGAAATTACATCTGGATGACCTGGTTTTTAGTCCCTGTCAACATATATAGGAAAAGGCTGCACTACCCTCTAGAACGACTAAAACAAATCACAAAGCAAAGCCTAACACCAGAAACGCCGTGAATGAAACGCGTGAGACGCTAAGACCTGAGCAGAAGCAGCAGGTGAGGAGGTTCTGAAAGACAACAGCACAGAGGAGGGGTGCGTGTGTGCAGGCTCGGTCGCGTCCAACTCCTTGCGACCTCATGGGCTGTGTGGCCCACCGGGCTTCTCCCTGTGTGGGACTCTCCAGGCAAGAATACTGGAGTGGGTTGCTGTTTCCTCCTCCAGGGGATCTTCCCAACCCAAGGATCACACCCAGGTCTCCCCGAGTTGCATGGACAGGCGGATTCTTTACCACTGAGCCACCAGGGAAGCTCCAGAGGAGACATTATAAAGCAATTACCATTTCAAAAAAAAAAAAAAAACAGGAGGGAAGCACACCTAGAAACGGGAGGGATTCCATGCAAAGTATTTGTTACATGAGTGAATGAATGGAGTCGAACTCTATAGTTAGGCTCAGTTCAGTTCAGTTGGTCAGTCATGTCCGACTCTTTGCGACCCCATGGACAGCAGCACACCGGGAGTATACTCAAACTCATGTCCATTGATTTGGTGATGCTATCTAACCATCTCATCCTCTGCTGTCCCCTTATCCTCCCACCTTCAATCTTTCCCAGCATCAGGGACTTTCAAATGGGTCCACTCTTCGCATCAGGTGGCCAAAGTATGAGTCTCAGCTTCAACATCAGTCCTTCCAATGAACACTCAGGACTGATTTCCTTTAGGATGGACTGGTTGGATTTCCTTGCAGTCCAAGGGACTCTCAAGAATCTTCTCCAACACCACAGTTCAAAAGCATTAATTCTTTGGCAATTAGGCTCAGGATATTTATAGTAATACAATTGGTTCATGTTTTGCAAAAATCCTTCCTTGATGTGAACACAAGGTTCAGCAGAGGCCGGGACACCTAAGCAGATGGAAGAAAAGCAGAGATAGAGGTATGATCACGTCCACTTTGTTTCAGAGCTTTGGAATCTACATAGTAGTAGAGATGGAGATATGATCATGTCCACTTTGTTTCAGCTCTTTGGAATCTATGTACTAGTAGTGAAAGTCCCTCGGTCATGTCTGACTCTTGCGACCCCATGGACTATACAGTCCCTTGAATTCTCCAGGCCAGAATACTGCAGTGGGTAGCTGGTCCCTTCTCCATGGGATCTTCCCAACCCAGGGATCACACCCAGGTCTCCCGAGTTGCAGGCGGATTCTTTACCAGCTGAGCCACTAGGGAAGCCCACCTACATAGTAAGTGCTACATTTATTCTTTCGTTTACATTAAATATTATACTGAAAAATTTGAGATTAATAGTCATTCCCTCTGACCTTTCATTTTTGCATAAGCATCTATCACTTCTTTGTAATTCAATCCTACAATAAACCATTTCTCATTCCAAAGTATATTGCATCTGAACATAATGACAACCATGGTTATGATACTGATAGTACCATTTATGGAGACCTTCAAATAAACACCTGTTTTACAAAAATTATCTCTAATCCTCACAATCCTTCAGGTAGGTGGCATCCTTGTTTTACAGATGAGACACCTGAAGCTCAGAAAGGGCAAGTTCACTGTTCAATCCTCATTTAATGGATGAAGCACAGGCCGCATAAGGCCTATCTGACCTGATAGGGTTTTTTTTTTTTTAATAAATATTTCATTTTGGAATAATTTTACATTTACATTGTTTTTTTAAGATATGGCAACCACAAGGGTTTCTCTGTGCTGAGTTTAGCGCACCAGTCCTTATACACAGGCCCTCTCCAATCAAATTAACAACTTGTTTGGGGATATATAAATAAAGACTTGTATGTAGATACAATATCTAGACATTACTATGAATTTTCTCTTGCAGTATTACAAAAATATGGCTAAATAGGGCAATTATCCATACCTAGAAAACATCCAGAAAATGGAAGAAAATCTAGTTGTTTATGTTTACTCATAGCACAATAATATTTTTTAAGTAACTTTTTTGAAAGTACCAATAAAAATAGCACTTAATCCAGAATAAGTTTAAATGACATGAAAACATCCAAGTAAAGTTAATATATCACTTCCTAGATCACTTATTCTATAGATCAAGACACAGCTACACAGGTTTTCTTGAACTATGAGCCAGGATTCCTCTGCCATTTTTTTTTTTTTAAAGGACTGCCAAACACAATCATGACTAATAGCTTTTTAATCTGATCTAAGACTCCACTGATCGCAGTACACATGCCAATTTCAGAAGGGTTAAAATGTGTGTTTTAGAAGTGGTGAAACAGTAATCAAGTTAAGCCCAAGCCAACCAAAACTACATTTCCTATTTATTCGGATAATGATGCCAGGCAGAGAGTAAGAACTAGGCAAACATTTACTGAATCGATGGATGGTCTGGGAGGTGATATTCATCTATAAATAGGAAATTGCTTGCAGCCTGCTGACAAACTGTCTTCTTTCCGCTCAGCACCTGTCCATACCATCGCCCTCTACCATCTTCTTGTCATGAAGAAGAATCAGCTCACTGATAATGGGTACCGCCTCACTGTACATGACTATTGCCATGTCAACTAGCAATACTCATTTAGCTTTCTTCAAGGATTCAAGAGGACGTAGTAAGTCACTTCATGTACTGTGGACTTGAAAATATGTGTAGCTGTGAACTGGGTCTACGGTAAGACTGACAAGGGTCCATTTACCAGCTTCAGATGCACAGGAGGTCCTGGTGCTCTCTCCCTACATCTGCCTGTCTCTGTGTCTGCGTGGGGCAGGGAGACAGCAGCTGAGCGAGTACACACAAATGGGCTTCATGGCAAGACCTTCTACATCTCCTACTCCCAGATCGACAGAGTCAGTGTAAATTCTACCCAACGGGGTTGTCTTTGCATCATCTAGATAAATGCACTGGAACTACATAGATCAGGGCTGTTTAGCTATTTCTCCCTCTTGTCCAAAGAAGACAAAACTCAATTTGTTGTCTGTGTATCTAACACTATGCCATCAAGAAAAATGAAAGACAGCACAGACACCGTGCTTGCTGGAAAGTCAACAAGAAGGATTCAGGACAATGAATACAGTAGGTAATAAAATACCATCACTTCTCAACATAAACAACAGGGACAATGTCAGGTTGTCAAAAATTCATTGACAGGCAACTAAAACTGCAGGCTCCCTGCAGTGGAGAGAGAAATCTTCTTATGATTTAACCCGGAGAACTGTGAATTCTTCATGAAAGCCCACTAACGAGCCGTCAGAGGCATCTCAGCAAATGGCCCACAGACTGCTGACCCTCTGCTCTCCTCACCAAGTTTCCCTGCCAAACTATCAGATGCCATGTGGTACGGTTAAGGCCAAGTCTGATGCCACCTCAGCTATCTCATGCAGGGGGCTCCTGTGCTCAGATGCTCAATTATGTCCGACTCTTTGTGACCCCATGTACTGTATAGCCCGCCAGGCTCCTCTGGCCATGGATTTCCCAGGCAACAATACTGGAGTGGGTTGCCGTTTTCTCCTCCATAGAGAGGATCTTCCCAACCCAGGGATTGAACCCACGTCTCTTATGTCTCCTGAATTGGTGGGTGGTAGGACAATCTAAGAGCTTCCCTATCTAAAAGGACACTGGGGCTTGTGAAGCCTTGCTATCAAACACCAACAGGAACCCACCTGACGTCGGAGTGGAGACTGTTCAGCTTGTTGCAGATGGACGTGCACAGAGGGAATGCAGAGCATCCCATAAAGAGGGAGGAGGGAGCCACTTATCCCAAGTCTGGGCCAGCGCTGACTGTTGCTAAGCGGGTGGTTATGGGTGGAACCGTGTTCACACTTGGACCATCAAGAAGGCTGAGCACCGAAGAATTGATGATTTTGAACTGTGGTGTTGGAGAAGATTCTTGAGGACTGCAAGGAGATCAAACCAGTCAACTCTAAAGGAAATCAACCCAGAATACTCACTGGAAGGACTGATGCTGAAGCTGAAGTTCCAATGCTTTGGCCACCTGATGCAAAGAACTGTCTCACTGGAAAAGACGCTGATGCTGGGAAAGACAGAAGACAGGAGGAGAAGGGGGTGACAGAAGACGAGATGGTTGGATAGCATCATTGACTCAATGGACATGGGTTTGTGCAAACTCCGGGAAATAGTGAAGGACAGGGAAGCCTAGCGTGCTGCAGCCCCTGAGTCACAAAGAGTCAGACACAAGTTAGCAACTAAACAACAACAACAATGGTCTACTCAGCAATTTTTTTTCTTGCTTTCTAATTACAACATATAACATAATACTATATTTTTACTATCAGCAAAACCAATTCACATTAGTAGGGCTTCTTCCATCCACTAGAGTTAAATTATTTAAGTGGATAAGCAATTAATGGTGTCAAGTAGATTAAAATTGATCCCTAGCATAAAAGTTGTGATCAATAAAAAACAATCTGTAAATTTGATTGCATAAATCCTTTTACTTAAGTCTGCCATAAGCATAATTTTCAGGATCACTCCTTTGATCTCACCTACTGAAAAAGAAAATGCAATAAAATTATTAACTATGGAGCTTCGTTTCCAGAAAAAGACAATATGGCCTATTTAGAAATTTTGAAACATTTGTGGAAGACAAACGTGCGATTATCGGACCATGCTGCTAATCACGGAAAATGTGTCATTAAAAAGCCCCTTGGGTCTAGCCAAGCTCTGAAACTAGTATTAAAAAAATGCTCTCAAAAATGCAGCATGCCTTATTTAACTGGTTCCAGCAGCCCCTGGCTGGTTTATGGTTTGGCAACTTGATATGTTGTCCTCTGGCTTCCCGCTAGGAGGATTTAGCTAACTTGCCCATCGTCCACTTCTTAGCTGTGCCAGTTCTACGGAACGCCTGCGAAACTCCAAACAACACACCAACAATCCCACTGACTGTTTTATGTTCCAGAATGTGGATCTTGTTGGTTAGTTTGCTCAAGAAGCATGTCGGTGTTCAACTCTCCATTCCATTTCTCCTCAGCTTCTCCTTCCGCCTCTGCCACCTATTACACCAACCAACCTGAGGACATCTCCACTCAGTTCAGCAGCAACTGTTGTATCTTCTCTTGTCTATCAGTTCAGTTGAGTTGCTCAGTCGTGTCCGACTCTGTGACCCCATGGACTGCAGCACGCAAGGCCTCCCTGTCCATCACCAACTCCCAGAGTTTACTCAAACTCATGTCCATTGAGTCGGTGATGCCATCCAACCATCTCATCCTCTGTCGTCCCCTTCTTCTCCTGCCTTCAATCTTTCCCAACATCAGGGTCTTTTCAAATGAGTCAGTTCTTTGCATCAAGTAGCAAAAGTATTGGAGTTTCAGCTTCAATATCAGTCCTTCCAATGAACATTCAGGGCTGATCTCCTCCAGAATGGACTGGTTGGATCTCCTTGCAGTCCAAGGGACTCTCAAGAGTCTTCTCCAACCCCACAGTTCAAAAGCACCAATTCTTTGGCACTCAGCTTTCTCTATAGTCCAGCTCTCACATCCATACATGACCACTGGAAAAACCAGTAGTCTAGAGTCTATAGTCTCTTGTCTATAGACTCATTCTAAAAGCTGATGAATACCAACTTTCACTTAATGAAGCTGAAGGGTGCTGTGTTCTGCCCTGCAGCCCCTGGAAGGAACACGGTCTTGACAGCACTTTAATTTTAGACTTCTAGTCTCAGGAACTGTGAATGAATAAATTTCTATTGGTGTAAGCCCCCCAGTATGTGGCAATTTGTTGTAACAGCTGTAAGAAACTAATACATATGTCCACGTTTTACTAAGCTCTTTATCACAGTACATACATTGGCCACTTACTTTCTCTTCCAGAGGTTTTCCTCCTGGAGAGCTCTGTCTCATTCTTCAGGACTTGGAATGGGTGAACCTAGGCCTGCTTTTTCATTGTCTGCTCAGGAACTCCTTCGCTGATTCTATAAATGGGACCTGCTGTTTCCTGGATATCATGATTCCATCCTTCTTGGCTTCCTTTCTTATTTTTCCAAAGCACTGGAGGCAGCTCTTCATCTCATGTTCATTCCTTATGTGCTTTTTTTTTTTTTTTTTTTATCTCTAAGAAAGGGTATGGACATAAGCTCAGTTTTTGCAAATAACCTATAAAACTATGTGTCTGTTCAAGTTATATATACACTGAAAATGCAACTGAAATGTTTAAAAGATGAGTGTAAAATAAATCTGACCAATGCAAAAAAAAAAGAAAAAAGTATCCTCAAGTAACTTCCTGAGAAAAGATATTCATCACACTGGCTTTCTGAGACTCTCAGCGTAGTATCCCAAATCTCTTTACTTGTCTTTAAATTTAATTGATCACTTGGTGGAAATGACTGTAGACTTGAAATCATCTTCCCAGACTTCCTTGGTGGTCAGGTGGCTAAGACTCTTCACTCCCAATGCAGGGAGCCACAGTTCAATCCCTGGTCAAGGAACTAGATCCCATATGTTGCAATGAAAATTCCCTCATGCCACCAGCTGAAAAACATGCCACATTCCACAACTAAGACTTGGTGTGGCCAAATAATAAATATTAAAAAAAAAAAAATTACCTTCCCTCAGTACTTTCCTCAAAACTAGCACTACTAATTCTCATTCGCTTATAGTTATCTATATTTATCCCTTACTTAAAATTTTTATCCTACTCCCTTTATCCGTGGTTCCCTAAGGATTTCACAATGGTATATCATAGCTAGATGTATCTACATACATGTAGTTTGGGGCATGTATTTTAGGTCCACTAAAATCCACCCCACCTGGCTGTATGTGGTGTCTTCCAACATCAAGAGTTGTGTGCTCACATGTGATTTATCTGGAAAGTCCCTCCCCTCCTTCGCCCCCTTTTCTCTGGTCTCCTGTATGGGTCTCCAGGGCTATCGCAATAGAACATGCTGCGATGACGGAAGTTTCCTATAAATCTGCACTGCCCGATAGCTGTTATATACATATGGCCACTGAGCAACTGAAATGAGACTAGTGTCACCTAGGAACTGATTTTTAAATTTAGTTTTTATTAACTGAAATTTAAGATGCATACAGCTACTCAGGTCAGTTACACCTTTAGGGCTTATCTTCTACATGTCTCCTATCTCCTGCCATATTCCCTATACTTTCATATTTTCACTCTTTATCTAAAACATTTACCTGACTATATCTTCATCTAGCCTCTTTATTAATACTTCAAAACTTTGGCAGTCATGATACATTTCCAATATTGTAACTCTTTTTATTCCCCCTGGCTTTTGGGGGATCTTAGTTCCCTGACCAGGAATCAAACACAGGGCCCAGCAGCGCAAGCACCAAAATTCTAACCACTGAACCACCAGGGAATTCCCTGTAACTCTTTAATAGAATCTGATTCTTGTTTCAAGGATGAAATGACTGCAGATTCACATCCTAATTAGATGTTTTCAAATTCTATTCATTTCCTTGAATTAGCTATTTTTCCTCAGTAGTCAGTTTTCCTGTTTATCTTGGCCTTTTTCATTGTAAGCTTTAATAACATTTCTTGGTAATCCTTGGTTTTCCATTCATATTCAAACTTGAGGTAATAAAAAGATCGACACATGTTCACACACAATTCTCCAGGAACATTTTCATATTTTTGCACAATCCAGGTATTCACAGCAAAGAGAACGGGCCGATTTGATTCAAGAATGACTGGATAAAATAAATGTCTTGGTGCACAGCAGCTACACCTCAGAAAAAAAATAATAATAATAAAGTAAAAAGGTAAAAAGAAAATATGCCTTGGAAGGTAGTGGTAGGAAGTACATTGCTCCAGAGGGATGTAGGTCTATCTCCCTGGACCGTTTGTTTACATTTCAGGTTAGTGAAACCCTAGTGGCTTCCTTCCCATTCCTCCTGCTGCCCCCTTCCCTCCCCTTCCCCAGGGGAGGGTTTGCTTATATTCCAGTAAAGTATCTCCCCTCCCTCCCAGGGAAGGAGGGACAGGTGTGCCAGCCGCCCTACAGGAGGCCCCAGTCTCCCAATGCAGGAATTCCTCTCCTGTGGTACCTCCCAGCTGCACATGCAGACTGTTAAGAGTGTGGCCCCCTCCCTGCCAAATTCCTAATGTGGAAATCCTAACCGCCAGTATCTTAGAAGGCAGCTTTATTTGGAGACAAGGTCTTTACAGGTGTGATGAGGCCCTTTATCTAGTATGACTGACATCCTTATAAGATTAAATCTGGACACACAGAGGGAAGGCAAGGGGAAGACACAGAAGCAGATGGGACCTGCAAGGCAAGGACAGAAGACCACCCCCTGGCTCTCAGAAGGAACCAGGCCTGCCCACACCCTGACCTCGGACTTCTGGCCTGTGAAACTGTCAGAAAATAAACTTCCGCAGTTTAAGCCACTCAGCCAGGAAGGGGCTTCCCAGGTGGCTCTAGTGGTAAAGAACTGGCCTGCCAATGCAGGAAACATTAAGATATGGGCTCAGTCCTCGAGTCGGGAAGATCCCCTGGAGGAGGGCATGGCAATCCATTCCAATATTCTTGCCTGAAGAATCCCACGGACAGAGGAGCCTGGTGGGCTACAGTCCATGGGGTCGCAGAGTCGGACACGACTGAAGTGATTTAGCACACACACAGCCAGGAATACTTCAGAATGGAAGCCCTGGCAGATTAATTCACAGGGTAACGTCATTGTCTTCCTGCATCAGCCATGGGGCTTGAGCACTATGAAGCTTTGTAACACAAGGTCCAGTCTCTGATCCAGAAACTTCATGTTTCTTGTCAAAGAAATGTGTGCACGCTCAGTCACATGCAACTCTCTGCCACCCCATGGACTGTAGCCGGTCAGGCTCCTCTGTCCAAGGGATTTTCCAGGCCAGAATACTGGAGTGGGTTGCCGTTTCTTCCCCCAGAAGATCTTATGGATGCAGGAATCAAACCCGTCTCCCCTGCAGCTCCCGCACTCCAGGCAGATTCCTTACCACTGAGCCACCTGGGAAGCCCTTATCAAAGTGTATTTATATCTTTAAATAGATAGATGCTTCTTTGAGGTACCAATACCATACTGACTGCCCTAGTTATCACGTGTGTGTGTGCATGCTCAGTTTTGTCTGACTCGTCGTGACCTCATGGGCTCTACCTTCCAGGCTCCTCTGTCCTTGGGATTCTCCAGGCAAGAATACTGGAGTGGGTTGCCATTTCCTTCTCCAGGGGATCTTCCCAACCCAGGGATTGAACCTTTATCTCTTGTGCCTCCTGCACTGGGAGGTGGATTCCCTACCACGGTGCCACCTGGGAAGCCAGTTATCACCTAAAGTCATTCAACTTCTTTATAAAAATAAATATTTTACTCTGGGCAAAACTACATGCCATTTCTGCACTGGGGGTACAGGAGAGGGCATACTGACAAGTGGGCATATAACTGAACCTTATGCTTCCACAACAGACACATCCCAAGTCCAGAGCTTACGAGGACTCTGATGGGGACTCCCTCCACAGCGGCAGAGCTCCATGGGTACCCTAGGCTGCACCAGCCATGATCCCTCCATCTGCTTTCCATCTTCTAGAAAATGGTTTAACGCTCATCTGCTGATAACCATCACTCATTTTCTTTAATGTTGTAGACATTTAACTTTTACTCTCATACAGTTATTTCAGTGGGGGCTCAAGAAGGAGATATGACGAACACGTGTGCAGACTGCCATCCTCAACTAGAAGTGCCGATAGTTTTTCTTGAATCTTCTTTCCTGTTATTAAGAGACCCAGAGTTATCTTAACTATAATTTACAACAGGTTATGACTTCCCTGATGGTACCCTGATGTTGGGAAAGATTGAAGGTAGGAGAAGGGGTCGACAGAGGATGAGATGGTTGGATGGCATCACCGACTCGATGGACATGAGTTTGAGCAAGCTCTAGGAGCTGGTGATTCAGGGAAGCCTGGCGTGCTGCAGTCCATGGGGTCACAAAGAGTTGGACACGACTGAGCGACTGAACTGATGTGGATCCCTTTCTGCTCAAAAGACCTGGAATCAGACCCTGACTATCATGCCTGCAGTATGTCCTCCTTCATCTCCAGCTCTTAGTAATCCAGTAATGTTCTAAGGTGTGGCATGTCCAGGACCTCTGTGTCAAGCTGTATGCCGTGCCATACTGTTAGTGAACTTTCACAACACCGTGAATGAAATCCTTCTCATTACTGCCGTTTAACAAGTGAGGGGGCTTGTCCAAGGTTATACAGTTAGCAATACAACTGGGATCCCATTCTGCTCTACTGCCTCCAGAGAGAAGTTTACACGTGAAGATCAGGCAAAGTATTCTAAACGGAGAAAGGTGAGAAACGGAGGCAGTAGAGGGTCTAGTAGTCATTCATGACTGAGCGACAAAACTGAACTGAACTGATGGTGCAGTGGGTAAGAATCCGCCTGTCAAAGCAGGGGACATGGCTTCAATCCCCAGTCTGGGAAGACCTCACAGATGGTGGGGCAGTTAAGCCCATTCACACAACTGCTGACCTGTGCCACAGCTTTAGACCCCGAGCTCCATGATAAGGGAAGCCACCTTGATGAGAAGCCGGCACACCGCAGCTAGAAAGTAGCCCCTGCTCGCCACAGCTGGAGAAAGCCCATGAGCGGCAACAAGGATGCAACACCACCGGAAGGACATAAATAAGTATTATTAAAATTATTTTTCAAAGCTGCTTTTCAAATGCTATTGAAAATTTTTAAGGAAAATTGAAGAAATAGCAATCTTTGAGGACAATCTAATGGTAGGAAAGAATACAGAGATGGAGTTCTTTTATCAAAAGAACTATTGGAAACTGAAAAATACTATATTTAGGTATTGAGTTTTCTGGATTTAGGCTTCTTAGCAGATGGAAGGGAATGTATTTTAAACTTTAGAAAAATACCTCTGCTTACATTCTGTTGCAGAACTGGTCTCTGAAGCATCAGCTCTCAGAACTCTCGCTAGGAATGCTCCCCAGTGACTTGACCTCTCCTAATAGCATCAAGATAATCGATTAGACATTAAGACAAGCAGCCTGAGATACATGACACAACCATGCTTGTACAGCTCCGATTTTCCGCCTTTCTACCACTGCAGTGGAAGGGGGAAAACTCCTCTCAGTTCGCTGAGAGATGTGTTCTTGCACATATGTGGGCATTTGGGCTCAAGCAAGGAAGTCCCAGGCAGACAGGTCACTGCTGCTATTCATGCATGGGCGCCACTCATCTGTGATCTGTCTACTGTTTGGCAAGTGGCCTTCTGGCTTTAATGTGATCACGGCTACGACCCAATGAAAGGGCAAGAAGGTGAGGGAAATACCTGATGAGGAGAAAGAGGCAGGAAGGAAGAGGACAAGAGGACTGACCTTACTGTCTACATGACTGGACTCCCAGCAAGCAGTGTCACACCAGAGAACCCTGACGAAGAGCCTAGTGCAGAGCACACGTGACTCGGTTAATGTCTGAAGAGCTGGTTAAATATGAACCAGTAAAATAAATGATGCTGGAGCCCCCCGACCTCACCTTCAGCCTAGACAAGGATTCCTGGGGTCCTGACCGAGCAACTGAACAGACTGACTGACTGAAAGGAAGAACATAACACGGAAACATCTACAGTAAAAAGAAGAGGACGGGACATTAGCCAAGCAAGGAGGACAAAAACAAAGGGGAAGGTTCCAAAATAATAAAGAAAGTGGTAAAGGATCCAAAGACTCCCACAGCAAAATTACTACAGCTTTAAATAACTGAAATTATTGCATCTTGATTAATATTTCCAGTGATCAAAATTAGCCCACAAACTGTGGACTTAAGTTCTGAGAAGAAAAGATTGTCCCTCACATATCTGTCCAGAATGGAGAGAATTTGCTGGTATTTGGTTATTTATCATTAGACACATGGTGGTGGCTTCACGTATACCTGGTAGTCACACAGCTTCTTCACACTGACAAGTTATCTGATTCCAAATGTGGCAGTGAATTTGCTTCTCTAGTCATAAGTGCGTGAGTTTGAGCAAGCTCCAGGAGTTGGTGATGGACAGGGAAGCCTGGTGAACTGCAGTCCATGGGGTCGCAAAGAGCTGGACATGACTGAGCGACTGAACAGAACTGAGCATGGGTGCGCGCAAGTGTGGGAGACACCAAAAGCCAGAGAGTGACCCACTGCAAAAGTGACTGGGTGTGACAGCAGCCGAGTGCGAGCATGACCCGTCACAAGAGCATGAGAATACACGAGGGCAAGTGTGACCTAGAGCGAGAACACTGGGAGCGAGACTAATCACAAACCCGACCCAGTATGTCCTGGGCCTTTGGGTGGCCCAGCAGATTGTGGCCACTTATGAAGAGACTCTTCCAGCAAACATTTCTATGGCTTCATATTCTAGGATCAACACCAAATTTTCAGGTTGAGAAACAAAAGTATCTTCTTAAAGGAAAAGAGTAATTATCCGAGCACAATTGCCTGGGATCAAGGACCCGTGGAGCACCAACTTGCCCAGTGGAAAGCCTCTCAGAGAGACCACTATCTTCCATGCCCAGATGAAAGCCTTCAGCCTCATCTTACCCATCCTCAGGGTCCTGGCCTTATGGAACCCCGTGGGGAACCCAAGGATTGGGAAGGAACCACTTCCAACAGAGCAGCCAACTGCTTCCAAGATTTAAAGCCAGGGGATTTCAAGGCGTCTGACTCAGATATCAGTAACGCAACTTATGGTTTTGTCTTTCCTAAATATTGTGACAAAGACTTTAATTTCATATTATGTCAAGAGTCTTCTGGAGCCAAGAAGCTTTCCAGCACTGAAGACTCCTATATGAATCCCACAGAAATCCAACAGCAAAAGCAGCAATCAGAGCTATCACCTTTTGGGTCAAAATTTTGATTAAAACCAACTGATGGCGCAAACGTATTTTATTAGCAGTCAGATTAAATCCAGAGCATGTGTCAAAGCTGTAAATTTGCAGTTTCTCCAGATTACAGTTGGAAGTAGTCAGTTCGTAACTCGGCCCCTCCCAAGCCCATAAACCCAAAACACAGTTCAGATGGCCTCACTGGACTACAGGGTGCTATCCTGCTCAGGGCAAGACCCTGGGAGCAGGGAGGGGGTGCTCCTTTCTCCAGAGCCTCACTCCCCCAGCAGGGCCACGCCAGGGCACCCTGCTCCCACGTGTTTATGGACATGGGCATCTCCCAACCCAGCGGCAGGATCAGCTGTCACCAGAGTCCAGTGTTCCTGTCTGCCCTGCGTCAGCTGTTCCTGGGCAGACAGGCCCCTGGAGGGGCTAATTAGCTACCGTACAGATGTCATATTCTGCCAGCGGTAATCAGTACCAGGTCATTTTTAGACATGAAAATATCTCCTCGGGCACGTAAGAGCTGGTGCTTCTGTGGGCCTCCCCTACTTCAGTCATGGTTACAAAGAGCTAATTCCCAGTTTGTTAAAAAAAATCCAAGCAGGAGTCACCTGTCTTATATTCATCCCCTAGCCCACCATGCCCACGGCTAAGTTGCCTTCTTACTCAATAAGGCCATGCAAACATGCCCACGACCTCTGGCCAACTCCTAACCCCCACGCCACCGTCTGCCTTCTCATCCTGACTATGCTTTGCTTGATTTAGTGATGCAGTTTCCAAAACACCCCCAAGTCAATCCACCACTCCTCTGAGCCACTGTCACAAGACTTTTCTGGAACAAGGCCCTGCTCCAAACTCAGAGAGCAAGCCTCCACAAGGCAAGCCTATTATCCAGGCAAATTAATCTGCTTCTCCTCTTGCAAAACAGGATCAAGAGATACATTTACCCTAAGGCTAAGATAGGAATACTATCTTGCTTACTAGCTCAGTGAAAATCCTAGTGCTTAAAAAAAAAAAAAAAAAAAAAGGCAGTAAGTTTAAGGAAAGTGCTCATCACTTTTTTCTTAAGTACCAGTCAGGAACTATATCAAAAATGTTTGCTGAATAGGGATAAATGTACACAAACTGAATAGACCTTGATGTTCTCAGCACTGGAGTTTGATCTGCTTATTGTTCAAAAAGTTATTTATAAAGGTTCTGTGAAGCATTACAAAAACTATGCACTATGTTTTACAAATTTTTATAATCTTATGATCCTTTTAAATGGAAACCTTTAGTACACAACTCAAAATAACTCCAATATAAATTATAGACATTTTAAAATGCAATGCAAAAGACAGCATCTTGGCCAAGTCCATGTCAGGAATAGCCCAAACAGAATAAAAGAGGCTGAGGGTGAATTATAAATCCCAGTTTTTAAAAAAAAAAATCTATTAATCAAGAGAGCATTAATGTTTAATTTACCTCCTGGCTGCCAGTATCACAACTCTGTAACCTCAAACACACAAAATTATCAGCAGAAATGGAATGATACTTGTTTTTGTTTTTTTAAAAATTCTCTCCCAGTAATGTTAGTTCATAGAAGAACGTATAAGATCCCCAGCAGTCACATGGGAAGAAATGAGTGGTAATTTTTACACGTTGGAAGAGTTAGTTTTTCATAAAAGTATAATTTTAAAGAAATGTGCAAGTCAGCTGCAATCACAAACCTTGTGTCAAGCTCAATAATGAAAGCCACTTTTGTCTTCATGGGCTCAGCCCTCGTCGAAACCCTGATATGAGGCTCAGCTAACCAAGTTCTCACACTGAGGGGTGTGGGGTCGGGGTAAGGGAAGAGCAACAAAATATAAATTGAAAACAAAATGAATATGTTTCCTGAAACAAAGCCAAAATCTGAAATAATCCTTAGGTAATGACCATTTAGGCAGTTGATAGTTTTCCAAGTTTTTCTTTCCACACTTTCTAAGTAACATGGGAATCTGGGCCAATTTTAAAGCCAGAGATTACTTAGGACTATTTTTAGGTCATTTCATCCCATTTTTAGTTGATGAGTATAACCGAGGCTGCAGTTTTCATTTCAAAGCTGCAGAGGAGGACATGTGTGAGTGCTCCCCGCACCAGCGACAGGATGCAAGCCAGCCTGCACCCTCCCAGGACACTGGTCAGGGATGTTCCGTCTCCCTTCCTGCTCTCAGCTTCTTAGTAATAAGCTGTTCTTCCTTCACTGGTGTGGGTTAATCACGGCCCACCCTCCCCCCAAATGTATGTCCATGTCCCGATACCCAGAGTGTGTGAATATCTCCTTACTTGGAAAAAGGGTCTTGGGAGATGTAATTATGGATCTTGAGGTGAGATTCCCAGGGTGGGCTCTAGATGTCCTTTTGAGCCAGAGGAGAAGGAGACAGACACAGAGGAGAAGGTCACATGAAAACGAAGTCAGAGACTGGAATGATGAGTCTGCCAGCCACAGAACACCAGGAACTACCAGAGGCTGGAAGATGCAAAATCCTGCCCCCAGGACCTCGGAGGATGCGCGCCCCTGCACACACTCTGATGAGGGCCTTCTGGCCTCCAGGACTGGGAGAGAGCAGCTTTCTGTTGTTGAAGCCACCCAGTTTGTGGCCACGGTTGCAGCAGCCACAAGAAACGAATACAGTCTGGATACATAGGTAAACTCTTCTTATTTCTAAGCAGCAAAGAATATGAAACAGGAACAGGGACCAACTTCCCAACTAAAGCATTTGGTCTCTACAGTTAAATTAAATGAGACTGGACATAGACATTGCTTCACATATTCAAAGCTGCACAAAAATGAATAGTTGAAAAGACATAAGAGGTCGATGGACAGAATTAGCATGTTCACTTCAAGGGGGGAAAAAAAAGACCCGTTTTTCAGTATGGCTTTAGTAAATATGGATTGAAAGGGAGAAGACTTGTCTCAGTCAAATGCGGATGGGTCTTTCAGAAATAAACCTGCAATAGCTGATCATCTTCTTTAGAATCACATCTCAGAAAGCAGGTTAGGAAGATGCCTGACTCTAAGATCTCACTCACACATCTCTTTTTTTAAATTAATTTTTCACTGGAGCATAGTTGCCTTCCAATGCTGTGCTACTTTCTGCTATACAACAAAGTGAATCAGCTCTATGTTTACACATGTCCCCTCTTTTTTGGATTTCCCTCACAATGTGGTCACTACAGAGTGCTGAACAGAGTTCCCAGTAGGTTCTTATTTATTATATGTTTTATACATAGTATCAAGCGTGTGTCTCCCAATTCACTCCACGCCTCCCCTTTGCCCCTTGGTCTCCATACATTTGTTCTTTCCATCTGTGTCTCCATTTCTGCTTTGCAGATAAGATCATCTATACCATTTTTCTAGATTCCACATATATGCATTAATTTATATTTGCTTCTCTCTTTCTGACTTACCTCACTCTGTATGACAGCCTCTAGGTCCGTCAACATCTCTGCAAATGGCATTATTTTGTTCCTTTTTGCGGCTGAGTAACATTCCATTGTATACATGCAGCACAGCTTCCTATCTATTCCTCTGTTGAGGCATATTTATGCCGCTCCCCAGTCCAAGCTACTGTAAACAGTGCTGCAATGAACATTGTGGTATATGTGTTTTTGGAATTTTCTCTGAGTATACACCCAGGAGTAGGATCATATGTTAATTTTATTTTTAGTTTTTTAAGGCACCTCCATACTGTTCTCCACAGTAGCTTTATCAATTTACATTCCCACCAACAGCGTAAGAGTCAACATTTTTTATATATAGATTTTTTTGATGATGGCCATTCTGACTGGTGTACAGTGATAATTCATTACTCACACACATTTAGAGATGACTCATTATTTTATGAGAATTTGCTTTCCTTCCTATACAGAAACACAAACCATACTTCTGCTTTTTTATAGAGTGTAATTCTCAAAAGGAGTTCAAAGAAAAATTAGGCTTACAGATAGAGAAAACAAACTAGTGGTTAGTTACCAAAGAGGAGAGAGGAAGGGGAGAAGGAAATTAGGGTATGAGTTTAAGAGATACGGACTACTGAGTTTAAACAGATAAGCAATAAAGATGTACAGCACAGGGAATCACAGCCATTATCTCGGACTAATTTTTAATGGAGTACCATCTGTAAAAATACTGAGTCAGTACGCTCCAACCTGAAACTAACATTATAAATCAACTTTACTTCAACTTTTTAAAAGGGGGAGGGGTGGAAGAGACAGCTCAGGGAACAAAGAACCAGGAGAAAAGAGAGAGCAGCAGAGGACCAGGGGAACACCTAAGGGGACAAGATCTCCCTAACAAGGTAGACGACCTCTGAAGACAACGTTCGAGGTGTGGGCAAAGGAAACTAACAGACACGGCACACAAAACACCTAACGCAAACGTTCCTGGGAAGATGGTCCAGCTCACTATTAATATTTTACACGCATGTTTTGAATTTTTCACACTGTGTTAAGATCCGATAGACACCTCACAGTGATAGGGAGATGGTGAAGGACAGGGAAGCCTGGTGTGCGGCAGTTCAGAGTCGCAAAGAGGCGGACACGACTTAGTGAGTGAACAGCAAAACGCCTCATCCCCAGTTACTGACCTATAACAATGTTATAAGTGTGTTTTCCAAGCCAGCTACATGTACACAAAGAGGACTCAAAATGCCTACTACTCGAATGATAAATTGTAATGGTAACATTTATTTCACTGAATGCCAAGACTACTGAATAAGACAAGTTTTATTTAGCTTATAAATGGTCCACATAAAACCTGCAAGCACAACTTTAGAAGTGCTTTCCGTGGGCAGTGGGGGTGGGGGTGGGGGAGAGCTTCAACATATAAACAAACTTACATCTTCAATAAGACTCCATTTCTGTAAAAGGCTGGATGGAGCTTACATAGCTCACAAACATACAAAACATTAAAGTATAAATCAAAGGTGTCCCTCAATGTGCCAAAAATATTTAAACTCAGTTAGCTTATACTTAAATTTTAATGGATAGAATGTGTCAACAAAGAGTATTCTGTTGGCTTTCTGATGTTATTCTTTCATCAGCAAACAAAAAAGTAAGCCACTGTACAAATATTAGGAACAATTTATAATGTGTATAAAGATCTAGAGTTCATAGCCCCAAACCATCAGTACACTATTTATTATTACAGTTATTTACAGTAATAGTAAGACGTTATATAGGAGGATCAAGTTAATGTCCTCCATCCCCATGTTTTCTAGAAGTCACATAATGCAACTTCTTTGGAAGGCAGGAGGATTTAACCAGCGCTTAAACACAAAGGCAACAGCTATACAATACCGCAGCTAAGAACACAGGCTTCTGCTTTGGGATCTGTCTTCGGTTGTTGTTCAGTCGCTAAGTCGTGTCTCACTCTCTGCAGCCCCATGAACTGCAGCACGCCAGGCCTCCCTGTCCTTCACCATCTCCCGCAACTCCTGTCCATTGAATCGGTGATGCCATCCAACCATCTCATCCTCAGTCGCCCCCTTCTCCTCCTGCCCTTAGTCCTTTCCCTGTCTTTGGTAGACACAACACTACTGCCTTTAGGACCGTGGACAAATTACATCCTTTTCAAGTTACAGCCTTTTCATCTGTAAAAAGGTATAATGAAAGCACGAGGCAGAAGGCCTGGTCTGTGGTGGGTGAATACAAACTTTAGCTGTGCCCCTTAGCTACCTTGGTTCTGTTCTGCAGCCGAGGTTAGGCTTAGCACCCCAGAAATGCTGTTACTGGTAACACAAGGTCATCAAGTAAGAATGCGAGTACGAATCTTGAAAGTCTGCTGATCCTGAACTCTCATACATGGCTGATTGGAAATCGGTTTGTCAGACTGAGTAGAAAACTATTCAGGTTGACATATGCATACCTTACATACAACAATTCCACTCTTAGGTATTTACTCAACAGAAATGACTACATGTGTTCGCCAAAAGAACCAGACTGTTCGTAACAGCACTATTCATAAAAACCCCAAACCGGAGATGACCTGAATGCTTGTCAATAGTAGAACAGATAAGCAACGTGTGGGGCATTCACCAGATGGAGTATTAACAGCAATTTTTTGTGGTTTAGTCGGCTCCAACTCTTTTGCAACTCCATGGAATACAGCCCACCAGGCTCCCTGCCCACAGAATTCTCCAGACAAGAATACTGGAGTGGGTTGCCATTTCCTTCTCCAGGGGATCATCCTGACCCAGGGATTGAACTCTCATCTCCTGGATTGGCAGGCGGGTTCTTTACCACTGAACCACCAGGGAAGCCCATTAACAGCAATAAGGATCAACAAACTAAGCCATGCAGTGACAGATAGACCAGTACAAAACCAGGCAAAATTATGACGGTGCTAGAAGTCAGGATAGAGCGCCTTAGCAGAGAACAGTGACCCCAAGGGACCATGTTGGGGACCTCTGGGGAGCTAGATGGCGCTATTCCTTGATCTGGTTACCTGTACTAGTTTAATCTGTAAAAATTCAAATGCTACCCTTTAGGATATGTATCCTTTTCTGTGTACATACTATACTTCACAAGGTACTAAGATACTCAGTCTTGCCTGACTCTTTGCTATTCCATGGACTGTAGCCCACCAGGCTCCTCTGCTCATGGGATTCCAGGCAAAAATACTGGAGTGGGTTGCCATTCCCTTCTCCAGGGGATCTTCCCGACCCAAGGATCGAAGCCAGGTCTTCCACATTGCAAGATAGATTCTTTATCATCTGAGCCACCATGCTGCTGCTGCTGCTAAGTCGCTGCAGTCATGTCCGACTCTGTGTGACCCCATAGACGGCAGCCCACCAGGCTCCCCCGTGCCTGGGATTCTCCAGGCAAGAACACTGGAGTGGGTTGCCATTTCCTTCTCCAATGCAGGAAAGTGAAAAGGGAAAGTGAAGTCGCTCAGTCGTGTGCCACTCTTAGTGACCCATGGACTGCAGCCCATCAGGCTCCTCCATCCATGGGATTTCCCAGGCAAGAGTACTGGAGTGGGGTGCCATTGCCTTCTCCATAGAAGCCCTGTATTTCGCTAAAGCTCTTTAACAACATCTACCTCTACTGCTGACAAAAACACGAAGTCTGCACCCTGTTCAAGGGCATGTACCCAGGACAGTCCAACCACTCTAATCCCCAGCCCTGAATGCCACGGACCTACATCAGCCTAACCACGTGTCAAGAGGGTACAGGCCTCTCCCACGCAGTTCTAAGCTGGCATCACTCTGTCGTTTTTCACGTGTTTGAAACCGGGTGCTTTTCCCTGGCATAATTCTCCTCTTCTAGACTTTGGCTATCATCTATATGGAAGAAATCTTCAGATGAAAGACACACCTTGGGACAAAAGAGCAGACAGCAAACTCTTTCCACTAAACACATCTTACCTGATGCAACTCATTTAAAATAAGTGTCCACAAGCTTTCGCATAAATAGTATGCATCATATATATCTTAGGAAACTTGGGAATTTTTGCCTAACTAAAAAAATTCATGACATTTTGACTCCACTTGTTTGATTTAGTATGAAGAGAATGCTAGATTCTAATTTTAAAAAAATAGATGTGCAACAAGCAATAAAGATTTACTATACAGCACAGGGAACTATAGTCAGTATCTTATAATAACCTACCATGGCCAATAATCTGAAAAATAATAATGTGTAACTGAGTCACCTGGCTGTGCAACTGAAACTTTATAAGTCAACTATACTTCAGTAAGGGCTTTCCTGGTGGCTCAGCTGGTAAAGAATCCGCCTGCAGTGCAGAAGACCTGGGTTCGCTCTCCAGTCTGGAGAAGAGAAAGGCTACCTACTCCAGTATTCTGGCCTAGAAAATTCCATGGACTGTGTAGTCCATGGGGTTGCAAAGAGTCAGACATGACTGAGCAACTTTCACGATACTTCAATAAAATATATATATTATGAAAAAATAAAATAAATAATAAAAAATAAAATATTTTTTGTCCACAAAAAAGATACAATCTTAAGTTTGATCCTTAAAAGAATTATTTATATACAACTAAAGTGAATGCTAGCAATTTACAGAAATTTCTAATTATTAGGCATACATCATGCCATATCAATCTGAGTAAAATTTATAAAGTATATGTGAAATGTTATTTTAACATATGAAGCACATAAAAGATTGTTCTATGAAATTTTGTACATTCAATTGTGAAACATCAAAATGACTACTTCTTTGGACCACCATGCATCAGAAATAATTCCTTTTTAAAGTAAACATATCATCATAAAAGAATATTTCCATCCATAATGCTCCCTCCCACAGAGGGGATTTTTAGAGTAGTGAAACTGCTCTGGTCGATACTGTAATGGTGGAGACATGTCATTACAGATTTGTCCAAACCCACAGAATGGATAACACAAAGAGAGAGCCCTAATATAAGTGATGTACTTATAATTACGATAATGTATCAGTCAGTACAGATGTACCACTCTGAGATGCTAATAAGGAGAGAACTTGAACAGGGGAGGGGAGAAGAGGCAGTGTTAGGGGGAACTCTGTACCTCTGTTAAATTTCGCTCTAAACCTAAAACGGCTCCCAGAAAAGAAGGCTGTTGGTTAAAATACAAAATAGGATAAAAGAATGCTTCTCCCAGCTTTTAACATTTCCACATTTCCCTTTGCTGACTTTACAGGAAACACTCCATTGAAAACACAATGGCAGCAGGAAAGGACAAAAGCTCTCAGACATCTTCAAGGGTTTACACACACAGTTTTCACCTGTTATCAGTCACTATAGAGACACAATTTTAAAAATTTATTATGGAGCCTAATCACCTTGGTTTGGTTTTGTTTTTTGTGTGTTTTTTTTTTTTTGCCCAACTGGGCTAGCATACTGCTCTTGTGTGTAAGAAAATATAAAACAAAGTGTATTCAAATAAAAGCGAGAATGAGGGTTGACTTTAATACCTCAGGGAGAAATCTGATCGATTGGGTCCATAAGGAAAGATGTATGCGTAAGGTGCTCCCTAATTACGACTGCTTTGGTGGGCAGCGGCGGCGGTGGCGAAACAGATGTTGCAGACCTATTAAAGAAGGGGTTTCAAACATCTGCTTACAATTTGAAGGCAATTGTAAATACAGCAGAGAAGGTCAATTGGGCCAATTAAGGCTGATGTGCAAATCCACCTCTGCAGGTTTCTTTTCAAGCTTACATGGACTTGATTTTCTATGCTTCTATTTTCTTCAACCACAATTTTTTTCTTTTTAAACACAGGAAATGGGTTTAATAACAACTTTTGTCCATTTTGTGATTTAAAAAAAAAAAAAAACCAGCTACAAACTTTCTGTTCCAGGCATTAACTGCACACTCTTCTTTCTTGAGGACTCTTTGGGTCTCCTCTCCTTCCCCTCCACACTCACCGCCTGCTACTCAGCTCCCTGCAAAGGGGGTCCTGGGGAGGTGACGAATAACCAGAAGGAACAAGGGCAAGTGTCCCGTCCAGAAGAGTCAGTACCATGACATGCAATTTAACAGGGCTCTTAGCTTCGCTGACATTGCCACCTGCAGCAATTTTCTATTTCTATCACAGGCATCTCCACCACCCTTAATTAGAAAAATCATGAAAATCAGGCCACGAGTAAAACACTGGCAAATCTTTCTCTCCCTACTCTAAGTATGCAAAACCTAAAATTGTCCCTCAGTATGAAAAGATCACACCAGTCGGAGATAATACGAGGAAAAGATTTCGCAGGCAATTCTAGGCAGTGTTCCAAAGACCAACACGTCTTCTCTCCTCAAGGCTGGCCTGGGGCGCAGTAAGACCCAGGGGGAGGTGAAAGGTCAGCGAACAGGCAAGGTTTCCATCCGAAATGTTAAATAGGTAATTTTTCTTAAAGCTGAAAGTTTAATAGTTTGATTTTTAGGGTCACTCAGTAGATATAAGGGGCTTCCCTGGTGGCTCAGGGGTGAAGAATCCGCCTGCCAGGTGAGGGTTCGATCCCTGGGTCAGGAAGATCCCCTGGAGAAGGAAATGGCAACCCACTCCAGTTATTTTGCCTGGGAAATTCCATAGACAGAGGAGCCAGGCAGGTACAGCCCACGGGGTCAAAAAGAGCTGCACACAACTGAGAGACTAAATAACAGCTACAGCAAAGTAGACAGACATGTCCAAAGAGCCCAGGAGACAGAAAGGCCAGCTCTGATGGCAAGAAGAAACAAACCTGACTTCCTTTTTGCCTTGGAACAAGAATTTTTGGTGGCCCATACCACGAGTTATTCTGTTTATAAAGAGAGGGAAAAAGACAAGCTTAAGTAGACCTAGATTCAACTTCAAATCGTGTACTTTCTAGCTGAGGGACCTCAAGGTGTGTTTCCCCATCTACGAAATGGCAATACTGCCACCTCCTAAAGCTTTAAATGGCAGGATTGGGTACCATTCAAGATGGCGGAGAAGGAGGCGGATGTGGAGTGCATCTCTCTGCACAGATGCATCAGAGCAACATTGACAGAACACAGGCCAGAGCATTAAATGTTGACACATAGTAGGCGCTCAACCAATGTTGGGTTTCTGCCCTCCTTCTGAGCCCTGTACCATCTCCAAAAATACTTCTAGGAGCCTGGGCCTGCGTTCCCAAGAAGTAGGATGGAGGACAATTCTCTACAGTTTATTCGGGGGAAGGTCTATTCAGTTTTTGTGTTTCTGATGCTGTTGTAGCTTTGTTTTGGGGAAAACAAAAAAGAGAGTGGAGGGGCTTCCCTGATGGCTCAGTGGTAAAGCATCCGCCTGCCAATGCAGGAGAGGTCGGTTCAATCCCTGATCTGGGAAGATCTCAGAGAAAAGAAGAAAAAAACAAAAACAGCCAAGGTTAAAAACAAAATAGAGACTGCACTGGATGACGAAAGTATGCAGTTAAGTTCTAAAGAAGAATCCTTTAGGGAACAGGATGGGAGGAAATAGCAATAAGGACAAAGAAAATTCTGAAGGGAAGTCAATAACACAGAGAAATCTAACTTGAGAAAGAACTTTCTCTTCTGTTCCCTTTTTACTTTTCAACCTTGAGGCTCAGCTCACTCACGTCTGAGCAAGAATAAAGAGTTCTGCTTGTCTAAACAGCAGCTAAATCTGAAAGCAAACAGCTCAACTCTTGTGGTTCTTCAGCAGCATTCCTGTCAATAAACCCGTCTTTGCTCGATTGGTCCAACAATGCCAGATTCAGAGGCACCCGCTCATCCTCTGTCCAGCATGCAAGGGGATTTTCAAAAGGCCATTCTAACAACAGCTCTTGCAATTTCTGCAGCCTTTTCAAAAACACAAAAATCGAATTCATTTGGCTCACTGTTTCAGCTCTCCAGCTCAAACTGATTTTAAAATTTCCCTTTTGCAAATAGTGACACCGGGAACACCATCACTCCCTCAATATAAAATGATTGCAGTTTTCTCTTTTGCAACAAATAATCATTGTTTTAGCAGTGGAAAACTTCAGGCAGAAACCTTAAGAAATACTACCTGGGGTTCAGAATCTACAAACAGCACCAGATGCCAGAAATCTTTTCAACATCAAAGTTGCAAGGGCAAAATTTTCTTTTTATAAAAAAAATCAAGTGTTTAGCACAGGACACGGTATAAAAAGTGACCAATTAATAAATTACAGCTGGTATTCATAGAAGCACAAATCTAGTATAAACCATCTCTATGAAGCATTTAAAGGAATCTCAGTGCTAACAGCATCAGCACAGAAATTTATAGTAAGCATAAACAGTAAATACAAATATATTTATGTTTTATTATTATAGTAGATATAAATAGTATCTTATTTATTATCCTAATTGGTCTTAATTCACTAAAGTTGCACGTTAAGCTAAGTAATTGATACCTAAAGTACTTCAATTTTTTAATAACCCTGAAGTAATTTTTATTTAAAATACTGCATATGGTAAATTGTAAAACTAAAATAACCCTCAAGTTGAAACTCCAAATAACTGTAGTATTACTGAGCTAGAAAGGTATAAAGCATAAAGAAAATCCTTTAATATTCCATATGCCTAAAACACTTAATTCTTTCAGTTGGATTTCTTCCTGTTGACAGCAGCAATACATACTCACAGAAGAATTTTTTTAACATTCAAAAAAAAAAAAAAAAAATCACAAGGAGTGGAGAGGTTCCTCCCATAATTCCATTCCCCACAGAGACCTGTCTTTAATATTTTCAGGTAAACTTTTCTCACCTTCTTTCAATTTATGCACAAACCATATTTCTTTACTTTTTTAAAACAAAAATTGGGTCATACCCTGGGTATTGTTTTTCTGATCTGTTCTTATGGGTTTCTTTGTTTTTAACAGCTATATATGTAGTTCTAATAAACTATACAGTTAATCAAATGCATATAAAATTTAACCTATTATTTATAGTCACTGAGACTTCCTCTGTTTTTCTGTATTATACATAAAGGAAAAATGAACATGTAGACATATATTTAAATCTCCATGCCCACTGCGTCTTCTTGGTTTAAATTCCTACAAACTGAATTATCAAAATACATGTACACTTTAAGGCATGTGTTACACAAGATGTACCAGAAAGTTTATATTAATTCTGTGCCAACAGTAAGAGAACATCTTTTCACCCATACCTTTGCTCAAATAATTTTTTAATCTTTACAATTTGGGCTGCAAGAAATTATGTCTTTCCCCACATGTATTAATAATGAAATTCAGATGTTTTCCCATATTTTGACTGACCACCTGCTTCCATTGGGAATTCACTCCCTTTACCCATTTTTTAACTGGAAAACTTTTTGTTTATTGAAAATATTAATACGTTCACTAGTATCTATTGTGCCAAATATTTTTCTCCATTGGCCACCCATTTCACAGTGTTGCTACGCATACAGAAATTTATTACTATACAGAATCCTTTTTCTTTTAACATTTTTCCTTGGATTTGGGGACCGAGCAAGGACTTTCCTACGCCAAAAGCAAATAAACAGGAGGTTTTACATATTGAACTAATATTGGGAGGGCAATGATTTTGATTGCAATGATTGAGAGGGCAAAACACAGCTAAGGAAAGAAAGAAGCAATCCCAAGGGAGTGAGAAAGAGGTGAGAAGGCTTCTAAAAATAACATTTGGCAGACATCAGCTAAATGCAAGTCTAATTTGCCTCTTAGTTAATGAAGGAGAAAATGGAGATGGTGAAGGAATAAAAGCTCCATTCTCAAATGGTAATAATAAAATCCCTTCTGAAGACAATAACAACATTCTTGTTATATACCGAAATCTAATCCTAAAATAATAAAGAATATATTGATATAACAGCACTGTGAATAAATTCCATTTAAGCTGTGTTATTCTAACAATGACCCAGAAAATGTTGGACCTGAAGGAGTTTGCTACGTGCCCAGTTTGGGAGGACCATACCCACTTGGAGAAGCACAGGGTCTCAGTAGCATACCTGGAAAAGGCCTGTCTGCAATCAATTAATCAATAATTATGCACCAAGAGGCTAACTTGTACATTGTTTATGATGAGATCATAAACACAAGTGCATGTACCTCTAAATTTTACTTATTTCAAAAACTTTTAGAAATCTATAAAATTCGGTTCATTTTTCTAGTCCTTAAACAGTATCATAATCCCATCAGGGTCCAACAGAAAAAAATGAGTTTGGCAGCTTTTTGGCCAAGCCCCTGCACCTCCCTCCTGTGGGAGGAGATGGAACCTGTGGGAACGCCTGGGTGGGAGGAAGCCAGAGACTTGCCCAGACCAAGAAACTACAACCTCTTGGGCGTGGGGCTGGGGAGGGCAGAGCAAGAGATTCCCAGAACTTTCTCCCCGGACTCTACTGGCTCTGTCTGCCTTCACGTTCTTTCCTTTAAAAAAAAAAATCTTTTTTTAATTTTTCTTAGCTAACACCAGGTCTTACTGTGGCAAGCAAAATCTTTATCTTCATTGCAGCATGCAAACTCTTAGCTTCAGCATGTACAATTTAGTTCCCTGGCCAAGGTTTGAACCCAGCTTCCCTGCATTGGGAGCCCAGAGCCTCAGCCACTGGACCACCAGGGACATATCTGAATTTGATTTCGACTCTCTGAGCTCTACCCTCCAACTTTCTCCTTAGCAGATAAGTTTCTTCTCTGCTCAAGTTTACCCAAGTCTTAACATCTAAAACACTCCATAGCTTCTGATACAAAGTAAAAATTAAAATCCAAGATGCCAAATGTCCCTAGCCCTGAAATGTCCTTACCCTGTTAAAGAGCAACCTTAGGTGGACTCTTTCTTTCCCAGGACATTCACAGGGTTTTACACTTCATTTCATTCCTCTCACTTCTCTTCACGGTCAACACCACTCCCTAAAATGGGTATCTAATGGGAGAGATGATGAGGCAAAGTAGAGGCGAGAACAGCCTTCTACATTTCAGAAACATCCATTTTAAAAAGTTAGGAAAAAAACAAACATACCACATTTTTTGGTATAGGTAATTTTTTCTAAGTTTTAAAAAAGTTAATGTTATATACTACACTGCCACCCAATGACACTCATAGAGTAAAAATGCTTCTGAGGGTGCTATTCACCCTCATACAGCATTCTTTTATGAAGATCAGAAGAATAATTCTCTTTTCTTTAAGTGCTTCCATTTTTAATCCGCAACTAGTTTAACAGAGCAGATTTTACCCTTTGCTGCTTGTCATTTTAAGGAAAAACTTGAACCATAATAAATGGTGTTTTTCCCTCAGTCATATCCAACTCTTTGGGACTCCATGGACTGCAGCCTGCCAGGCTCTTCTGTCCACGGAATTCTCCACGGTAAGAATACTGGGGTGAGTAGCCATTCCCATCTCCAGGGGATCTTCTCGACCTGGGGATAGAACCTAGGTCTCCAGCATGGCAGAAGGATTCTTTACCGTCTAAGCCACCAGAGAAGCTGTAAGTGGAGTTATCAGAAAACTACCCATGAGCTCTTCTGGACTATCTGGGTTACCAGCCACCTGAGACTGAAGGTTCATCCCTTCCTCCAGCTCCCTCTGAAACTAGAA
This sequence comes from Oryx dammah, assembly GCF_014754425.2. Lineage (NCBI taxonomy): Eukaryota > Metazoa > Chordata > Mammalia > Artiodactyla > Bovidae > Oryx > Oryx dammah. Next base: position 8,274,084 of record NW_024070186.1, on the reverse strand, counting down.
GTCTCCTTTCCCGGCAGAAAGGGCCACCCCCCTGCTTCCTGCGGGCTCACGAACGACAACATCTATAAACAGCCATAACCCTGGTCCTATTGCTCAGAGCCAGGCCATCTGCTGCTCACTAACAAGAGGGCTCTCACTTGTCCTTAGGAAGTCAGAGCAAGAGGTAATCAGAGTCTTTCCATAGGACGTGTACTCACTTCCTGCCAGCACGGTGCCAGGTCACCTCTCCTACAAGTACCAGAGGATGGGGGGCCTGGAACACTAGCTAGTAAGTTTTCTTCTGCGTCATCCCCAGTGGCCTAGGGACCCTCACCAAGTCCTGGCACACAACAAGTGCCTTCTGCAAAAGGACCAGCCTTGGGCACAGACATCTAAGTCCTCATCTTGTGCATCTTTTAAAACAGTTTTATTGATATATATATTTTTTTTTTTGGCTGTGCTGGGTCTTCGTTGCTGCGTGAGCTTTTTCTCTAGTTGTGGGGAGTGGGGGCTACTCTCTAGTTGCAGTGTGCAGACTTCTCACGACAGTGGCAGCTAGGGTGAGGGGGCTCAGTAGTTGGGGCTCCTGGGCTCTAGAGCACAGGCTCAGTAGTTGTGGCTCACGGGCTGAGTTGCTCCACGGCATGTGGGATCTTCCTGATCGGGGACTGAACCTGAGTCTTCTGCGATGGCTGGCAGATTCTTTACCACCGAGCACCAGGGAAGCCCTTTATGCCTCATTATTCATTCCCACCACGCTTTCAGTATTTTCTCCCGACCATTGTATCTCTACCACTGCTTACAGGAAGAGCACAAATTCTCTAACTTCCAAACACGAGCGTAATGGTCTTACACGTTCTGTAGCCTTTCTAGAACATACCACACACCATGGCTGCAAAAGTCTCATGATTAATGAGGATTGAAAATGTCCTAAAATCTTCTAACTGGGGCCAAACATCTTTCCAAGAGGGCACGTAAGCATGAACAGTTCTAAGAGGAAAATCCCCCAGAGCTTCAACTTTCCATCTGCGTTCTTTCCTAAAGCAAGTCTGTTTCAGAATGGACTTGGAGTCTGGGCATTTAAACCTCCACTGAAACGCCTGTCTCCCTCCCACACAACAAAAAAAGGAATACCTCTCACTCTGTGTTGTCTGTGCTTGGTGACTCAGTTGTGCACGACTCTCTGTAACCCCGTGGACTGTAGCCCGTCCGGCTCCTCTGTCCACAGGATTCTCCAGGCAAGATACTGGAGTGGGTTGACATTCCCTTCTCCAGGGGATCTTCCCAAACCAGGGATCAAACCCAGGTCTCCCGAGTTGCAGGCGGATTCTTTGCCGTCTGAGCCACCAGGGAAGTAGTCCATGAACACTGCAGTGTGTAGCCTATCCCTTCTTCAGGGGATCTTCCTGACCCAGGAACTGAACCAGGGCCTCCAACATTGCAGGCAGATTCTTTACCAGCTGAGCTACCTCTCACCTTCCCTAGGTCTAACTGTAGCCAAGGCCAGGATGTAAAAACCAACCATAGGAATAGCGAAGGGGTAATGCAAACACTGATGTCAGTAAAAGGGAGCTTTTAACCAAACCCCATAAACAAGAGATTGTTCCCCATCTTAGACACATTTTGCGAGCTGTACCATTTAGAAATGACACATTTTGATCCGTGCTACATCGTTCCTGTCCCAGGTTTAGTCCAAAGACTGGCAAAGGGAATGCAAACAACTTCACTTATCAATCTTGCCTCTTCCATGACCTAGCTGATATCCAAGAACACTTTACTCCGACAAAATAAGAGAGAACTACTTAAGATGGGGGTACATTGTATCATTCATGGGACAAAATGCATTTCTCATTTGTTTCAGTTCAGTTTAGTCATTCAGTCCTGTCTGACTCTTTGTGACCCCATGGACTGCAGCACGCCAGGCCTCCCTGTCCATCACCAACTCCCAGAGTTTACCCAAACTCATGTCCATTGAGTCAGTGATGCCATCCAACCATCTCATCCTCTGTCGTCCCCTTCTCCTCCCACCTTAAGTCTTTCCCAGCATCAGGGTCTTTTCCAATGAGTCAGCTCTCCATATCAGGTGGCCAAAGTATTGGAGTTTCAGCTTCAACATCAGAGTGGACTGGCTGGACCTCCTTGCAGTCCAAGGGATTCTCAAGAGTCTTCTCCAACACCACAGTTCAAAAGTATCAACTCTTCGGCACTCAGCTTTCTTTATAGTCCAACTCTCACATCCATACACGACTCCGGGAGTCGGACATGACTGAGCAACTAACACACACCTCAAAAATTGGAAGATGTAAATCTGCACCTCAAGTGTCTTATGAAAGTACATTTAAAATATAGGAAAAAAGAAAATTATTTTGTTTAAAAGGGGTGTAATATTATGAGGATGTGTGAAAATTAACTATTTCAATTTTCTCAACTATTCTCAAGTAAATTAAAGTAGGTATATCTAAGAAACCCAATAATAGGTATAATAATGACAATTTGATAAGTCAGACTTTATTTTTGGGGGCTCCAAAATCACTGCAGATGGTGACTGCAGCCATGAAATTAAAAGACGCTTACTCCTTGGAAGAAAAGTTATGACCAACCTAGATAGTATATTCAAAAGCAGACATTACTTTGCCGACTAAGGTCCATCTAGTCAAGGCTATGGTTTTTCCTGTGGTCATGTATGGATGTGAGAGTTGGATGCTTTTGAACAATGAGAAGCCTGTGCACGGCAACTAGAGAGGGGCCTCTGCTCATTGCACCTGGAGAAAGCCAGTGAGCAGCAACAAAGACCCAGCACAGACAAAAACAACTAATAACTTAAAAAAATAAAATCATGCACAGTCAAGGCCCAACAGTCTCTTTCTTAAAAAGAAAAATAAATTCTTTGAGGGAACTGGAATGGAAATGAGCTCTAGGAGATAAAACCACAATATAAAATTAAGACTATCAAAAGAGAGTTTCATATATCAATACTTTTTAATGGATGAGGTAGGCCTATACATAAATACATAAATTCACTAGAGAAATTTTAGAAAGAGATACTACTCTTTTGAATATCAACATTTATCATATTCTCTGCAATCACTTAAACTTTTGGTGAAAACTGTTAGCACTCCGCTAAGGATTTCTAGGTTTCCAAAATTATTTTACGGGTACACAAGTGAGAAAGCTAAAACACTGCTGCAGTAACAACATCCCACTTCTCTACCATGGAGACAGATGCTTACTGGGTTCCCACCCGAGGCAGGCACATACCAGGCCTAGCGAGGGACACTTAGGAAGAGGTCCCGGTCAAAGCAACAGCTGCGGTAAGCATCAGAAGGAGATGTAGACCGTCTGGATCCTCAGAGCTCTGCAGAAGGCGTGACTTCTTGGGATTGCACCGACAAGCAACATTTCGGAACAGAAATGGAATTCCAGCAGCATCTTAGGGCATAAGGGACTCGGAATGGGGGGCAGGGAGAATCAGACAGAAAGTAGTCCCCTCCCACCACTCGAGAGGAAGGTGCCAGCTTCCCTCCTGACTGTGAGAGCATGGCAAATAATTTGAACAGTTCAAAGAGGGGAAAGAAAGCTTAATAAGAGATACCGCATGATGAAGCCAGTGTCACAAGGCAGACCCCTACAGAAGAGGTCCTCCACGGGTGCAGGACGGCGCCCAGGGGACATTTCAGGACTTTATTTACTTTTGCTGGTCACAATGACTAGAATTTAGTGCTCAGAGGGCCCAGGGCCTCACACTGTCCTGCAGCGAGCTACCACTCTTGCACCCACTGAAACAAGGGTCTAATGTCCCTCTGGTTACTCACATAGATGTAAAGTAAAAGTCGCTCAGTCATGTCCAACTCTTTGCGACTCCATGGCTATGCAGTCCATGGAATTCTCCAGACCAGAATACTGGAGTGGGTAGCCTTTCCCTCCTCCAGGGGATCGTCCCAACCCAGGGATCGAACCCAGGTCTCCTGCATTGCAGGTGGATTCTTTACCAGTTGAGCCACAAGGGTAGATGTAATACCTGCTCACAATTATCTAACATTAGAAAATGATTGCATTTTTATATGAAAACAAAAAGTACTTTCTATACAGTTTTATTATGGTCTTAATTTTCCAAGGATGTTACCACCATATAAATCAGTGGAGGAAAGATAAAGTCCAAAGTACAGGGTTGTTGCCCTTATGAAAAATCTTGTCATCCAAGGCAACACCACTCATGGTGTCTGAATTATTTGATGCAACACATATTTATGTGTCTAAACAGCAGTCAACATATTTGTATACAGTGTCTAACTACTTCATATATTTTCTTCAATAGTCAGATATGAATATATATTAAGATGCATAATATTTTACCTTAACTATTGGCTTCTTTTTTTCTCTTTTTATTATGCTTAGAACATTACACTGACTTTTTAAAACTATGTCTGTAGGTTGGTTATATGGTCTATGAATTTAACTTCAAGAGGTTAAACATGGCATTATAAAATATCTGTAAAAAAAACTGAGGTATGGACATGGTACAACATAAATGAACCTTTCACTTATGCTAAGCAAAAGAAGCCAAATACAACACAATTCTGTAAAGCAACTATCCTTCAATTTAAAAATAAATAATTAAAAAAAAAAAACAGAAGCTAAATGAAAGAAGGTCACATGTTATAAGATTTCATTTATGTGAAATATCCAGATTAGGCAAATCCCTGGTAGTTCAGACGATAAAGAGTCTGCCTACGATGCAGGGGATAGGGGTTTGATCCCTGGGCCAGGAAGATCCCCTGAAGAAGGAAATGCAAACCACTCCAGTATTCTTGCCTGGAAAAATTCCATGGACAGAGGAGCCTGGCAGGCTACAGTTCTTGAGGTTGCAAAGAGTCGGACATGACTGAGTGACTAACACACAGAAAGAGGCAAAAAGTAAAGAGAGGTTGCCGAGGGCTGGAACTGGGGCAGAGGCAGGGTGGGACGGGAAGTGACCGTCAGTGGGTGCAGGGTTTCTTTCTCTCTGGGGTGGGGGGTTAAAAACGGAAACTTGGTTGTAGTGATGTTTGCACATGTGCAAATATACTGAAACCCACTGAATTAACTGTATACTTTCAGTGTTGATTGTAAATCATATCTCCAAAAAAAATCTGCTTTATGAAAAAAAGAGAGAGAAGTATGGGTCTGATAGAGTTGGAAACCACTACTCTCTGGGTCACTGACATGAAAGACCAGGCAGGCCAGGACACCCTGGTGGGACTCCTGCAGCGTCACACAGTTCTGTGAGGTGACCAAGCACTGCTGGGATTTAGACTGGGGACAGCTTCAGTTTTAAAAGACAGATGAATGGCAATAATCGTAGGTGAGACTTTCTAAAATAGAATCTGTCTCAGATTACAAGTGAATACCACAGCTTCTATGGGTCAGAGAGACATAAATAACATTTCCCATACTCATAGTATTTTTTTGAAACCCTCCAGACCCAATTAACACACTGAAAAAGCATTAGAACATAACCCACTCTAGGAAGTATATCATCAGGCAACATAACACAGTCCCCACAGCAACAAAAAGAAAAATAAAAGGAAAAAAAAAATACAGCAATGCCCAAAAAGCACCACCAATAATCACCTAGTTAAGAGAAAACCACATCTAGGCATCATGTTCCCTCACCTCCAGTTATGAGGTGGGTATGAGCCAGAGCACGAAATGGCTAATGTATTTTGCAATCAGAAAACCAGAGCAAAGGAACTCAGATTTACCAGGACATGAAACCACACACACAGACACACACACACACCCACAGATACAACCCATACACTTTTCCCACATGGTATCATACTTTGATTACCTTAAATATATTAACTTATTAATATAGGCCATTTGCACTTTGCATGTGTGCGTGTGTGCTAATTGCAAAGTCGTGTATGACTCTTTGTGACCCCGTGGACTGTAGCCCACCAGGTTCCTCTGTCCATGGGGATTCTCCAGGCAAAAATCCTGGAGTGGGTTGCCATGCCCTCCTCCAGGGGATCTTCCCAACCCAGGGATCGAACCTGGGTCTCCCACATTGCAGGCAGATTCTTTACTGTCTGAGCCACCAGGGAAGTCCCTCTACTTTGCATGGTACTCAAGCAAACTGAAGCTCATCCATGTAGGAACTGTGTCCCCACCAACCACACTAAGTGAGGTCACTGTTCTGACATGCACCCATTCCAGTCATCACGGTGCCATGCAAAGCAAGGGAGCCTGTACTGAAAACAGCCCAAGCAAGGTTTTTAAAAGTCTTCACACTGATACGGGAATTCACTGAAAACCTTGTCCAGGATGGCCTACTTCTTGTTCCAAACTGCCCTTTCATACTCAGGCACACGAGGTATTCCAGTTTCACACGGTTGCTTCAGCGATCCTCCAGAACGGGACAATGGACGATAACCCTATGGACATTTTCTCCTTCCCTTTCTTTAACCTTTCTTCCCCTCCCACCCCATCCCAAAGGTGGAGATGTGAAGAGAGAGGGCAGAGGTGGGGTGGGAGAAACATAGAGAACCTCCGTCTCCCTGCTATGCCCTCGCATCACACTAGCCCTGTCCCTCGGAACGCTGTAATAATGCACGTTATCTGTGCCTTTATCTGTGTGTACTTGAGGGAGGCCAGCCGGGTCCTGGGTGAGACCTGCCAGCCTGGGCAGGGCCTGGAGGAAACTGTGAGCTGTAGTGCCAAGGCCCTAGCATCCATCCTGCTTTGCTTGCCCACCCCGAACCTCCTGGGGCTCTCTGCCTTCCACCCCACGCTGGCTTCTTGGGGGGCCCACGTGTCCGCCGCATCATACAAGTTCCCTGAGTCAAAGCAGAGTGGCCTGGTTTCACTTTTTAATTTTTTTTTTAACTAAACACAGTTGTTCTACAGCGTTGTGCCAATCTCTGCTGTACAGCAAAGTGACTCAGTTATATGTGCGTCTGTTGGTCGCTCAGTCGTGTCCGACTCTTTGCAACCCCACAGACTGTAGCACGCCAGGCTCCTCTGTTCAGGGGATTCTCCAGCCAAGAATACTGGAGTGGGTTGCCATGCCCTTCTCCAGGGGAACTTCCCGACCCAGGGACTGAACCCTGGTCTCCTGCATTGCAGACAGATTCTTTAATGTTTGAGCTACAGGGAAGTCCTGTTACATACAGACATTCCTTTTTAAATATTCTTTTCCATTGTAGCTTACCACAGGATACTGAGTTTAGTTCCCTGTGTCCAGGAGGACCTTGCTGTTCATCCATCCTACACGGAACAGTTCACATCTGCTAGCCCCGAACTCCCAGTCCTTCCCTTCCCTCCCCTCCTCCCCTCGGGGACCACAGGTCCGTCCCCTATATCTGCGAGTCTGTTTCTGTTCAAGTGTGCCATATGTCAGATCCCATCTATAACTGATATCATATGGTATTTGTCTTTCTCCTTCTGACTTAACTCAGTACGATGCATCCATGTTCCTACAAATGGCATTATTTCATTCTTTTTAATGACTGAGTGATATTCCATTGTATATCAGAATGGCCCTGTTTTGTCTTATTTTTTCCTGAAAATCCCAGTTGGTAGCTGGCTGTTAATTACTTTGGGGTCCTGGGTGTTTTTTTTTTAAATTATTATTTATTTGGAGAAAGGAATGGCAACCCACTCTGGTATTCTTGCCTGGAGAATCCCACAGACAGAGGAGCCTGGTGGCCTACAGTCCATGGGGTTGCGAAGAGTCAGACACAATTAAGCGACTAACACAGGTGCACACACACACATTTAATGTATTACTGTATTTTCCACATTTTCATTAAACTTTCTATAAAAGTCTCACTCAATACACTTAAGAATTCGTACCAAAAGCATGGCTAACTCTCCACATCCTGTCTTCTCCTTTTTCATGTTTTTAATTATTTAATCCATGCGGAATTTTTGATACAACTCCAAATGACAAGAAATTCCAAACGTAGCTACTGGCTAAGAAGCCTTCCTTGAAATATAAAGTTGGGACGCTTTCCCTAACCACCAGGCCTCGTTTCTAAGTGGAACCGGGACCGGCAAAAGTGAGGTTGGAAAGATCCACCACGAATAAAAACACACGAGGATGGAGGGAAACAATCAAAACAGCCCAAAATGCATCTGTGGATGCACGCACTCGCTCAGCAAATATCTCTTGGGCCCCTGCCATGCCGGGTATGAGAGTCAACAAGCCCCTGATCTTAAGTTTGCGTTTTTAGAGGGAACAGTAAACAAAATCTGGAGACCAGGAAGAACCGTGAGCCAAGGAGGGTGCCTGGGGCAAGGCGGCGTCAGGAAACCATGGTGGCGGGGGCGCGGCCGGGGGGGGGAGGCCGGGGGGTGGGGTGGGGCGACATCCGAGCAGAGGCCCACGGGGAGACAGAGGGCAGGCCCTGCCCGTGTGCGGCCGGCCTTCCAGTGAGGGGGTCAGGTATGCGCCAAAGGTCTATAACACAGCCACTTCTCCAGCAACCCTGCTCAGGAGCCCTGCTCGCCAGCCGCCTTCTCTGGCTGAGAATTCCCAAAGAAGGCTGAAGTCCGCTGGAGTGGACTTCCCGTGGGGTTGGTGGCTCAACTCTTAGTGCCTCTGTATGGCAGGTTTCAGGTCAGAACGAGCAGGACAAGAATGTGTGAGCATCGTTCATTCGCGCACCCGTGTGCCTTCTATGTAATATCTGTATCGTGTGTGTGTGTGTGTGTGTGTGTGTGTGCTCAGTTGCTCAAGTCATGTCTGACTCTCCTGCAGACTCTCCTGCAACCCCATGGACTGTAGCCCGGCAGCCTCCTATGTCCATGGGATTTTCCAGGCAAGAATACTGGAGTGGGTTGCCATTGACTCCTCCAGGGGATCTTCACGACCCAGGGATCAAACCTGCGTCTCTTGCATCTCCTGCACTGGCAGGCGGATTCTTTTCCACTGAGCCACCTGGGATGCTCACTAATTGTCGGGGAGGGGTAAACTTCCATGGAGCACCTAGGATCAAATTTAGTTTTTGATTTCATCTTATTCTGAGTAGGCATAATTCTTCCTGGTTTTTCAGATGAGGAAACTGAGCACAGAGAAGTCATGTGACTTCCCCACGGTCACTCAGGCAGTCAGTGGTGGAGCAGGACTCAAGCCAGGCTCATCCAACGCCAAAACCATGCCCTCTTGGAAAGCTAAGTTCCTCCCCCAGTGGGCCATCTAAGACAAAGTTTGAGTTCTTGAAGTGGGGAGGGTGAGTCAGACCCATGCGCTGGGGTAAAGCTGCTCAGGTCTCATTGTTAACTACACCCCCAAGTTCAAGTTTCTCTTGGAGATATTCAAATTTTAATCGTAAGCTCTTTTTCAAGCTCAAATACACTAAGTCAAATCATAACTTCAGCTTTATTTTACAAGGAAAAGAAGCTGAAGGGACAGGCAATAAATAAAAAGGAAAAACTATTTCTCTTAGAAATTCACCTGATACGGGGATTATTGCATTTTTCAAACCATGTCTAGTTTAGACATGCCACATCTGGCATGATAGATGCTGTGTATGAATAGAAACAAATTTAGAGTAATAAATGTTTCCCAGTGTTAAAATAAACACCTCAGCGGTTCAGATTCTAGCCAGGCAATTTCTCCGCAGTAGGAAGCACTTACCTACTTTAACACTCTGCTACTTAGAAATTATCACTCAATCAATTACCATCCACATGGGTTTATTTTTACAGAGAGCTTCAATAAAATGAGTGTGAAAATAAGTTAAACACATTCTATTCATTTTCTCAATTTTTCACCTCTCCCCATGGTGGATATGTTGACAGAAAAATTACTTCATTTTATTTCAGCAGACATTTATGGAATGCTGACCAGGTTCTGTGCTGAGGGCTCAGAGACAGGATATGACAAAGAGGAATGAAATGTGGTCCCCTGTCGTTAAGGAGTGTCGGTAACCTACCTTATAACACAGGCTGTGTCTCTACAGCTCAAATAAGGGCACAGAGAGGAAAATTCTGGGCTGCACAACCCCAACAGCTCCCTCTTTCTGCCCCCAACTCCAAACCCCCTGCACTTTGTGCAGCTGATTTATCTGTGCTTGGCTGTTGCTGCTCTTCAGCCCTGTCTGACTCTTTGTGTTTGGTTAGAGCCCCTATTCTATGTGGTCTATCAAGCTACTCTCTCTGCTGCTTCCAGATGTGGAAATAACTTTTCACCAAGAGATGTCTGTTTATTATATTGTATTTTTAAAGAGTACATGCCTGTTAAATCATTTCTGACATACAGTTCTGAATTTCTGTACCACCTATCTTTTTTTTTTTTATAACAGCTTTATTGAGATATAATTGAAATGCCACACATTCACCCTTTTAAAGTGTGAGATTCAGTGGTCTTAGTATAGTCAGAGTTAGACAAACATCACCATTAATTCCAGGACATTTTCATCCCCAAAATGTTTCATTTCAACCCCCAAAAGAAACCACTTACCCGTTAGTAATCACGACCCAATTCACCAACCTATCCCCTGGCAACCACTCATTTACTCTGGATCTCTATGGATTAGTCTGTTCTGGGCATTTCACATAAAAGAAACCATATGATACATGGTCTTTGGTGTCTGACTTCTTCCACGTAGCATAATGTTTTCATGGTTCATCCATGCTTTATCACCTATTCAACACCTCATTCATTTTTATGCCTTAATAATATTCCATTGTATAAACAGACCACATTTTATTTAATCCATTCATTCTGGGAGTCTAAAATTTTGGCATAGGGCTTCCCTTCTGGCTCAGCTAGTAAGGAGTCTGCCTGCAATGCAGGAGACCTGGGTTCAATCCCTGGGTTGGGAAGAACCCCTGGAGAAGGGAAAAGCTACCCACTCCAGTATTCTGGCCTGGAGAATTCCATGGACTACTTCATGGGGTCACAAAGAGTCGGACACGACTGAGTAACTTTCACTTTCAGGCAGAGGGTGTCTACATGATCAGCCCCCAATAAAAACGTCGGTTATCTAGTGAGCGGTAGACAGCATTGTGGATCTGTGGCCACTACTCATTGCTGGGGGAAGTAAGTGTGTCCTGTGTGAACTGTGGAGGAAACAATGGCAACCCACTTCAGCATTCTTGCCTGGAGAAATCCCATGGACCGAGAAGCCTGTCAGGCTACAGTCCCTGGGGTCACAAAGAGTCGGATACAACTGAGCACACATGCCCACTTGTGTGAACTCCTGGGGAGAGACTCCTGGAAGTTTGTGCCTGGCTTCCTCCAGGCTCCCCCCGTGCCTCTTCCCTGTGCTGATTTTGTTTAGAGTTCTTCTGTTGCAATAAATCACAGCCATGAGTATGTCTGCATGTCCTGTGTGTCCTCCTGGGGAACCAGGGAATCTGGGGGTGGTCTTGGAAGCCCCAGGTACAATAACTGCACCAAAGTTAACTTCTTGCTTTTGATAAATGTACTACGACTGTTTCAGATCTTAACATAAGGGGAATCTGGGTGAGAATCTTATGGGAATTCTATTTCTGCATAACCCGTAAGTATCTCAGAAAACAATTGTTTCAAAAGGTCAAGTACTCTTTCTTACCCCACAAGTAATGCACATCTATGGCACAAAATTTGGAAAAGACAGAGAAGCATAAAGAATAAAAATAAAATTCCGAAGGCTCACCCCCTTCCCAAGAAAAAGTCCATTATAAAAGTAGCAACACTCTCTAATGACTGATAAACCCACTTGCAGGACTGCAAATGAGACACACAGGGAGAACAGACGTGTGCACACAGTGGGCGAAGGAGAGGGTGGGAGGAGTGGAGAGCGTGGCATGGAAACATAGTCATTGCCATATGTACAACAGAGAGCCAGCGGGGATTTGCTGAGTGACTCACGGAGTTCCAACTGGGGCTCTGTGACAACCTAGAGGGGTGGGATGGGGTGGGAGGCGGGAGGGAGGCTCAAGAGGGAGGGGACACATATGAATGGTCTCCCCTATGGCTGATTCATGTTGCTGTATGGTAGAAACCAACAAAATATTGTAAAGCAATTATCCTTCAATTAAAAATCAATAAATTTTAACAAAAAAAAAAAAAAAAACCCTCTCCTCCCTCATAGATTCCTCACCCACCAGTCACTTTCCCCAGAAGGTCATGGAGAAATAGTTTAGGGTAAGACCACAGTAATGACCGTGGGGAAGCAGGTTTTAGGAAAGGCACGTTACCTTGATGGGGCTCACCAACTTTATTCATCACACTTCAGCTGCAGATAATAATACAGCTCTTTTAAAAATAAATATTATTTCCTGAAATGAATGATGGCAAAATGGAGGGTAAAGCAACAGAGCTCATCCAGAAGCTACAGCATCCTGGGATAGGCAGGAACATAAAGTAAGACAACATGGTTTTAAACAGGAGTTGATTCTCGTTGTGCCAGAAAAAAAAGAAACAGTTCAAGAAATGTTGTGTGGTCTGTCAAAAGGAGTCGGAGAGTTACCCTGAATGGGGTACCACTGGGCAAATCTGGGGCACTCTGAGCACCAAAGTAAGTAATGACATGCAGTACATTATAAACCACTGAATCAAACAGAAATCCACACGTGTGTACTGACACAAATAAATGGATAAAGAACGAGAGAGAAGGCTATTTCCTACATTGAATGTCAACAAATAAATGTCAAAGGAATGAGTTACAAGTTTGCTGTTTTGCCACCTGACGCGTGCAAGAGTCATAAGAAAACAATTAGGTGAAAGTTTGATACTAGCCTCAAAGCATCTCCCCATCCATTACTTATTTGATACAAAAGGAAAATGGCACTCTGTGTACACCACGCTCACCAAGGGATGAAGTGTGTCTTGCAAGTACAGGACGCCTGGCCTGCGCCTCCTAGTGAGCTGTTCTGAGGACACGACCTCACAAGTGCTGTGTTCCCGCCCCCAACTGTCCGAATCAAATCCAGGATTCCTCAAAATGTCAGTGCTGCCTATGGCGGAGGCAGGCTGGGGTAATGCTCCAGGTTTCAGGAGACTCCAGAGACCTGATAAAGTAAATGTGACTGAGTGACCCCGGAACAGGGGGAATTCTCCAGGCAAGAATACTGGAGTGGGTAGCCATTCTCTTCTCCAGGGGATCTTCCCAACCCAGGAATTGAACCCTTGTCTCCTCCATTGCAGTCAGATTCTCTACCATCTGAGCCACCAGGGAAGCAAAACCAGGGAGTAAGCCAAACAGGAGGCTGTCACTGTGCGGGCTTCCAGGCGGCACTAGTGGTAGAGAATTCACCTGCCCTGGAGGGCTGCAGTCCATCCGGTCGTGAAGGGTCGGACGCCACTGAAGCAGCTCAGCATTCGTGGCGTCTGTGGGGAGGGGACATAGCAGAAGAGACAGCAGCGTCTCAGGATGGTGGCTGAGGGGACACTTCCAAACAACAGTTGGCGGCCAGGCCTAGAAGGCGGTCGGAAAGGAAAACTGGAACCAAGAAACGCATTCAAGCATTTTGAAAATAACATACAATTTAGCGAGTTTTAGTATATTCTCAAAGTTGAACGTTTTTATTGGGTTTGCCTCGCAGCTCAGTTGGCAAAGAATCTGCCTGCAATGCAGGAGACCTGGGTTCAATTCCTGGGTCAGGAAGATTCCCTGGAGAAGGGCATGGCAACTCACTCCAGTATTCTTGCCTGGAGAATCCCATGGACAGAGAAACCCGAAGGGCTACAGTCCATGGGGTCGCAAAGAGTCGGACATGACTGAGCGACTAAACCACAACCATGACCACCACCAGCTCCTCCCAAAATAACCCCATACCCATTATCAATCAATTCCTATTTCCCCAAACTGCCAACCCCTGGCAACCACTAATTTTACTTTCTGTCTCTATAGATTGGCCTTCTCTGGGCATTTCACATAAATGGAATCATACAATATGCAATCTTTTGTGACAGACTTCTTTCACTTAGCATGATGCTTCCAAGGTTCACCCATGCTATATTACATATCAGTACCTCATTTCTTTCCACGGCTAAATACTATTCTGCCCTCCTCCAGGGGATCTTCATACAAAGGGATTGAAACCAGGTCTCCTGCACTGCAGGAGAATTCTTTACCATCTGAGACGCCAGGGAAGCCCATTGTATGGACAGACCACATTTTGTTTATCCATTCATCTGCAGGGTTGCTTTCTCATTGGCTATTATGAATAATGCTGCTACAAATAGCCACATACAAGTTCTTATGTGGACATATCTATATATATCTTGGGTTGCTACCTAGAAGTAAAAATGCTGGGTCAAATGATAAAACGTTAGTTGCTCAGTTGTGTCCGACTCTTTCTGACCCCATGGACTGTAAGCCCACCGGGTTCCTCTGTCCATGGGATTCTCCAGGCCAGAATACTGGAGTGGGTTGCCATTCTCTCCCCAGAGGATCTTCAGAACCCAGGGATTGAACCCAGGGATCGAACCCAGCTCTCTCATATTGCAGGCAGATTCTTTACTATCTGAGCCACCAGGGAAGCTCATATATATATACTGCAGGGTCATATAGGAACTCTATGCTTAATCTTTTGAGGAACCTCCAGACTTTACCAAGATGTTGCAACCATTTTACATTCCCGACAGCAGTATAAGAAGGTTCCAATTTCTCCACGTCTTCAACAACACTTATTATTGTGTGTCTTTTCCAGAATAGCCATGGTAACTTGCTGCGGTTTTGACTTCCATTTCCCTGGTGGTCAATGACATCTTTCCATGTGCTTTACAAGCAGATCTGTCTTCCCTCACAAAACGTTCTAAGAATTTATGTACTCTTTCAAATTTCACGTTCTGCCTCCCTGGTTCAGAAACGCTTGGCAGGTGCATCTCTCACCCTCTCGCTCCCTGCAGTAAGCTTGCCTGCCTCACAGTCAAAGCCTGGGTGACTGTCCCACTCACAACTGGCTAACAAGCCCTACAGAGCCTGTAACTCAGCTTCCCGACAAGAGGGGGATGAAAGAAGCTCTAATCAAGTACTTGTAAGTTTGACAGACCAGGGAAGGAAAAAGAGAAAAGGTCTGGGGCCTTGCCAAAGTGAAAGCAATTCAAGGATGGCTAAAATGGAGCCCCAGGGTCTCTGGACTCTTCTTTCCATCAAGCTATGCCATGCCACTAATATCAACACTTGCCATTTCTTCATTGCCACAAAAATCCCCAAATCCCATGAGCCAAAACTATACACGAGGTCATGAATGCAAGGGCTCGTTAACTCTTCCGTATCCAGTGTGGCATGGATACGCATGCTCTCCCGTATCCGGTGTGGCATGGATATGCGTGCTCTCCCATATCCGACATGGCATGGCACAAGTGGGGAGAAAGGTAAGAGCCAAGTGGCTGTCCTCTCTGGTGTGCTAAGGGTTGGGACTTTCAAGATTTGGGAAAATGTAAAGCCTGTGAGTTTTTGAGGAAAAGAGGACGTGGCCAGATTGGCCCTTAAAAGGCTCACTCAAGTGACAGTGTCCCTGAACGCCATACAGATATTATTTTTCTCCAGCAAAGTTATGAAAATTGAAAATTACTGTAAAACAGCCCCGAGACTTGCTCACGATTCTCTTTTTATTATTTCTCCTAGGAGAACTTTTTGCTGCTCAAGACCCAGCAGCCCATCTGAACCCAATATGATGTGGTAAAAAAAAATGCTAACCATGTCACATGGAATTCTTTGCACCCTAAAGCAGTGATCTTTGAACCTAGGGCTTGCATGCCGTCAAATGAACTGAGAGGGGTATGAAAGCTTTGCATATTTTTAACTTGACATATAAATTTGGGTAGTTCCAACAGATGGAATTTCTGATTGAGTAGACACTGACATTTTAAATAAAACTATTACATTGCTCTTTTTAAAATGTATTCAAAGGAATTGAAGTACCATAGCAATGAGTTACCCATTATTATCAGTTTTAAAAATACAGAAATAAACTTTTTAGTCAGAAGTTTTCATTTATTTTCTCCTTCAACAAAATTTTACTTCACCCTCAAAATTTCACCTTAACAATCATTTTATGTTTGAGTCTTAACCTCCCTGATTTACATGTTTACAGATTTTAAAACTATGTAAACATAAACATTTTAATTATTTTATTTTCCACAACCATAAGCTCTAAGAGCTAAAATGTTTTTATTGTGGATTGATTTCTAGGTACAATTATCAATAGTAAATAACTGACCAAAATACAACTGCTTCAAATGTTCATAAAAATATTACACATATAAACTTCAAATCCGTTGAAAAAACAACTCTTTCAGAGATGAATGGGTCTTCTTTTTTTTTAATTGGATCTGTGAATGAATATTACTTACTCTTAGAATGAGACAGGGATCAAAATCAATTCTACTCCTACTTTCCATTTTTTAGGGGTAAACCCTAAGAAACCTTATTCACATACATTAGTACAAGGCAACAGAAGGAATTTTATTATAGCAGTGTTACTCAATTCTTTAAATTCCTTCCAACATATGTGTCAAAAGTCACACTCTTATCTATCACCGAAAGGTATTTTTAATGATCTTTCAGCTGACAGATTAGTCAGTCCTGCCTTCAGTTTACTCTAAAGAATTGGAAACCAGCTGACATACAACAGGAATGGCTACCCAGTGTGTTGCCTGCTTTCTGAGACCAATATTTCACACCATCCCTTTGGTTGCCACCCCAGAGGTTGCTCCCTCTCAGACAAGGCTCATCCATCATCAGATTATGAACGGATGAAAGGGCAGTTATGAAGGGAAGACTGGGAGAATAAAACAGGCCTGATCCTTAACCATAGGCATTTGCTCAGGCGAACAATTTCAGGGAAGTGCCCCAGTGAAAGCTGAGGATCTAAAAACTAAACTGTCCACCACATACACCCCAAAATGCAACCCCCAGATTCAAGACCACCGCTCCACGCACATGCCTGCCCCTGCAGATCCCTGGGTCTTCCACTCTGCTCAAACCTTGAACTGGAAGCTTTGTTCCCATCCAAAGCAAGAGAAAGGATGGGGAGGGCTTCCTTAGTGGCTCAGCGGTAAAGAATCTGCCTGCCAGTGCTGGAGACACGGGTTCGATCCCTGATCTGGGCAGATGCCACAGAGCAACTAAGCCCGTGCACCACGACTACTGAGGCTGTGCTCTGTAGCCCGGGAGCCGCAACTATGGAGCCCACACACTGCAACTACTGAAGACGGGGTGCCCCAGAGCCTGTGCCCTGCGACAAAGAAAGCCACTGCGGTAAGTCCGCACACCGCAACTAAGAGTAGCCCCGCTCTTCGCAACTAGAGAAAAGCCTGCACAGCAGTGAAGACCCAGCACAGCCAATAAGAAAATAAATGAATAATTAAAAAAAATAATAAAGGAAAGAAATTTAAAAAAAAAAAGCATAGCGAAGCAGGAATGAAGCAAAGGTAAAAGAAGATGGGAAATGTTAGGAAACGGGAAAGAACAAGAAGAAAAACGTTCAACAGAGAAAAGACCTGCAAATCAGAACCCTGCCACGTGCCTGCCACACCGAGTCCATCAAATTAAGTGCGCCTTTTCACTAGCCTCTTCCCAGTTCCCGCTTCCCTGTGGAAGCGCCCACAGAGCCTCTGCTGCTTTTCGCACATGCTTCGTTTCTTTGTTGTTGCTGTTGTTTTCAAAGCAAAGGGATATCATTTCAACCCAAGCTTTTTCCAAACACACAGTAAGATGTGATGGAAATCCCGGAATCTTCCATCACTACTGAGCCTTACTCTTCTGATACAGTCTAATAATTCACAATTATTCCCTGTCACTTTAGATGGCATCAGCTGCCACACAGGTTTTTAATACACAGTAAGCAGGTGGCCCTAGCATTCTCTCCTGTATCTCACATCTGGTATTGTACTCCATATAAGGTGCTGAGTCCGACTTTTTAATAAAAATATGGTCTAAGCTTGTAAAAGTTCAAGTAAAATATACCTCTAAAACTGCTGTATTTAATTTCCAGCCATGAAAGTCTAAAATTATTGTAAAATAATACTCAACCTTTTTCATAGATCCGTTCAATGAAGCTTAAAACTACTTTCCTTTCAGAAAGGAAAAGCGCTTCATAACTAACAGCTTCTTGAATTCACATGTGCTGTCTTATTTTTGTGAGCCTGAATTGTAGAAATTTTATAACCTTTCAATCTGGACAAAATTAGTTTGGTTAGTAGTGCAAAGTAATAATACATTGAAGTTTCTGGATAATGGCTGGGGGAAGGGAATGGCAGAGGAAAGGGCAGAAATGCTTACAGTTAAATCAATAACCCTTGACTTGGAGAAATTAGTCTTTTTTCAAAAATGAAATTTAAGATTTAAAAGGAGATACACTCAGAAATAAATATACTAACAAACGCCAATGATTATAAACATCTTATAATTAAAGAAATAACCATTTCAACCATATTATACTTCATATGACCTTGGTGTAAAAGTGTGTTGACAAAAATGGTATAGATTTCTGCAAGTTCAAGATGTATTCCTGTATCAGACTAAGTGCAAGTTAATGCATAGCACTAGGTCTCCCCCCTTCTGCCCGTGAAAGGTGGACTCCCTCTAATCTACATAACTATTTTCATGATTTGAGCAAATCCATAGCGGAAATACAGGGATCCCATTCCTTCGATCATAAACTCCTCGAAAGCAATCTTGCTCTAAGGCAGCTGGTTCTAAATCAAAAGGTAACTTTCATTTCCTTTAAATAATCCAGTTTCATCTTTAACCATCATCTTCAACCACAGATTTTTAAATTGTTACTAAATTGGGTAACCCAGTTGTATTAGATGCTGGCTATAAAACAAAGCCAAGAACTTGAGTAGTTATTTATTTTTTTTAAGTGTTCTGCTCTAATGAATTTACTCAATAATAAACATTTCTCTAAAGAACTTTCATCCGAGTGTTTCATTTTTCTATTTTCTTTTTTGGGGGGTAGGGGTGGTTAGTATCATCTAGTAAGATGCAAGAATGACCCCACCAGCCTTTGTAGGGAAACCGGGTCTCTCCAAGCCCAAGGGAAAATGAAATGGTATATCCACTAGGTTGGCAAGCAGTTTAACAAAGGCCATCCAAACTAAAGACACAAGGGTGATGACCCAGTTCCCACAGGAGAGAGAGCCTCCACAAGTCCGCCGTGAGCAGTGTGCCACCCAGCCACTGTGACCCTGATTCGAGGAGCAAAAGTGGAGACCAGCTGGCTATCCACTGAGAAGATAATTGCTAAACAGAGAGGCAGGCTCTCAGGGCGGAGGAGCATGCAGTCATTTTCAGGAACGCGCTCTATTTATGGATATATACGCGGATATACGGTAACAGGAAGGCTCCAACGGGCAGAGGTGGACCACAGAAGAGTGAAGTAGCACAAACAGAGAACAGCCCGCCCGGATCCGGTCTCCCCCTCCAGGCTGTGCTCCGCCTCCCCTCGCCCTCCTCCTCTCAGGCAGGCTGGCTAGGACCAAGGCTCCTGGCAGCGAGGTGAGAGTGGGCCACTGCAGCCACGTGTGCTTAGGAGAAAATTCTGGCCCTCTTTCTCCACCCTGTTGCCCTTCTTGCCGGCTGAAATGGCAGTGACCAGACTGACTTAAGAGGCTACACGTGAAAGATGACAAGTCACTGTCAGCCTGGGACCCTGAGTGACCGCGTGGAAGACTGCAGCCCAAAGACCTACACTAGGTATCCTGGACTACCACCTAAGGAGGAGCTGAAGGCTTTTCTTTTAAAACCAAATTCTTGTTGGGTCTCTAGGTACCTAGCAACTTAGTCTTTTACCCCAGTGCAGATAAAAAGATATGGTAAGGGTTTTAATGATCTTTAAATAATACTGTATTTAAAAGTCCTAAAGAAAGACAAATCGACCTCCCAACAGTGAAGTCGGAATAAGGAATGGGAGGGTGGGGAGAAAGGAGACAAACAGGACTAGGGTGGTTGTTAATATTAGTTGTAATTTTTAGTTTTATGAAAAGCAAGCATATTCACGTGTTGCTTGTATAACTGAAAGCTGATAACAATCTACAGATGGTCCCTGACTAATGATGGCTCAACTTACAATTTTTTGACTTTACAATAGTGCCAAAGCAATATGCACTCAGCAGAAACGATGCTTCAGATTCTGAACTCTTAGCCTTTCCTGAGCCAGGAACATGCAGTACAACACTCTTCTGTATACTGGGAAGGAGCAGCGAACCACAGTTCCCAGTCACCTACATGATCACGAGCGCAAACAACCGAGACACTGAAAACCAATCTGTATCCAGACAACCGTTCCCTTTTTCACCTCTGTATAATATTCCATGGGCTTCCCCAGTGGAACCTGCCCACAATGCAGGAGACACAGTTTCCACCCATGGGTCATACAGATCCCCTGCAGGGGGAAACGGCGACCCACTCCAGGATTCTTGCCTGGAGAATCCCATGGACAGAGGAGCCTGGCGGGCTATAGTCCACGGGGCCGCAGAAGAGCTGGACAAGACTGAGTACACACAGACACAAACACACACGTAGTATTCCATAAATTATACGAGATCTTCAGTGCTTCATTATAAAATGGTCTTTGTATTAGATGATTCTGCCCAATGGTAGGCTAACGTAAGTGCCTTGAGCACTGTGAAGCTGGGGTGAAGAACCAAGGGTGGGCCCCTCTGCCTCCTGAGAGTGGGGAGGTTTGCAGCATCCCTCCCTCTCTCTGGGCTGCAGTTTCTTCCTGTGGAAAATTGAGAGACTATACAAGTTGTAGCTGAGCTCTATACCTAGAAGTCAAGCCTCAGCTGGAATGTTCTATGGGGAAAATGACGACTTTTTTTTTTCAATGACCTGAATCAATTTATTAATGTAAAGATATTTTACATTAGTGTCCTTTAGCCATCTCGTGAGGTACCAGAAAGAAATTTTCACTTTCCAATCTTATTTCTTTCCTAAGGATTACCCATGCTCACTGCATTTTGTGTTTTCAAAATGTCCTTTGCTTTTCAAAAAGCAATATGAGAACACAAGACACATTTAAGAACTTTCATAAAACTCAGAGGGAAAAAATTCTACCTTCAGTAATTCTCATCTATACCAGATACACTTAGTCTTACGACATTATCCACCCCCATGAGAAAGCTGCTCTCTGATACACTGAGTCCTTATTTTGTGAATACTTCACTTCAAACTTGCTGACATCCTTAATCTTGTGTTTATATCAGCTGAGTTAAAACCACAGCTCTCAGAACTTCAGCAGTACCTCGGGGATCAAATCCAACACTCTTTTTTTTTTAAAAAAAAGGAGGGAGCTAGGATCATTTTATGAACAAGGGAATTTAACTTCTGGGGAAAACCTAGATTGTTGCTTTGGAATCTTTTACGAGTGGAGCGGGAGTAAGAACAGTAGAGAGCCCACCTTTAAAATAAAACCTGTGAACCCTATTCATGACAGGTTCAAACTGCAGAGAATCTGGACAGAAAAAGTTGTTCACCATGGTTTTAAAATTAATTCCACACTGAAGCATGTGTGTTTTTTCATTTAAGAGACGCCAGAAACTGATACTGAAGAACTGTCAGTGGCAAGATCCGGCGGCTTTTGTTTTTCTCCCCAGGGCTGCAGGAAGGGGCACGGCCTCTGGCCACCACGGGCCTGCATTCAAACCCCATGGCCCCTCCAAGAAGCTAGCACCTGGATCTGTGAGGCTCCTTAGATGCACACCGGGCTTCCCAGGCAGCGCTAGTGGTGAAGAACCCGCCTGCCAATGCAGGTGACATAAGAGATGTGGGAAGATCCCCTGGAGGAGGGCATGGGAAGCCACTCCAGTATTCCTGCCTGGAGAATCCCACAGACAGAGGAGCCTGGTGGGCTACAGTCCACGGGGCAGCAAAGAGTCGGACACAACTGAGTGACACAGCACGCGTGCACATGCACACGAGGCTCCTTATTACCACAGAGGGGCGTGCGGACCAGTAGAAGAGAATATACAAGAAGTCCTTACCAATCGGCACCATACACAGTGTTAGCAAATGCAACTGCTACTCTCATGGCTAGTAGCTATTGACAGTAGCTCTTTTTTTTTTTTTTTTTTTAAGATATTATCCTATGAGCAAACTTTTCCTTCTCATTTCTTAAAATACCTACCCAGATCATTATTAGGTACCCCAAAAATAAGCAGAAGCTTAAAGAGGGGCCTCAGAACAAAATATCACATTAGGGAAAACATCTTGAGGACTGAATGACAAGAAGACTTTTCAGTAAAAATATGAGCCGGAGATACAGAAGACGAAAATCCAAACACTAAGAAAAGAAAGCTAACTCTTCGTGGGTTCACTGTGACAGTTTTAAGGGACCCGGGCAGAAGGGTCTGGAAAATAGCATCTTAGGGAGAGAAATTGGCACCTACCCTCCACCTCTGGCTAGAGCCTTGGAGAGGTTCTTTTGAGCAATTATGGAGTAAAATTACATCAGAATATACAGTAATGAGAATATTTTAAATAATGAGAACACTGCTAATTACATCTTCCCATTTTAACAGGAGGTCAAAGACTTTACTGCAACCCTGAGACTTTCAGGGTGCCCAGCAGGGAGCCTCCTATTCCGCACACACTTGTAAAGGCCAAGACAGCAGGCGGGATGATATGAGGTGTGAGAAATGAAAACTTTATGTGCAGACAAATTTGGATTTTTTAAATATTTTCACTAGGGGCATAAATAGAAAGAAATTAGACCACTGGGATTTCAGAAAATGAGAATACAGACTGTGATTTTTATTTTAAATTTTAGTACTGAGAATACCCAATACCAAAGGAGTAAATAATTCAGCTAGTCACAAAAAGTAACACTTTAGTCTTAACTGCATACTTTTCATATACCTCAAAGCCATTCTGTTCAAGGGAGAAAATGGTGTGGATTCAAGTAAAAGAAAGAAGAAAAATGTATGAACGTAGGGAACAACATATATTTCCTTTTATGAGGTGGCTTTGACATACACCTAGGGATACCGAGAGGTTACACAGATCCAGTTTTCATCAATTTAAAATCATTTAAAATATACTATCATGGATATTTTTTTAAAATCTTCCATAGTAATTTACTTGTTATAAAAATTGTGGTAACATGCAGCTTAATATCAAAACCCTAAACAACTCAACCCAAAAAGTAGGCAGAAAGTCCAAACAGACATTTCTCCAAAGAAGACATACACATAAGAAGATGCTCTAATCACAAATTGTTAGAGAAATGCAATCAAAACTATAATGAGCTATCACCTCACAGCAGCCAGGATGCCCATCATCAAGAAAATCTACAAACAATAAATGCTGGAGAGAGTGTAGAGAAAAGGGAATCCTCCTACATCATTGGTGGGAAGTATGGAGAGATCCAGCAATCCCACGGGGCATACAACCAGAGAAAACCATAATTCTAAAGGTTACATGCAACTCCTTGTTCACTGAAGCACTATTTACAATAGCCAGGACATGGAAGCAACCTAAATGTCCATCAACAGAGAAATGGATCAAGAAGATGTGGTACATATACACAACGGAATATTACTCAGGCCACTAAAAAGAATTAAATAATGCCATTTGCAGCAACATGGATGGTCCTGGAAACTGTCATGCTGAATGAAGTCAGACAGAGGAGGACAAATATCATATGATATCACTTATATGCAGAATCTAAAATAATAGTACAAATGAACCTACTTACAAAACAGAAATTGAGTCACACGTTTAGAAAACAAATTTATGGTAACAAGGGGGAAAGGAGTGGGGGATAAACTGGGAGATTGGGATTGACATATATACACTACCATATATAAAAGATAACTTGATACTCTGTAATGATCTATGTGGGAATAGAATCTAGATGAGAGTGGATATATGTAAATGTACAGCTGATTCACTTTGCTGTACAGTAGAAACTAACATCTTTGTAAATCAACTACATGGCAATAAAAAATTAATTTTAAAATATTGATATGATATGTTACAGCAAGTATGAAGTTTTAGGATCAGAGAGAGTCTACCATTAATATTCTATCCACCCACTTAATACTTTATGCATTCCAGCATGAACTACAGATATTCCCTCCTTGATAATTAAGCCAGCACTTAACTAGAGCTCAATATTTTAGTTTTTATATAAAATTTATGTGGAATGATTTTTATTATAAGATCTGCTGGGGTTTGGAAAATATATACACCTGTTTTACCTGTTTTGTTAAAGAAACAAAAAACAAAAACGTTACCATTAGCCAAGGTGTTCCTCTGGGTTTTTCCCAGCTGATGTCCACCCCATCCCCCAGAGATAATCAATCTTCTGAGCTCCTCCCACCACAGATTAGACTTGCCGGTTCTAGAACTTTGTAAAACGAAGGCATACAGCAGGTACTATTTTGTGAAGGCTTCCTTGACTGTGCATAAAATTTTCAAAACTGGCACAAGTTGATACATGTGTCAGTAGTCTGTTCTTAGTCTGTTTTTTTATTGCCGAGTAATATTCAATTGTATGAATATGCGACAGGGTATCCTATCCATTCTTCTGTTGATGGACTTCTGGGTTGTTTCAAGATATTGACTATTACAAATAAAACTGCTGCGAATTATGACATACAAGATTTTGCGTAGACACATACTTTCATTTGTCTTCGATAAAGAACTAGCAGTCAGACTGCTGGGTCAGAAGGAAAATGCATGTGTGCTCTTAGAAAACAAACAGCCAGGCCACTTTGTCAAGGTGGTCATAGAATTCTACACTCCCACCAATGATGTGATGTTTGGGAACTGTGAGTTGTTCCATAACCTTGCCAACAGTTATTGTGGTTTTTTGCTATTCTGGTGGGTATGCATATCTCATGGTTTTAATTTGCATTTTTCTGAAGACAGAAAATGTTGAGAAATGTTTATGTGCTTATTTGGCTACTGGCATTCTTATTTGTGTGAAGTACTGTTCCAATATTTTAATTGGGCTGTTTGTCATTTTGTTACTGAGTTGTAGAAGTTCTTTATAATTTTGGCGATATCAGCTTTTATAATATATACGTTTTGAAAATATTACCTCCCAGTGTGACTTGAGTATTCATCTTTTATTAGTATCTTTTGATGAGCAGAATATTTTCATTTTTGAGAAGTCTAGTTTATCAGTTTTTTTTCCTTTAATGATTATTGCTTTCTCTAACCAGTTTTTGAAACCTCTGACCACTCTCAGGTCATGAAGATTTTTATTTTCCTTTACAAGCTTTAAAATTTTAGCTT
The DNA here is from genome assembly GCF_014754425.2 of Oryx dammah. Classification (NCBI taxonomy): domain Eukaryota; kingdom Metazoa; phylum Chordata; class Mammalia; order Artiodactyla; family Bovidae; genus Oryx; species Oryx dammah. The sequence goes on along the minus strand of NW_024070186.1, from coordinate 8,248,936 downwards.
TTGTGTGAAGGTCTATGATACATGATCATGGTATTTTTATTTATTGAGATCTTACTTAATCTCAAAATATTTTCTAATTTTTCTTGGGATCTCTTTCTTGATCCATAGATTATTTAGATGTGTGTTACTTAATTTTGAAATGCTTTTGATCTTCCTAGATACATTTTTGTCACTAACTTCTAATTTACTTCCATTGTAGACAGAGAGTATGCTCTATGTGATTTCACTTCATTTTCATGGAGACTTGTTTTGTCTCCCTTGTGAATATACCAAGTGCACCTAAACAGAACCTGCAGTCAGCTGGGGGGAGCGTTCTAAAAACACCCATTATGTGCAAGCGGTGGATAGTGCTACTCAGATCCTCTGTCTTTCATGATTTTTGTTTAGCTGTTTCATCACCTATTAAAAGAGTGATGTAAAATTCTTCAACTATGATTGTGGACTTGTGTATTTTTCTCTTTAATTCTGTTGATTTTTGCAACATGTGTTTTGAAGCTCTCTTATTAGGTGAACACACACTTTTATATCTGGTCAATGAATTGACACTTTTATCATTCTGAAATATCCCTCTTCAGGCTTTCCTAATTCTTTGTCTCAAAGTCTGTTTTATTGGATGTTAACAAAGTCGTATCTTTTCTTATCCTTTTATAAGAAAGATATATCTTTTCTTATCCTTTTACTTTCAACCTATCTGTCTCTATAATTAAAGTGTTTCTCAAAGACAATATATGCTTTGCTACTGCTAAGTCACTTCAGTCGTGTCCAACTCTGTGAGACCCCATAGATGGCAGCCCACCAGGCTCCCCTGTCCCTGGATTCTCCAGGCAAGAACACTGGAGTGGGTTGCAATTTCCTTCTCCAATGCATGAAAGTGAAAAGTCAAAGTGAAGTTGCTCAGTCGTGTCCGACCCTCAGCGACCCCATGGACTGCAGCCTTCCAGGCTCCTCCATCTATGGGATTTTCCAGGCAAGAGTACTGGAGTGGGGTGCCACTGCCTTCTCCGCAATATATGCTCAGGTCTTGCTTAGTTCTTTAAAAGTCCATTCTGACTTAGTTCATTATCCTTTAATGATGGTTTATTACCATTTTGTTCATTTTTTTCCCTTCTATTTTTTTGTTTCACTATTCCTTTCTTATCTTTTGTATTCTTTTTTGCTGGCTTCTTTTAGATTATTTGGATATTTTATCTATTGGCCTATTGGAGATAACTCTTTGTCATGCTTTTAGTGGTTACTCTAAAGATTACAATAGGGGCGAATAGGGAACATAGCATCAACATACATACACTATCAGATGTAGGATGGATAGCTGGTGGGAAGTTGCGGTGTAATACAGGGAGCCCCGTCTACACTCTGGGATGAGCTGGAGGGATTGGATGGGGAGAGAGAAAGGAAGCGAGGGAGGTAGAAGATGTATGTATAATAATGGCTGATTCAAGTTGTTTTTTAAGAAAACCACTAAGAAATTAGACATGCCAACAGGTCTGATTTCTTTCTGTAACAAAATTAGCATATAAGTACATATTAGAAGTGTGGGGGACACAGTATATTAGAATTTCAGCAAAACATCTGTTAGAGGTCTAATACAGTATTGGGGGCCAAGAATTAAGGCTTGAGACAAATCTTATAAGTCCTGCCTCCTCCACTTAAATCTTTATGTGGCTCTGATCAAACCATTTAAATTCTCTAGGCAAGTGAAAGTCGCTCAGTCGTGTCCAACTCTTTGCGACCCCATGGACTACACAGTCCATGGAATTCTCCAGGCCAGAATCCTAGAGTGGGTAGCCTTTCCCTTCTCCAAGGGAATCTTCCCAACCCAGGGATCAAACCCAAGTCTCCCACATTGCAGGCAGATTCTTTACCAGCTGAGCCAGAAGAGAATCAATAGTGCCCTCATCTCTTAAAATGGAAAGTATAATAGTACCTATATTTCATAGGGTCTCAGTAAAGACTGAATAGGAAAAACGCACACTACCTGCCATGGAGTAAATACCGTATTAACGTCAGCTATTATTACTGCTAAAGCATAACATCTCTGTGGACAAAAGATAAAACAATGTAAAATGATTATATGACAGTGATAAAATACTATGAATAATAAGAAATATTACTCGCCTCATCCTGTTCAACTTCTATCTATGTCTGCTTTTGTTTTATAATTTCCCAATTATCCTCTAGGAAAAAAAATACTGCAATGGGGTCACTAACAGTTTTGTATAAATCTGTTGGCTCAAAAAGTATGCTTATCATTTATAACAGGAAAACATGAGAAATAACAACAATGCATTCATAGGAGACTGTGCAAATAAATTATGATCAATCTATATGTACCCCATGAAAGACATATTTTTAGACCATTTGATTAAGTAAGAAATGTTTGTTTCATATACAATATAATCACAATTTTACAAGTGTGTGTAGGAGGATAAAAGACTAGTATGTATGAAGTGGATACAGCAAAAGGTTAATGTGATCTTTTTTATAAGTGGTGAGGTTATAGATGATTTTCATCTCATTATAAATTACTGCATTTCCAAGTTCTCTATAATGAATAAGAATTCTTCTTATAGTTGAAAAATATTTTGATAAAAATAAAATAGAGTAGTTTTATGCACTATGACTGGCTTTCTATCAAGGTTTCTGGTCCTTCAGACCCAAAGCTTTGATCTCCAACAAGGCTGAGCACCAAAGATGGCTAAGTCCTTGGACAGCAAGGAGATCCAACCAGTCCGTCCTAAAGGATATCAGATATGAATATTCATTGGAGGGACTGATGCTGAAGCTGAACTCCAGTACTATGGCCACCTGATGTGGAGAATTGCCTCATTTGAAAAGACCCTGATGCTGGGAAATATTGAAGGTGGGAGGAGAAGGGGACAACAGATGGTTGGATGGCATCACCAACTCAATGGACATGAGCTTGAGCAAGCTCTGGGAGATAATGAAGGACAGGGAAGCCTGGTGTCCTGCAGTCTATAAGGTCACAAAGAGTCAGACACAGCTGAATGACTGAACAACAACAATAGAGATATAAAGAAATATTTACTAAGGAAGATGCTTAGAGAAAAGATGGCATGGGGATTTAAAAGGCCATACTAACTGTCTTTAAATATCTTAAACTATCTTATCTCATTAACAAATATCTTAACTCTCATTTGGGAGAAATTGGGTCCATGGCCAGATCTCCTTTTTGAAATGAGATGGGTTTAAAAATACCCATCCTGGAAGATAGCACTATGCTAAGATGACTGGGATGAGCTACCCTGAGTTACAAGAAGCCAACACATATCCATTAACTGAACAAATGGGAGGAGTCTGGTCACCATCAGGTGCTCTGACACACCCAAAACAGTGCAAAGGGTGTTTGGGCACTGAGGAGCGGGGGCCTCCCTGAGAGCACAGTTGGTAAAAAATCTGCCTGCACTGCAGGAAACTCCAGTTGGACTCCTGATTTGAGAAAATCCTCTGGAGAAGGGATAAGCTACCCACTCCAGTATTCTGGGGATTCCCTGGTGGCTCAGCTGGTAGAGAATCCACCTGCCAATGCAGGAGACTGAAGTTCGATCCCTGGGTTGGGAAGATCCCTGGAGAAAGGAATGATACCCACTCCAGTACTCTGGCCTGGAGAATTCGGACATCTCTCAGATCAAAGAGTTCTGTGACACACTCTTGATCTGATTTCAGGCATGAAAGTGAAAGTTGCTCAGTCATGTCCGACTCTTTGTGACCCCATGGAATAGTCCATGGCGTTCTCCAGGCCAGAATACTGGAGAGGGTAGCCGTTCCTTTCTCCAGGGGATCTTCCCAACCCAGGGATGGAACCCAGGTCTCCCGCATTGCAGGTGGATTCTTTACCAGCTGAGCCACCAGGGATGTCAAATCTTCATACTATCCCAATTATGAAAACTCCATGCTGAAAAGTGTTGGTCTGTTTCATGGCAGTTTTCCAAGTGCCAGAAAAAAGTGAAACTGCCTACCATCTTATAATCTTATAAGGATGATTTGTCTCTACCCACCTAGAGGGAGTTCTCCAAGAAGACCTCTAAGGAACCTGAACACTTGGGAAGCCCTTATACACAGCACCAAAAAGAAGAGATAAGAAGGCAAGGCAAGGGAACAGAAGGGAACCAAACCTAAACCAAGACCTACAGGAAGCATTTTAAATGACCTTCTAAACCAAAACCGATTTCCTGTAAGACTAGCTCCACATTCTAGATTTACAACCCTGGTTGGCAGCAACCAACTTTCTCGTATCACCTCCTCAGGTAACAAAGGATGTCACAAAAATCAAATGACATTTCCTTTGGTTTAAATTTTTAAAAAGAGAAGGTGCCACAGCATCTTTTCAGAAGTAGGATGGAAACTAAAGATTACAAATTTGAAACTCCAGGAAAGAAGGGAGGAAGCGACAACTTGCATAAATCCTCCAGTTCAAACTCCCCACCATTGTTCAAGCAAACGTGACCCACACTCCTATTCAGGGCAGTTTCTACACCATATTAGTGATTCAAACAAGCTTTAATGAAATCTCAGAATCTGAAATGTTAGACAAGACCTCACCTGAGACAACTGCAAACCTGCCAAGCTCCTCCTCTGCCATCTCCACCACTGCCTCCCAGCCACTGTGCCTCCCTGCCCACTCCTAAGGCTTCTGTGACCGGAGGAACACCACCACACTCTCTACGCCATGCTAGTATCCCCTCTTAGAGTCTGGGTGTTTGAAACGGAAGGAATTCCAGCAGAGATTTTCCCTCTCAAATACCATTCAACACTTTGCCAACAAAAAGTACATATAGTCAAAGCTATGGTTTTTCCAGTAGTCATGTACGGATGTGAGAGTTGGACCATAAAGAAGGCTGAGTACTGAAGGATTGATGCTTTTGAATTGTGGCAATGGAGAAGACTCCTGAGAGTCCCTCAGACAGCAAGTAGATCAAACCAGTCAATCCTAAAGGAAATCAACCTTGAATATTCATTGGAAGGACTGATGCTAAAGCTGAAACTCCAATACTCTGGCCACCTGATGCAAAGAGCAGACTCACTGGAAAAGACCCTGATGCTGGGAAAGACTGAGGGCAAGAGGAGAAGGGAACAGCAGAGGGTGAGATGGTTGGATGGCATCACTGACTCAATGGACATGACTCTGAGCAAACTCCAGGAGACAGTAAAGGACAGGGAAGCCTAGGATGCTGAAGTCCATGGGATCACAAAGAGTTGGACACGACTGAGTGACTGAACAACAACTAATTGGAGATATCTGAATAACCACCTGGATAATCAGCCCCAGGGACAAAAGCTGCTTAATTTTAACAAGGGCACCAAACCTACCCAGGTTTCTCTGGGTTCCAGAAGGGAGCCACAGTTACTCAGTTACCACGATTATTAGTCTGGAGAAGTCAGGAAACACTGAATGATGCTGAGTGTTATGAAAAATACACGTAGGTTTTGACATGATATCTAAACAACCAAAGAAACACGGCGTAATCCACTTTGACTACACAGTCCAATCTCCTGCAGAAGACTGAAAGAACTTACCTCAAAAGAGAAAAACTTAAGTCTCCACTGCCTTAAGTCCTTTTGGAATGAGGCTGGGTATAAATAGACCAACCAGTCAGCCTGCCATTAAGATATAAGATACAGGAGAGTTACTCCCCAGTCAGCAGGGCCTGAGTAATCATTGTAAAGGTTTTGGCCAGTGGTCTTGACACCCAGGGGGCTTCCCAGGTGGCAGAATCCACCTGGCAATACAAGAGATGCAGGAGACGCCCTTGGTTTAGGAAGATCCCCTGGAGAAGGCGATGGCTACCGACCCCAGTATCCTTGCCTGGGAAACCCCAGGGACAGAGGAGCCTGGTGGGCTACGGTGCATGCGGTCACGGACGTGACTGAGAAACTGCACACACCCGACACCCATGCACTGAGGAACCTAGACTCCAAGAAGACTTCCCAGTCCCATTTGCACAGCAGGGTATTTCATTTAAAGGAGGTTTTTGCCTTTGAAAAGAAAAGAAAATGAAGCTGTGGATCTAGTACAACCTTATCGTTTTACAGAGGCCCAGAGAGGTTGAGTGCTTTACCCAAAGTCACACAGATAGTACATCAAAACGGCACAAAGTTTCAGCCTAAGTTTCCAGGGTTGTTGAACACCATTCAACACCGTTCACCGTTACTTACATTCTGAAGTAAATTCTCTGTACTCACATGATCTAATTTTAACGGTGAAAACCCCATTGGCATCCAGGTGACCTCTAGAAAAAGAGGTGAGTGCAGACCTTACCGTAACTCCTTCCCCTTCTCTTGTCTTCTCTACCCTTCTCACATCTCAAGGAAATACCTCCCTGCCAAGCAATGACTTCATCACTCTCCTTCTCGCTAATTTGAATACTCTTGTGGGAGAGCCAAACAAAAAATGAAAATGATGAATGACTCCTTGTGCAACGCAGAAAAAATGTGGTGTTTGGGATCTCGACGTGATGGAATACCCCTCATGCAGAAACAGAACATGCTTCTGTCCAAAACAAAGATGCAGAAACGAGAGTATTTCAGAGCTCCAAGGGCGTCTGGCCAAATGGTAAGTGTGCAGAAGACTTTAAAGGGCCAGATGAAAGCAAATCAACCCTCACCTCCAGAACAGGTAAGTGTTTTATTTGAAAGAAAAACAGAAGTTTTTCTAAGTAAATCACAAAGCCAAGTCAGGGAAGAAACAGTAGAAGGGGAGAGGGATGCTAAAAAGGGGAAAAGAAAAATATCTGCTTGATTATCCAACACATTCACTAATTTTTACCAGCGTAAGTTTTTTAACCCAGAGCTCAGCCTTCATTTTCTCATCACATACATACAGGTAAGCAGTCACACTGCAATTATCATGAACACTAAATTCTAATGATATTTAAAATCTTTTCCACATAGGAGTTAATGTTAATTCATAAACTGAATTTTGTGGGTTTTCTGTGTTTAGAGAGGTTTTTTAATTAATCACATATTTGAGGTATAACAGGATGTAAAATTAAGGTACACATGTTAATCCACCACATTTATATACTGTAATATCCTTGCCACTGCAGCAATAATTAGCAGTTCAATCATGTGACCTAATTATCATTTCTTTTTAGTGACTGGAATAATTAGATTCTGGTCTCTTGCAAGTCTGATGATTATAATACAATATTGTTGTCTACATCCACTATACTGTACATAAGATCTCTACTCAGTGCAAATCTGTATCCTTAAGAAAAAAACCCCCACCCTCCAGCTCCTGATAACCACTTCTTTACTGTGTTTATGAGTCTGGCTTTTTTTAAGATTCCACATACAAGTGATATCAGGCAGTACTTGTCTTCCTCTGTCTGCCTGACCTCACTTGGCATAGTGTCCTCAAGGTCTAGCCATACTGCTATATAATCAAGTCTTTAAAATGCTGTTTTCTTGTCATACATTTCTTGCTGCATTAGAACCTCGGATCATATCCTCAATCTTCATTTTTGCTATTTCCAGAGAGGTTGCCATCAGCTGTCTCCATATGAGAAAAGTGCCCATCTTAGTTGGCAGGCAGAGAGGAGTTTTAAACCAGCACTTGCTGGCCAACCTGTTCCATGTCAGAAGCTGTCCCACAGGCTGTTGATGCTTCCCTTTGACCTCTGAGACATGACTGGCTCTCCTGAATGGGCATCACTACATTTTAGCCATTTTTTTTACAATGAGAAGTCATGAAATTTGCCCCAGACCAGTAGCCAGTGAAACTCCACTGCCTGTTCTGCCATCAGTATCCCATGCTGGCCCAGGGTACAAGCTCACTCTGGATGCCCTAACATCATCTAAATGGCCCTGTTGCTAACAAATAACTCCTTTGCACTTTACAACGATAGCAGAAAACATCCCACGTGTCAGAAGACTCAACTCCTTTCTAAATTACAGTCAAAACTCTTGGCTTTCTCCCTAAGGTAAAACTGGACTGAGATTTTTAAGGGACCTCCATACAGTTCTCCATAGTGGCTGTACCAATTTACATTCCCACCAGCCTTGTCTCCACACCCTCTACAGCATTTACTGTTTCTGGATTTTGGGATAAGGGCCATTCTGGCTGGCATGAGGTGATATTTCATTGGAGTTTGCTTTTTTTTAAAAAAATAAATTTATTTATTTTTAATTGGGGGATGATCAATTTACAATATAGTGTTGGTTTCTGCCATATATCAACATATTGTCAGCCGGCTATACCCAATACAAAGCAAATAGTTTATAAGGGGGGAAAAAAAAAAATCTGGACTGAGATTTAAAAAAAGAAAACTTTTGTCACATTTATTGCCTTTTCTAGCCCCAAACCTTGCTTTACCTTGCGTCATCTTTTGTGGTCCTTTATTACTGGTTTAAATATAACCAATAAGAGACATTCATACTAAATCAAATATAGTATAAAATCAAACAATTCTGCAGAGTAACAGATATCTGAGATGTTTGAGGAAAATCAAGAGAATGAAACAGTAGCAAATCCATGCAAAAGGTCTGGAGGAAGATACAGATAATACACAAGGCAAACCCATGGGACTAATAAATACCTTCAGACTGTTAAATTTTTGGCTTTTTTGAATTGACTATCATTTTCATATGGCACAAGAGTCAATTAAGTCAAATAATTTTAAGGATTAAGATTTAAATAAAGAGAAAGTTTGATTTAAAAAAGAGAGCATGAACTGGCTACACATGTTGTAAGGGAACCACAAACAGAATCAACTATGTTTTCTCATCTTTCCAGAAAAGCTCAACTCAAACAACACATTTTTCGCAAAACAATAACCACTGAGGAGCCATTGTGCCTCTGGTACAATAAGAAAAAATTGTCAAAATCTTCAATAAAAACTCCACCCCAAGGAAACGCACCTCAAGAACCCAAGTCAAGCTGACAATGATTTGCTTCATGATGCTCACAGCACCACCACCGGAAGAATGCATTGGTCAAAAAAGGAATCATATCTAAAATCTAAGGAACAATGAGAATTCAACAACATGAGCTATGCACTAAGAGCTTAGCAGACATTTTACATACATCCTCACCCTATCCTGGAGCTGAACGGGGGCTCCTAGAAGGAATGTCCCACATCTACTCTATTCCCCACTGGGTCCCAGAGCCTAGTGCGGAATCCTGCACACAGCTGGTGCTGAAGAGAAATTAGCTGAGGGATTGAACTGGGAAAGAAAAGATAAGTTAAAGAGCTGAGACTATTACCAGCTACTTCACATAGACAAGGAAATGGAAGCTTGAAAGGTTACTGATTTGCCTGAGGTTACTCATGTGGCAAATGGTGGACCTGCAATTCCAACCCAGGGCAGCAATATTCCACATTAAGCTCTAAGCCCCTAGGTCAACCGAGATATTTGATCCTCAGTCATGGGAAATGAGCGAGCACAGGAAACTAGGCAGTTTCTGAAAATAGGGTCTGTGCTGTGCTGCGCTGCGCTTCAGTCCAACTCTTTGTGACCCCGTGGACTGCAAATAGCCAGGCTCCTCTGTCCATGGGGATTCTCCAGGCAAGAACACTGGAGTGGGTTGCTGCGCCCTCCTCCGGGAGAATCTTCCCAACCCAGGGATCGAATCCTGGTCTCCCACATTGCAGGTGGATTCTTAACCCATCTGAACCACCAAGGGAAGCTCACCATAGGATCTAGGTTTACCGAAAAGTCTGGTTTACCCTCAAAGATTAAGACTGCCACCCACCACTGAGAACATGCAAGACTGTGCTTTGAGTTTGGAGGAGGGTCCAGAGGAAGAGCTTCCAAGCACAGCAGACTGTCCGACATGTCCCTGGAGTGTTTCATCACTCACAAGGTATCGGCTTGATGGTCACGTTCAGTCTCACTTTTCTATACAGTAAAATGTGGGGAACTTTCAGGTTGTTAAACGTTGTTCAACATGGAGAGAGAGGCAGAAAGAAGGTCCAGTTCTAATGAAAACACTATCTAAATAGAACACGCTGTCATTATCACAGAATGGCAAGCATCATAATAATTTTGCCCTACTGAAAAAAATAAAATCAGTTTAAAAATACAAACTAAACATCCCAAAACACTAACAATTAATATGGAAACATTTCTGGAAAACAATAGACCATTTTATCATTTGATTCCAGGAGTTTTGCATGTGAAAGTTTAACTTATTCAGGTGTTCAGTTGAGACCAAGAAAACAAAAGCATTTGATAGAGAATTGGCTAGAATAACTCTTCAGGCATGACCAGCGGAGTCAAAGGCTGGAGTTACACTGTAAACCTTAATTTAGAAGTAAACATTAAAATGAAGGTCTCTTTAAATTCTCCAATAATTTTCACTTTAAAAGTACAAAGTTGGCCCATAAAAAAGCTCACGCTAATTTATTTCAAAGCAATCAACTTCTTAAAAACCCTTTATTTCACAATTAGGCTAACATCCCGTTAATTTGGGACACTTACCAACGTATTTATCCCTTGCTCATTACCTATGTGCACATTAAGAGTACACCGATAACACAATACAGGCATTAATATGTAAAACATCAACAAAAGCCATCTGGAAAGCTAATGAATAATCAAGGGATTTCAAATTAAACTACAGAATTTTCCCTTAGAATCTTTAGGACAACACTGTCAAGTTCAATCTATTCACTTCGCCTCCAGAATCAATTTTTCAAACTTTATGACAGGTCTAATCGCTTCCACCTGTGTCTCCAGCTTGACTCTTGACTGGCATGCTACCAGCCAGGGTGGAAATGTAGACAAAGACCCCTATTAGGATCCGGCTGTTTCTCTACTGTGAGGTCACTCAGCCATTAAATTAGTTCCAGCCCAGTTTCTGTCCTCTCAGGCCTCCACTTGTGGGGAGGAGGGTGTGCAGTAGAGCGAGTTAGGGGAGCAGAGTCAGAAGACAAGAAAGGCGGAAAGAGATGTTAGGGGCTGACTGGACACGTATGCGAAGGGCGGAAGGAGATGTTAGGGGTTGACCCCGGGACACGTACGCGAAAGACGCAAGGAGATGTTGGGGCTGACTGGACACGTATGTGAAAGACGCAAGGAGATGTTGGGGCTGACTGGACACGTATGCGAAGGGTGGAAGGAGATATTAGGGGCTGACGGGACACATATGCGAAAGGCGTTAAGATGTTAGGGGCTGTGGGACACATAGGCAGAGCGGTGAGAACCTGGGACTGGCCCCAGATTGTGACACACAAAAAACAGTATCTTTCTTAAACGATGCTGGCTCTTCTCCCCTGTGCGATTTCCCCCAAATACGTTTTAGTGACTTGAGTGGATTGTTTCTCCTTGTCTTTCCCTCTGCTTGGAGAAAGTCCACCGTTTCCCATACAAGGTTTCCTCAAAGGACGCTGAAGCTAGTTCACAGAACCATTTCGGCCTTGGAGGTTACTGAGAGCCAGGAAGGTGGACAGGGTATAGGATTCTGACTCCAGGATCACTCCATTCGGAGGAGCTCAGGTGTTTCTGATGCCCAGATCATAGAACTGAGGCAAGCTAGGCCCAAGAGGATGAGAATGCCAAGGTCACAGAGCTAAATGATGATGAAATCTTCAGGTCCAGTGTTTCTACCAGACAGTGAGCTTTACGCGTGACACAGAAACTGCTCCAAAACCTTCACTGATCAGTCTGCTCCTCATCCAGCGCCATGTTATGTGCTGTGACCACTTCTCTCTGTCTGCCCAAACTCCCAGGCTCAGACCAAGAAGAGGTGCACAGACGTGTGTGCATGAACTGAGTGTGCCCTGGGAACGGCTTCCTCCAGGGCACTGTGCGGTTAGGGCAGCACACTCCCCGCTTCCCCCGGTGCCCAACACAGGGCCTGGCGTACAGCAAGCACTCCATAAATACTGACTCCACATAGGAGGAAGGCAAACTTAAGTGTGAGAAATCAAGGGACTTCAACAATGGTAAGAAAATAAACCTACTTAACAAAGAAATCTAAATTATTCTTTACAAATTAAAACAAAACAAAACAAAACCAGCCCATGTGTGGCCAGTTCATCCAGGATGTATACAAGGATGCAAAGAGAATCAGTATGAATGAGTTCATCTGGCTTACCACACACTGTGGCTTCACACCTAAATTGTTTCCATCTCTGATCACTGAACTATCGCTCAAATAAAAGACAACTGCACAATTACCATAATGGCTCAGTTACCCTAAGCCTGCGCTCCAAGGTCTAGTTTTCCCCTTCCCGCCTTCCCTAGGGCTGACGGTCAATCAATGCTTATCACGAGATTCCACTAAATGTGCAGCGCTCTGGACCAAACCAGGTCAGAGTCAGCACCTGGAGGCACTTGTCCAGCAGTGAGGAGGGCTGAGCACTGACCAATCCACACCCCCTTGTCTGGGACCCCACCACCAGCGGCAGCTCACATCTTCAAATGGCTTCCCAGGTCTGCAGCCACAGGACTGACCGCGGAACACAGTGAAGGTTCCCTGGTCCAGACGCAGGACTAAACCCATGGCCCTGGTGGGACTCTTCCCAACCAGCTGAGCTAACTGGTCATAAGAAAAGCTATCAGGAAATAACTCAGGGGGAAAAAAAAGACTGTCTCAGTGAACCAAAATCAGAATTTACCTTGTGTTACCCTGACCATCAGGCAGAAAATGCATTTCGTGGTTAGAAATACATGTTTAAAAAAAAAAAAAAAAAAAAAGCCTGGGGTGGGGGATTCAGGGTGAAATTAAACTCTTCCAACCAGACTTGGCTGGGTGGCTTGCCATGTCAGACTATCCGGGAAACAGCACTCGCTCACGTGGTTTTTGCTCTGTATTACTGGAGGGCGAGTCCTCAGGGCCATCAAACACCTTGATGTTATCAGCAAGCCACTCCTTCATCTCCCCCTGCTCTCCCTTGTCCTCAGAGCTCCTTCCCCTCTACAGAACCACTGGCCAAGCTTTAACTGGGGCAGGAGGTGACGGTGGTGGTGGTTCACGGCTTCAAGACCAGCCTGCTCCCCTGCCAGGAGATCAAATGAAAGCTTTCGGTGTTACCTCAGTGTCACAGTAGCTTAAGCCTGGCTTGTGGCCAAAGAAGCACACACAGCCTCCAACAATTTGTCCAAAGAAAAAGGTCCAAATCCTCCTGGATTCGTAGTAACATCAGGAAGTTACCTCTAATGACACTGAATAAGCAGCGAAATAAAACCAGAGTTACCTGAAAATAACTTTCCAACTATGATTTTAACTTTTGCAAGCATGGGGCCATCATGATGTATTATATACTACTTAAAGGCCTCCTGCTAATTTTTTAGCAGCCTGACAAACAGAAAGTACAAACAGAAGTTAGAAAGACTTCTAACTGCCCTCTAATACCTGCCCTCCTCTCCTCCTGGTTAACAGGAACCTAATTTTCAGTAGATTCATCGATGCCAAGTACAAAGATGGCATTTATTTCCTAGTCGTCCTTGGAGGTAAATACGGTCATGTTTAGCCCTGGGAGATGAACAAAAACATCATGAGCAACTTCTGAAAGAGCCCATATGTGGACACGCCCCAATTTACACTCTCCTTTGCTCACCAGGTAAAATGAGAGAGAATATAAAAGCTTGGGTTACCTCTTGGCACCCACTCTAGCAAGGTACCCGCAAGCCCTCTTGGTAACACATTGCCCACTGCCCAAATGTTTCAAGATTGCCCCAATACAAAATATTCTTCACTATTGTCCTCAAAAATGGTCTGGAAGTGCCAATGTTTTTCCATCTGAATTTCGCCTCCCAAAAATTTTTTGTTAAATATTCTGTCTGATTTTTTATTTGGCAGATATGATTAGAATAGTCAATATAATAGTGTGCACTGGAGTAGCAAAAGATTATCATAGAGTTTGTACAAGCAAGCAATAATTGCTCCATACAAATACAGGCTTTTTCTTCTCTATGGGAACACCAAGGATTGGGGAGTGGAGGCAGGAGACGATGGCAACACTGAAATTAAAAAAAAAAAAACAAACACAAAACAACTCGGGAGACAAGACCTATTCATTGCCATTGCTCATATTCCCCTTTCCACTTTGTCTCCTCACTGCTAATTCCCCTATAGTAACGCTGTTTCTACATCCTGAACATACACTAAAATTGCTGTTTCCATGACTGAGCATGAGAGTCACGAAATCCTAAAATTATCTCATCACCTTATATCAACATACTAGCAAATTCCAGAAATTATTGTTCAGAAGAAAAGCCAAAATATTTCCATACGTTCCACATGCTGAATTATGTATCTGCCTAATTATGTGGTTCCACACGTGAAAGTGCCCAGAAACCATGAAGGGGGTGGGGGATTTTGCAGTCTTAACGTTCCTCAAATTTTAGTCCTATGTTGAAGGAAGATTCATGCCCTCTATAACCCTACTTTTTAAACTATCTCAACATAAAAGTATTAATTAATAGAGACTAATTTGGAGTTTAAAATTAACCTTCATCTGTTTCCCATTGTTTAACCTTTAATCAAAGTCCATGAAACAGAAGAAATAAGAAGGAAAACTTGAAATAAGACTGAATTTCCAACATCCCAATGGGATTACAGAGTGCTTTAAAAATGCATTGGATAGCAACATACCAAAACAGGTACGTACAAAGCTCCTGTTTATTTCAACTGAACACAGCTTACATGGTTCAAATTTGCTATGCTAATACTCCGCAAACATCTTAAACTGGTTATAACATCTCAACACTAGTTATAACAGAGTAAAATGGCAACGTGAACAATAGCGCCACCTGTCAAACACCTTTTTTTCATAATATTCTTTTTCCCAAAGACATTGTGAAAGGTCAGATTAAAGGAAGACAGACACAAGGCACAGAAGTCCCTCATTCTTTAAAACACAGATCTCTGACCCAAGAACTTTAATTTCTCCATCTACAGACAGGTGTATTGCCAGTGGTATAGTAAAGAGTTATCGCTCTAATCTTCATGATTAAGTTATGAATAAGCTATTGCTTTAAGCATAGCATTAAGTTATTGCTCTAAACCTTCCTCCCTCTCCCTGAGCACTGGTTGGAGAGAAGCATCAAGATATCTGGGGTTCTCCAAGCAAATACAGAAACCAGCCTGGCCAGGACTTACCCATCCAGAAGACTCATTGTGGTGGGCGTCACTTCGGCAAACAGAATGACTTTTCCAAGTTTCCTTGTCTTCAGGTTTTGTCGGTAGATCTCGAAGTCAAAGTTTTCTGATGAGAAGGACTCCGTGTCAGTCACCACGGGTATGGCGGATGGGGTGATTTCTATTTCAGACGTGTAGGATGAAATGAATTTCAGGGAGAGCTTGCTGGATCTTATTACTCCTTCAGGATCCACATGTTTCCGCAGCCACTGCATAAGAGGATCCCGGATTTCCTGTGCCATAAAGAAAGAAGTGGGAAGGTCATAATTTGGCATTACATTAGATGATGGTAGCTTTCCCTTAAAATGTCACTTTGGTAAGAAAAGTACTTCCTAATTCATGGCCAATAAAAGCTGGTTAACATATTCTGAACATAAAAACTACCATACAATAGACAATGAGTACACTAAGTATGGGCTTCCTGGTGGCTCAGTGGAAAGAATCCGCCTGCCAGTGCAAGAGGTTTGGGTTCAGTCCCAGGGTGGGGAAGATGCCCTGGAGAAGGAAATGGCAACCCAGTCCATTATTCTTGCCTGGAGAATTCCATGGACAGAGGAGCCTGGCGGGCTACAGTCCATGGGGTCACAAAAGAGTCAGACATGACTTAGCAACTAAACAACAACACTGCTGCTGCTAAGTCGCTTCAGTCGTGTCTGGCTCTGCGTGACCCCATAGATGGCAGCCCACCAGGCTCCCCCAACCCTGGGATTCTCCAGGCAAGAACACTGGAGTGGGTTGCCATTGCCTTCTCCAACAACAACACTAAGTATACCTATATTATAAAATTATGAGCTGGTTCAAAAAGCAAGATCCAGGGAAATAGGCACATTTCTATCCTATACTAGATACTAAATTCTCAAAAGTCTTTCCTTTCCAGTTCTAGAGTTCATTAGTGATCCTCTAGGCCTCTATACATTTTACAGTAAGTTTTTAACCTTATACATCCAACTCTCAAAGAAATTCATTATCTAGGTGAAAAGTCACAGGAGACAAAGTACTAAGATACTAGAGCATTTCCTCTCAGCTTCTGCAGGACCTACACTTTGTCTCGTAGACAAGCTGACCACCACCAGCCACTGACAGGCCACCAACAGTGAAAGGAATGGAGTACCCAAGATGCTTTCACTTTACCCCAAATGCAGTCCGTGGAGGGGAAGGCAGAAGTCCAGTACTTACAACCTAACCTAGTTCGGAACTCTCTATCCTACCTCCCAGGAAGCTGTAACTTCCTCTTGGACCCTGGGAGACCCGGGGCCTCCCCCTCGGGTGGAGCATCAGGGGATTCAGGTGGGGAAGTCAGCATCCCAAGGGGCCGGCACAAAACATATTAAAATCTGT
This sequence comes from Oryx dammah, assembly GCF_014754425.2. NCBI lineage: Eukaryota > Metazoa > Chordata > Mammalia > Artiodactyla > Bovidae > Oryx > Oryx dammah. Next base: position 8,232,492 of record NW_024070186.1, on the reverse strand, counting down.
TACAGGAAGTGCTGATCTGAACTCCTGGGCTCTCGTCACACAAATGCCAGGCACTTCCAAAGAGGAGACGAGGCCTTCTGTTAGCATCCAGGGTCTGTCCCAAAGCTCTGCATGCCTAAGAGAAGCAGCTTCAATGATGAAATTTCATTTAACCAAATTCACTTGATGAAGCTTTAAAACTCAGTTCCCCTTTGCAGAAAACACAGAGGCTAGAGGAACAAGTTAAATGGTTTCAGAAGGAAGTGATCAGAAGAAATCCAGAGGGTGAGACATTTTATAGCACAAGAATCTTCAAGTGTGTGTGTGTGAAAACAAATCTGAATTTCCTTCAACACATTGAACAGCTGGATGTTATAAGGGCACCGCACAAGCTAAAGACACATCAGTGGATAGGTTAAATCACGCACACAAAGAGAGAGAGAGATGTAAAATAATCTGAAAAATAAACACTTCTTAACTAACTTGGTTTTCATTAACTCAAGCAGGGAGGTAAACAGTTATTCAACAGGTGTAGGTAACGTGATTCCTCTCTATTCAAAGTCAATGAAAGTCAAGATGAAACCAAAAAGAAACAGCCAGCACCAGGTAGAACTTTCAGAACAGGAAGAAAGCAAGGAACCACCTCTGGAGCAAATTATCCGATTGGCCATCTACACATCATTCATCTAATAAACTGTTTTTGAAAGAAACACATAGAGATGTACAAATATGCAAAAGAAATTAAAACTGGAGTAGGCAAGGCACAGGAGGTTTTTATTTTTAATCTTATACTTCTTTCATATAATCTTTCAGGACTTAATCAGGGCAAAGTAAGTTACTCAGAAAAAAGGGAGAAAATAAAAAGATACAAAATGAGGTGAGGAACCTCTTAAGAAATATAACTATATACCATCTATAATTCTCCTAAATATTTATACTCACTATAGTCAAATGCAACTTGTAGCCATCGAGTAAAACTAAGTACACAAGGGTAGTATTTAGGCTCCCCTCCATCCCTATTGTCCCTGGACAAGAGATAAAATTCTGGTCACAAGAAATATCAAAATTACTACCTGTCTGAGGGAATTCCACCTGGTATATGCTATAAAAGGACATAAGTTACAATGATGACTTAAGAGCTGCAGAAGTAGCTGCTAACACATATAAGGAAAAGGGATGAATTAATGAATCTTGGCTTAACTCTACCAATGACGACTAAGAGAGTATAAAAATGCTACTGAAGAAAAAAGTTTGGATCATATGTATCAAGGCAAATGGGTAGACATAAGTAGTATTAACAATCCTCTACCGCCCAAATCTACCTAAATCTTTAAACACAACTACCAGAGAGTGCAAAAATGTCACCGCTTTCAGGAAGACTTCTCTGACTCACAGCCTAGGTTAGGACTATCCTTCATAAACTTAATGACTTTATAGCACTTTTCAAACTGTAATTCCATAGTTCATACAACTATTTACTCAATGTCCCACTGTTTTGCTAGAATAGAACATAAGCTCCATAAAGACAACAAATGTGTGTTTCTGTCTTGCTCCCAACTGTATCCGTGGCACCTGGTACCAAGTGGATATTGCATGCTTAATAAACATTCATTGTATAAATGCACATTAAATTCCATACCAAAATAAAGTCCCACAAGTAACAGACATAAATAGGTACATCAAAGAGGGGAAACCCAGAAAAGGCAATGATAAGAGATGGCCTTGAAATGGATATAATATGCATCAAAAAGAAATGTGAAATTGTTAAGTCAGTTCTGTTGAAAATAAAACAACTGCTATCAAATTCCACCCCAATGAAATTCATAAAAACCTTCTAATTAATGTTATTTTTTTAACATTTGAACTTTAAGAATTTAGTATTTACTTTTCTCTAAGATTTCAGGCTAATTAAATACAATTTAAGTGGAACCAAAAACAACGTTTTATAGTCACATAAATGCTGGCCCCTTTGAATTTACCACAGCACTAGGAAAACACTAGCTATTCTCAAGGAAGGTGAATGTGCCTTTGTTTCCTATTGGGACATGTCACACACAATATGAAAACCCCAAGGAATCCACCAAAAAAAAAGTACTAGAACTAGTAACTTAGTTTTCAGCAAGGCTGCAAAATATAAGGTCAATATAAAAACTGGGTTTATTTCTAGCCATGAATATCTGAAGCCTAAATTTTATTTAAACATCATTTTCAATGGCATCAATAGATGTGAAACATTTAGGTAGAAATTAAAATATGTGCCAGACCTGTACACTGCAAACTATGAAAACAGTGAAAACTTAAATCCTAAATAACTGAAGAGATATACTATGTTCATGGATTAGAAGACTCAATATTATTAAGACATCAATTCTTCTCCAATTTGATCTACAGATTTGATTCAATTCCCATCAAAGTCCTAGCAAGCTTTCTTTTGAAGATGTTGATAAGCTATTTCTAAAACTTAAACAGAAATAGAATAGGCCTAGAATGACCAAAACAATTCGGGGAAGAAAAAAGTTAGAAGATTTCTATTATCTGACTTCAAGACATTATAAAGCTATAGTAATCAAGACAGTATGGTATTGGCTTGATGGTGGTAGTGGTGGTTTAGTCACTAGGTCATGTCCAACTCTTGCGACCCCATGGGCCATAGCCTGTCAGGCTCTTCTATCCATGAGATTTGCCAGGCAAGAACACTGGAATGGGTTGCCATTTCCTTCTCCAGGGAAAATTCCTGACCAGGGATCATAGGTGGCTTCTTTACCACTGAGTCACCAGGGAAGCCCACTATATTGGCTTACAGATAGAAATACATTACTAAAAACAGAATAAAGTCCAGAAATAGGGCCACACATGTATGTTCAATTGATTTTCAACAAGTTAATTCACCTGAAAAAGAATCATCTTTTCAATACATGGTGCTAAAACAAGGGGACAAATGCAAAAAAAAGAAAATCACCAAAATTTAACCCTTACAGGTATACTAAAATTAACTTGAAATGAAACATAGACCTATATGTAAGCAGGTCCAAATGTAATGCTGTAAAACTGAAAATTTTCTGATCTTAGGATAGGTATTAATAAATCTTTTCTCTGAAAGAAAGGAGTGTGAACTCTCAAAGAAAAAAAGAACTAGACTTTATAAAAATTAAGAACCCTAAGAACTGCTGCCATTCAAGGATTAATGTTAAGAAAAATGAAAAGACAATAAACTGAGAGTAACTATTCTTAATATACACATCTGACAAAGGACTTGTATCCAGAATGCAAAACAAAAACAACAACAACAACAAAAAACTTAAAAAAATGATTTTATTTATTTTTGGCTGTGTTGAGTGGGGGCTACTCTGGTTGCGCTGCTCAGCCTCTCACTGTGGCGGCTTCTCTTGTTGTGGAGCACGGGCTCGGGGGCATGTGGGCTCAGTAGTTGCGGCTCCCAGGCTCTAGAGCACAGGCGTAGTACTAGAGGCGCATGGGCGTATCTGCTCCTTGGCATGTGGGATCTTCCCAGATCAGGGATCGAACCTGCGTCTCCTGCATTAGCAGGTAGATTCTTTACCACTGAGATACCAGGAAAGCCCTCCAAAAAACACTCTTAAACATAATTATAAGAAAACAATTCAACTTAGAACAGAAGCAAAAAGATTTGAAAAGACGTTACCCAAAAGAAAATATCAGATGGCCAAAGAGCACATTAAGAGTGCTTGGCATAGTTTATCACCAGGAAAATACAAAGTAAAACCACAGGATACCTCTACACACCCATAAGAATGGTTAAATTTCTTAGTTCTGACAGTATCTAGTGTTGGCAAAGATGGGAAGTAACTGAAACTCATACATTACTGATGGGAAAATAAAATGGTACAACAATTTTGGAAAGCAATTTGGCAGTTTCTTATCAAATTAAACATACACATGCCATATGATCCAGAAATTCGATTCCTAGGAAATTAACCAAAAGAAATGAAAACACACACCAACACAAAGACTTGTATATGAATGGCCATAGGAAGTTTACTCATAATAGCAAAAAAAAAAAAAAAAAATGCAAACAACCCAATGTCCACTAATAGGAAAACAAATAAGTCACGGCAGATCTATACATTGGAACACTACTCAGCAATAAAAATGACCTACTCAGAAGGCAACAAAATGGATGAATCTCAAAAGCATAAGTCTGATTAAAATTAAAATTTAAAAAGACAAGAGTATGTATTGTGTGATTCAACTTACATGAAGTACAAGAGAATTTTGTGGGATTCTGGAAATGTTCGTCTTTAATGACAGTTACTCCAGCATGTATGTATATCAAATCCTACACATAAATAAATACATTTCCTTGAATATCAGCCACACCCAGCAACAATCTTAGGCAACACTAAAGAGCAACTAAAATCCACAAGACTCTGTATCCATTAATGTCCAAAAAGAATACCATTGTCCCTAGTTCTGAAGAAATAAATGCTTAAATTCACATTTAGTGAAAATACACACAAGTGACTATTCCATAGTTAGTTAACATATCATAACATCTGATACATGGGGTACAACTAAGATCAGAGGTATCCAGTTTGCTATGCCCAGGTATGTGAGAGCCATTCCACCCCCTCCCTTGTCTTATCTGCTAAATTTTATCCACCTAGCAAGACTCCATGGGTGAAACATAGCCATCCCTCTAACTCAGCATTGGATTCAAAATACTTATTACCGTCTCTGCGTTCTGTGCTCCTTTTCCCAAGAAACACTAAATAATTGATCTTAACCTTTAAAGGTTATCAATCTCGGAGACACTTATGTCCCACTGTAAATAATCAGATTAGTTGCGCTTCAGCCATAACATTGTAAGTTGCTAGGCAACATTATAACTTTATGAGTCGGTAAATCAGAAAAAAATGAATCTACAAAGACACAGAGTACAAGTTTTTTTAACGGATGTTTCCATTCTCAAACATCAGAGTACACAGGAGTAGAAGAATTTATTTTTAAAAATTCTTACTACTGGTATTTTACAAACAAAACATTCCCAGACAATTTCACATTCACTCAGTGTCTTCACACAAGTGATGAAGGCATAGAAGATTTTTACAATCAAAAGACGACACTCCTGGAAATTCCCTGGTGGTCCAGTGGTTAGGGCTCCGTTCTTCCACTGCAGGGAGCATGAATTCGATCCCTGGTCAGGGAACTCAGATCCCACATGCCTCAAAGCATGGCCAAAAAAAAAAAAAGATGACACTCTTGAAAAAGCAAGACTGTTTTTGGTCCTGATCTCATTTAAAGCAAGGATTGTTCATGTGGCAGCCTTCAGGGTAAACTTTTATTCTGACCACCAGAACCAAACAGAGCAAAGCCTCAGGCAGGGTCTGAGATGAGTGAGTTCCTCCTTAGGTGACTGGTCCCCCGTGAAGACCCTTCTGCTGTCTCAACTCCAACCGACCCACTGCAGTCTGATGCCAGTCGGATTCCTCCTTGGATGGCACTGCTCCCCTGCTTGGATGCCCAAGGCCCCCACCTTCCTGCACCCCCAAATATGCTCAGTCACTGATTCCAACACTGTCACCCCCAGAATGAGCTTCAGTGACTCGCTGCTGAAAGCAGTCTGTCCCCACAAGCATCCAGACAACTGTCACCCACAGACACCCAAGGGCCAAAATGATCCCAGATACACGAAACATCTCTGAAAGAAACGGACACACTTTCCCACACGTGCTCCTGGCCCAGGAGCACTACCCTCATTATGTGGAGACACCCTCTCCAGCTGGACTCTTGGCTGCCGCCTCTTCTACTCCTAAGCATCTGGGACTGAGACCATCCACCTCAGCCCAGGCATCAAATCTGGAACCAAGCCAGCAAGATTTCCTGTGGGGCCCCTGATGATGCTTCTTTCCAGTTTGGTCCCCAAGTAATAATTCATCAGAGTGCTTCTGGCAATGCTGATTCTCAAAATACAAGGGGTCCAGTTTGGCAGTTCCTCAAAGCGTTAAACAGAGTATCAACATATAACCCAGCCATCTCCAAGTATATACTCAAAAGAATGGGAAGCAGAAGCTTCCTCAAACACATACCTCAGCAACACCAATGTTCAGAGCAACACTGTCCACGATAGCCAAAAGGTAGAAACAACCCACATCAGTCAAAAGATGGACAGATGAATGGTTAAACAAAATGTGGTGTATGTACATATATACATAAAATACTCCACGGCATGCATGCATACATATATATAAATACTCCAGTGTATGTGTGTGTGTACATATATACATAAAATACTCCACTGCATGTGTGAATATATATATATTCCAGCGTGTGTATGTGTGTGTATATATATATAAATACTCCAGTGTGAAAATACTCCAGTGTGTGCATGTGTACATATATACATAAAATACTCCACTGTACATACATATATATAAATATGCCAGTGTGTGTATATATACATAAAATACATATATATAAACATTCCACTGTGTGTGTATATATACATAAAATATATATAAATATTCCAGTGTGTGTATATATAAAAAATACTTCAGTGTGTACGTGTGTACATGTGTGTGTGCATATATATATTCCAGTATAATACTCCTGTGTGTGTATATATATATATATATATATACACACATATGTAAATAAAAAATACCCCAGTGCATGTACATGTATTATTCAAGCATAAAAAGAAATCAAGTTTTGATAGACACTATGACATAAATGAACCTTTAAAATATTATGCTGAGTGAAAGAGGCCAGACACAAAAGTACAAATATTGTATGATTCCACTTTTGTGAAATATCTAGAAAAAGTAAATTCATAAAAACAGAAAGTAGAATAGAGGTTACCAGGAGCTGAGTGGAGAGAAAATGAGAAGTTACTGATTAACGGGTATAGAGTTTCTGTTTGAGGTGATGAGAAAGTTTCCAAAATAGTGGAGTGCTTGCACTGTGAGTGTAATTAATGCCATTGAACAGTACAGCTGAAAATGGTTAAAATAACAAATTTGACGTTCAGTTCAGATCAGTTCAGTCGCTCAGTCGTGTCCAACTATTTGCGACCCCATGGGCTGCAGCATACCAGGCTTCCCTTTCCTTCACCAACTCCCAGAGTTTACCCAAACTCATGTCCATTGAGTCAGTGATGCCATCCAACATCTCATCCTCTGTCATCCCCTTCTTCTCTCGCCTTCAGTCTTTACCAGCATCAGGGCCATTTCAAATGAGTCAGCCCTTTGCATCATGTGGCTGAAGTATTAGAGTTTTGTTCCTTCCAATGAACACTCAGGACTGATCTCCTTTAGAATGGACTGCTTGGGTCTCCTTGCAGTCCAAGGGACTCTCAGGAGTCTTCTCCAACACCACAGTTCAAAAACATCAATTCTTTGGTGCTCAGCTATCTTTATGGCACTACTCTTACATTCATACATGACTACTGGAAAAAGCACAGCTTTTGACTATATGGACCTTTGTCGGCAAAGTAATGTCTCTGCTTTTTAATATGCTGTATAGGTTGGTCACAACTTTCCTGCCAAGGAGTAAGCGTCTTTTAAATTAATGGCTGCAGTCACCATCTGCACTGATTTTGGATCCCCCAAAAATAAAGTCTGCCACTGGTTCCACTGTTTCCCCATCTATTTGCCATGAAACTTGACATTAAAGTTTACCAAAAATTTTTAAAAGAGAAGGGGATCAAGATCTCAAGCTGTATTCTCCCCAGAAGCTTCCGGTCTTCTATGCAGCCAGGCCACTGCCCCCTGCCGATTTGCGCTGCATAAGATGAAGTGGAAAGGCAGCCCCGTAACTACAGGGTTGGTAGATGGATGGAGCCCTGACAAGGCTTTTCCCAGGGTTCCTCCTTGCCTTACCCACAAATCACCAAGGGAAGCCACTAGAGTGACTTCTTACAAGTCTTTTCCCGAGTAACTTTTCACCTAGGCAGACAAATGATTGGCAATGTCTCTTGTGGAATGATTTTAGGTTGTCTTCATCAGGTACTAGGCTACATACACCGTATGAAAGTGCTCACTCACTCCATGCAGAGCACTGGGGCTTTAGACAAGGATCCCAACCCTCACTAGCAATGCCACAGCACTATTATCACCATCTACAGAAGAAGAAATGGAACCTTAGATATTCCAAACCACAAAGTCAGTAAGTCACAGAGCTGGAATTTGAAACCACAAAACCAAATCTGGCTCCTAATTCATTGCTCTAATTTCTATCCCACCATCCTCAGTAAGAAGAGCTAACCCAAAATGAAGCAACATAGGAGAAGCCTGTTTACTGTAATCAAAATACCTAAGGCATCACAAAGAAAGATATAAACTCAATATAATATGCAACTATGAAGTAGTGATAAAACAGATGTGGCTTGGAGCTGAGGTGGCATGGGAGGAGAGTGGGTGGTGGGCATAGTTAGAATGTTTGGAAGAGAAACCTGAATCTGAAGACGTTTGGGTCAACTGTGCCTCCTTCAGTTCAGTTCAGTTGCTCAGTCGTGTCCGACTCTCTGAGACCCCATGGACTGCAGCACGCCAGGCTTCCCTGTCCATCACCAACTCCCTCGGAGCTTGCTCAAACTCATGTCCATCCAGTCAGTGATGCCATCCAACCATCTCATCTTCTGTCATCCCCTTCTCTCCTGCCTTTAATCTTTCCCAGCATCAGGGTCTTTTCTAATGAGTCAGTTATTTGCATCAGGTGGCCAAAGTATCGGAGCATCAGCTTCAGCATCAGTCCTTCCAATGAATATTCAGGGTTGATTTCCTTTAGGAAGGACTGGTTTGATCTCCTTGCAGTCCAAGGGACTCTCAACAGTGTTCTCCAACACCACAGTTCAAAAGCATCAAATTTTTCAGCACTCAGCTTTCTTTATTACCCAATTCGCACATCCATACAGGACCACTGGAAAAACCATAGCTTTGACTAGATGGACCTTTGACACCACAGTTTAAAAGCTTCAGTTCTTCAGTGTCCAGCTTTCTTTATGGTCCAGCTCTCACATCCATACAGAACTACTGGAAAAACCATAGCTTTGACTAAACGGACCTTTGACACCACAATTCAAAAACATCAATTCTTCAGCACTCAGCTTTATGGTCCAACTCTCACATCCATATACTGGAAAAACCATAGCTTTGACTAGATGGACCTTTGCAGCAAAGTAATATCTCTGCTTTTTAATATGCTGTCTGGGTTGGTCATAGCTTTTCTTTCCAGGAGTGTCTTTTAATTTCATGGCTACTCAGGCCCAGATGAAGACATTTTCACAAAGAAACAAAATTTTTATCATTTAAGTGAATTACCCGTTCATTGCTCTCTGGTTTCAGCCACAAAGAGATAGCATATTCTAGAGTTCAAGGGAAGGGCTACTTAAGGAACTGTGGGCAGAGCTAAGAGAACCAAAGCAGCAGGGCTGGGGAACACGTGGACCAGCGACAGGCACAGAGGAGGAGTAAGAGGAGAGGGCACCCACAGGGGCTGGGAGCAGAGTGGAGAGAAACCCCTCACCTCTCTCACCCACTGCCAGCACAACCAGGGCCTGGGAAGGCACCCAGAGAACAAGTGGGCAGTGTGAACTGGTCAGTGGCCAACACAAGTGCTGAGAGTGGACACAACCGCTTTCATCAGATCCAACTTCGACTGGTAACTCCACAGCACCAAAGGATTTATGACGAAGGGCATCCGAAATCCAAATCCTAGGCATGGGGGGCTCCTCCCCTGAGTCGAACTTGTCACGGTCATTTCCGGTCCCCAAGGCCTGGGACACAGTAGGCACTCAATAAATGTCTGTTAAAACCTGTATTCCCTTTATTATGTAAAAGTTTCTCTCAGGCTCGGGCTCTGAAAGGCCACGGGTTTACTGCTTTTTTTGTTACCTGCCAACTAGCGAAGACCACAAAAGGCTGGGGCTGGACCCATAAAACAGAGGTAATGAATAAGTCATTTCTAACAAGGCTGCTTTTATAGGCATCACACCTCCGCTGGGCCAAATGGGCTCATTTTAGAGGTGAAATCTATTCTGCAAGTGCGGAGACCGAAAAAATAAAAAGAGAGCGAGCGAGCCGTGGGCGGCACTAAAAGAAAAGGGAGGCGTTCTGGGTCGGAGCTCAACCACCGCTTCTACTCCAGAGGCGCTAACTTCCACTGACGGGGCCCGTGGGTTTGGGGTTCAACATCCGTAGAAATCTCCAGAGCCTTCATTAAGCCGTGCCGGTGTAAAACGCCCGCCATTTGTCCGAGGCCAACACAAACAGGCTCCTAACGGAGCTACGAGTGTTGGCTGGGAAGCCAAGAAAGCTGCGGGTGGGAGCCCAGGATGCGAGCTGGAACGCGAGTGGGGCTGCCCATCGCGCCTCACCCTGAGGGGCACATTCTGACTGGCGCACACGCATGCAGGCACGTACACGCGCGCACGCGCACATACGGATGTGACCCTTCCCCACCTCAGCCATGTTGGGGCGAGCAGCGGGTCTAGAGCGCTAGGCTCTTTTGAAGCATCAGAAGCCCCCCACCCCCCACCCCCCCCCCTCCGTAGGGAGGGGGAGTGAGCCCGGCGTCGGTGAGGCAAGGGTCAGGAAGGGGGGGGCGCG
>NW_024070186.1:8039863-8221830 GCF_014754425.2 Oryx dammah | reverse complement strand
ACTCATCCCAAACTACGTGCCTGTCATTCGCAGCCTGGCTTTGACCTCTCTGGAGCGCTGTGTGTGGGAGCAGGAGATAACCAGCACAGAATCGTCCACAGCTCTGCTCAGGACTAGCTGGGAGGCTTTCTTTTTAGAACGAGAAAAACCCGAGCTCCCCTTTCACCTTTAACATTCAAGGGTGAGTGCTTTGTCCCAGATGCTAAATGCTCAAGTTAAAACTGGAACATCCTCTCTAGGATTCCAAAATTAAAATATACATGTTGTCTGCAAAGAGAGAGGTGGCCAGTATGAGGACGATTCAGAAAAGGCAGAGAGAGCTTTCTACTCCAGTCCATTTATTTTAGCAAAACCTCATTTGGTCAACTGTTTTTGTACATGACACTCTGGAAAATTCAGAGAGTCCCAGAGGATATTACATTGGAGGGGGAAAAAGGGCCAGTGAAGGCATTCCCTTCTGCCCTACAGGGAGAGGACAGATCCGCAAGCAAGCATTCCAAGGAGACGGTCTAAAATCTGCGTTTTAGGAAGCTTGACTAGTTGATGGGAAGGAGCTGCTAGCTGATGAGTCAGTGTGTACTTAGTTATAGTTTCTAAACTGGAAAGCACTTTAATAACAGATAAAACTATTGCAACTTTTTTCTGAAGCTCCATCTTATCAGTCTTGTTCTGGTACATCAACAGCTGATTCTTTTAAACTGTTTAACGTGATGTTTATGAAGCCCCCATCACACCTGGATAAAGGGTGACTAGATTGAACCAGGCAGCCAGCCTGAGCCTGGTGGGCTGTTTACTGTTGGCCTGTCCCCCAAGGCTTGTCGGCTCTCCCAGACACAGGAATGGAAGATGTGTTTCACCATACTTTAGTGGGAAACGCCAAAACATTTTTTAAGTTTTCAAACAAAACACACTTATTAAATGCCTACTGCAGGCAAAATACTGGAAAAGGGATACAAAGATTAACAACATATGGTCCTTGCCTTCAAATGATCTTGTATTACAGTTTAATAGGGTAGACAGATATTCATAGACTACAACAGCATTTGTGCACTGCTGCTGCTGCTGCTGCTAAGTCGCTTCAGTCGTGTCCGACTCTGTGCGACCCCATAGATGGCAGCCCACCAGGCTCCCCCATCCCTGGGATTCTCCAGGCAAGAACACTGGAGTGGGTTGCCATTTCCTTCTCCAATGCATGAAAGTGAAAAGTGAAAACGAAGTCGCTCAGTCGTGCCCGACTCTTAGCAACTCCATGGACTGCAGCCTACCAGGCTTCTCCGTCCATGGGATTTTCTAGGCAAGAGTAGTGGAGTGGGTTGCCATTGCCTTCTCCAATTTGTGCACTACCCCCCCAAAATGTTTTAACCTTCATATAAAAGTAAGCAGTCAGATGTAAGGTTCCAAGTCACAATATTCGGATGGAAAACTGAAAGAAAAATTGTAAGTCCTGTATACGTAACATGGTTATCACTAGAATTTTCCTAGATCAGGGTTGAGAAGTCCTATGCTGAGCATAAAAGATCAACTAGTTGTCCTCAAAGCATGTGGCTCTAAGATGCTTTATGTTCCATAATTTAGGACTTTTTAAAGATATATTCTAAAAATTTTCTACTTGCTGGCCCATTGTGAGGATCAGATGTGCCCATAGCCCAGTATGGCAATGACCAGCTATCCAGAACCATTACAAACCAGTAGGCTACTGGTTTTACTTCAAATAAAGAAAATAAGCCCAGGTCCAAGTGGAAATTAGTGGCACTCTCTTACCAACTTCTATTAACAAAAATGTGGTAGCTCCTACTGTCATAAGTAACAAGTTCTGTGTGCTCTGTGCTTTGTGTTTTACTTGAAGACACACATCTTTTGAAAAACACAAACTCTATTAATAAATTGTGGTAAAACGTTAACCAGTGGTGAATCTACTAGGTAAAAGTTACATGAGATTTGTGTACTCTTTTTCACCCTTTCTTTACTTATTTTTTTAAACAAAAAGTTGAGGAGAAACAAAGGGATTTGCTCCAAAAGCTCTCTGAGATCTCTGCCAGTTCCAACATTCACTGGATATCTTTGTTCTGCTGTTAATCTTGGAATCATCAAAGACGCAGCCTTTGTTTAAAAAGAGAAAAAAAAAAACAAACAACCATCAAGAATACCTTCTAGCACCCGCATCTTAGGTGGATCAGCACAACCCTTCAGGCTGCACGAAGGCTAGTTTGCTAAGGTCACTTCAGGCAAGAACACCTCCCTGAAAAACCCGATTTTGACTGTCACAGGCTGTGCCTCCAGAGGCCCGGAGCTTGAGCAGTCCAAGCGAAGGACGTTCTTTCCTGAGCACAAACCCCAGTGCATTTCATGAAGCCTTTCAGTATACGTGGAATCAGTGTATTAATAACAGCTTATTGGCACCGAATGAAAAACACACAAGTCTTAATCTTAGGTCTTGAATTGGGTCCAGGTTCTACGTAATAGCTGGCTGGAAGGGATACAGCCGTAAGCATTGCTTGGTGACTGGAGGCTGTGTAGTGAGACCTGAGTTTTGAAACCAGGATTGGTAGCTTAGCAAAATTTACTGGTTGTAGAAAAAAGTAAACTTGCCTCTAGGGAGGTGAGCTCAGCCGCACCATTCTGACAGCAGCCCCTGGTGGCCAGTTTAGTAAAAAGTTTTGGCTCCAATGCCGAAAGTTCTGACCTTGCCTTAATGAAGGTTGCTACAAGCAGACGGGCCATTCTAGGTGACAGCTGGGCAGTGATTAGGGAAGCAGCAAAAATCCAAACTAAGGTGTGCCTTTGAGTCACATAAACGCATCCACATCACTAGGGTACCTGTCACTTGCATTAACAACAACAATGAAAAAAGGAATATTGTCCTTTGAAAATAAGATGAATATGAAAATTTATTTTTAAAGGGCAAGATAATAACATGAAGCAGATAATACTTGGTTTGATAGTTACCTCATTCCTTAATTATATAGAAAACCTTAAAATATCCAAGGCGCATGGACTCCTACACAAAATAAAACATGCCCTGTCTACTTCCCTATACAGTGGGACTCTTCCCTACACCCAGTGCTCTTAATTTCCACACATGCCAATGAATTCCTACTGTACTATCTATCGGGAATCACTCATATGGCAGAAATTTCTAGAAGATGCTGCTATCATTCATTCAGGGAATAATAATCAAGATAGTAATAAGTGAAGTCTGATCTCCAGTGGCATAGACTCACACCCCGTCACTGGATATAAATAGAAAAATGTTCAGAGGCTGACAGTTGGCTTCAAAGGCAGACAGCCGTAGGAAGTAGAAGCCACAAGCTTCAAGCCGACTTCTTCGTAAGGTGCACTCACTGCATCCTCAGCCATGAGAGAACAATCTGGAAACAATCTGCTGGGCAGCTGCTCTCATCAACAAACTGTTTATTGTAAGAAAGTGGCTGGGTCAAAGGCCAAATATCAACCCAAACCGAAAGCATACAAGCAAAAATCAATAGCGTCCGTGCTAAAGGAAACCCAGGACTTCGCAGAAAAGAGGGAGCAAGAAACTCATGTTTAGTTCTGAAAGGATGGCACTCACGTATCTCACTGTGCAGGGCTGTTCTGCATGATATTACAAATGGTTTGTTGCTATCTTCAGAACAGGAGCTCAAATATGGCACTTAAAACATACAGAAATTAATTTTACAGATGACTTCCCAAAAAAAGTTACAACAGCTTATATCTAGTTGTTTCCATCTTGCATTTGTTTTATAAAAGGACCAACATGCTTAAACACAATGCTGCTGCTAAGTCACTTCAGTCGTGTCTGACTCTGTGCGACCCCATAGACGGCAGCCCACCAGGCTCCCCCATCCCTGGGATTCTCCAGGCAAGAACGCTGGAGTGGGTTGCCATTGCCTTCTCCAATGCATGAAAGTGAAAAGTGAAAGTGAAGTCACTCAGTTGTGTCTGACCCTTAACGACCCCATGGACTGCAGCCTACCAGGCTCCTCTGTCCATGGGATTTTCCAGGCAAGGGTACTGGAGTGGGGTGCCATTGCCTTCTCCAGCTTAAACACAATACATAGATAATATAACCCATCTTTTAAAAAGCCTGTTTAGTAATTGGATTACTGACTGGTATAAGAAATTATGTGAAGGAATTGTATTATTTTAGGTGTGAGTGAAATTCCACTGCTTATATTTTTAAACAGAGTTCTATATTAAGACACACACTAAATATTTACAGATGAGAGATCTCCTCAGGGATCTGGGTCAAAACTACACATACAGGAGGAGGAGTGGGTAGGAATAGATAAAATGAGATTGGTGAGAATGGAAAACTGTGAAACAGAGTGCTGAATACTTACGGGCATCATTACATTATTTTGTTTACTTTTGTATATTTGAAATTTTCTATGAAATGTTTATTTTACTTGTGTGCACGGTTCAACAGTCGTTACAAAAGGAAAAATGTTTTCTTAAATATAAGAGAAGTATTAACCTACCAGTGCAAATTCATTAATTCACCATAAGGATATGTATAGAGAAGGACATATATGGTGAAGATGGTGAAGGACAGGGAAGCCTGGCGTGCTGCAGTCCATGGGGTCTCAAAGAGTAGGAAAGGACTGAGCGACTGAACAGCAACAAAAAAGGATATATATACACCACAGAATTATTAAGTGTCCAACATGGCTGTTTTCAAGCAGTATCTGATAACGAAGCTGTTAAATTCTGAGTCAAACAGCAGAGAAGTAGAACAAGACGTTGAGTATGTCCCCACTGCATTCATGACCCCCAAGCCGGAATCTGACAGAAACAATACCACAAGACGGCATCCATGGTTTACCTGTGCCACGGACTAGGAGGACAAATAGGAACTGGGAGAAAACCCAGCCGACAGAAATGACAGGGGCCACGTTTGTTTGAAAACAGGCAGTTTGGCACACAGACTTTGAAAACACAATTTGTTTGTAAACCTGAGGCTCGTATATACTGCACTGTTAATTCTTAAACAGGAAAAGTAATTAGAGAAAGAGCCTGAGATGAAATAAAGCAGAAAGCAAAATACGCTTTCATTATGCTTAACGTAACTGAAAAGTATCTATCAATGACTTCAAACTGCTCCAGTATAAAGATGAAATGGTAATAATCACAAATTCTTTTTTTTAAACCAACTTTGTGAATAATCACAAATTCTTACCAAAGAATGCTTTCAAAGGAACTGTTTTAAAAGTTAAAAAAATTTTTTTTAATTTTTCTCATCCAGTTGCTTTGTTGGGCCCAGCATAAATACTATAGAGCCCTGGAAAGGATGTGAAAGGTTATTTCATCTACCCTCCCCAGATAGCAGAGAGAGGGTTTGGTAATGAGGAGTCAGAGTCTTTTTAAAAGTCATCTAAAAAAAAAAAAAAAAAATTTATATATATATATATATATATATATATATATATATATATATATACATCTTCTGTGACAAACTCACTAGGCCAATCTTGAGACACAAAACTAATTCCACCACCATGAAGGGAAAATATATGCAGAGAGGAGAATCTTCAAAAGTACAGAACTTTGACCCTTACAGCATTTTATGGGCTGAAAAGTCACAGAAAAACTCACGTATTTCAAGTTGCCTATGGAAGCCCAAAATCTAGAGTAATAATCTAGGCCATTCTAGGCAGAGAGAGCCTGGACGTTCCCCACTCCCCCACCCACAGAAAAAATGAACCATCATTTTTAAATTTATGAAACCACAATTTGATGTTTTCTTTTAAAAGATGTATTTCCTTATTTACTGAGATTAACAACAGGAAGGGAGATGACTGGGGCCATCACTCAGTTACTCCCTAATAACTGCTATATGTGGGATTCATTTTTCCTCAGACAAGAAAACAATTTGTCAAATACTTTCCTACGGCAAAGAAAAGCAAACCTTTACAAGTATTCTTAAAAGAAATTTCATTTTTAATTTTTTAAACTTTTGTTTTGCTACTGGAAGCCAAGTCGGTTTAAACTAACAGTTTTACAGTTCAGGGTTCAGAAAAGACTCATGGTTAGTGATACTGACTAATGGCCCAGCGAGGTGTTGCCAGTTCCATACTGGGCAATCCTGGTGACGGTGGCATTTCACTTTGAAAGAGATCTTATTGGGGAACTTATCTTGGAGGTGCAGGAGCTGACTAACGCAGTCCTTCTCTTTGCCAATCACCCCTCTCTCTCCGTACTTCAACACACACACAGAGGAGACAGCCCAAAATAATGTTGTGAAGCTTCATGTATCGGTGGGAAAGCCCATCTCATTTTTAGCAGCATTATATACATAGAATAAATGTTTATGTATTATAACTTAAGTCTTCACTCATCCTCGGGAATAAGTGGGAAAAAAGACCTCGCTACCAAGGAAGATCCTAATTCAACAGCATTTTCTTTTAAGGTTTTAGTGAAAGCAATTCATACGCTAAAACTGAAAGACTCAAATGCCTCTAAAAAACATCAAGTAAAACAAGTAGTATAAAGGCTCAGAATTACTGCCATTTAAAACCAAGTTCATAGCGGCCATGTGTGAGGGGTCTGTTCCCTAGAATTCTCTATGAGGGATAGTATCTCCAACAATTAAGAACAAAATTATAATCTACACACTGGTATTTCTCCCACTGCTTATATCATTAAATATATCATTATCCAAACAAAGCCTGAAAACATTTTAAGAAACAAACATACTCACAAAGCAAGCAAAGAGACCACACAGAACCAAACGTCTGAGGAACATACAGGACCCGGAAGGCTGTAGGTAGCCCATCGGTGCCTGGACAAGATGCATTTTACTCATAGGCAACCACTGAGGGGCAGAGATGGGAACGCCATCAAGAAAGAGAACGGCATTCTCTTCTCATCTCCAAGAGAAAGAGACTGATGGACAGACAGACTGACCCTTGGCCAAACTTTCCTGTTGCCGACCTGGCTAGCTTTGATGAAGAAGCCCGAGAAAAGGCACCTGGGACTGACCCAGCCTCCCCCGCTGAGACGCGCCCCAGGGAACACCATCACCCAGAACCTGGGCTGTCGCGGCCCTTCCCGCGAATGCAGTGGAAACAGAGGCTCAAACGGGCCATCCAGGTCCACAAACCGCCTGGCGGCCTTGAATCTTCGGAAACACTTAGAAACATTTTCTCCAGACGGCACAATCCTCCGAGCAACATTCCCAGATTATCAGCGTGAATGGAAAACAAAATGCCATTCCCCAGCCATAATTCACATCCCGGAAAACTGAACTAGAACATTCATCAAAAACGGGATTCGGGCCCCCGAGTCCTGCATTCCTGCACCGCCTGGCAGCTTCAGCAGCCGAGAGAGCCAGGCTCCGACGTCGCTGCTGCGACCACGGTGCCCACCTCAGTCCTGGCCTCCAACCCCCCATCTGACCACCAGGGGGGCCCTTTGATCGTGCCCCGCCCCGCCCCCCAACCCGTGGGAGATGGTACTCATGCCCTGGGACGTTATTTTTCCAGACTCAGGAGACAAATCTGTTCTTTGCAGAACGTTGCAAGCCTTCTGAGAGACAGCTTCAATCGACTTCCCCAGGAGGGGAAGGCCGTCCCCCATACCCGCTCACACATGGCAGCTATTAGGGAGCTGCTGCAGAAGGCAGAAAGCATTTGGTCCAGGAGGACTTTTTCTTCCACGAGAGCCTGTTTCCCATCCACAAATCTGCCCGACTGCACGAGCACTGGATATAAATAGTCTTGAGGAAATAAAACCACCCCCTCTCTCTCCCTCTCTCAACAGGGTCCCGTCCCCGCTAGGACACTGCGGAGAAGGTGCCCCCTCCAACCTGCCACCCTTGCCCCCCCAGTAAGGCAGCCAGAGCCACACCACAGAGCAAACGTGGGGACCACACCAGCTCAAAGTGGAGAGCGACCACACTGGGCCCATCTGCATTTCCCCCAGCATGTTAGCAAGTCTCTGCCTTGACTGAGCAGAAGAATTCGCCCCGGAGTCACTTGGAAACTGGCTTGTGGACACAAGATTCAAGTAAAACTACAGCACATCAAGTAGCTTGAAAAGCCTCTCCCCACCGCCAAAAAAAACGAAGGCAGCTCAGGAAAACATCCACGTATTATTCCTTTTGCATTTCGATGTCAGACTCGTCATGTCGCCTTTGCTGTAGGTATTATGTTTGATAACAGGAAGTCGGTTAAAACTAACAAAAAAATTTTTCCAGTTGGAGGTAAAGGGCAAAGGAAGAAAGAAAGGAGAGAAAGGGGTCTATGAAAGACCCTTAAAAACCTCCCCAGCTATAAGAGCTTTTAACGGTTGGCTTTAATCTGCCAGCTGCTCTTTGGCTGTTGCCATATTGTAAAACGGCCGCCGCAACACCGCGTCAACCACATGTCAAAAGCTATTCAGGGTGCACCTGGAATTCCGAGCTCCTCTCGAATGTGGACCTCTCAAAATTATTTTTTAAGCTGCATTATAGAGGGGCACTAGACGTTTCCCTCTCCTGTGTGTACATTTGATTCAGAACTAGGATTAAAGGTGCAGGGAGGGAAGATTCCGTGACAAATAACTATGCTAAAACCAAAGTTGTTTTTTTTTTACTTTTAATTGGAGAATTCAAATTAACTCAAAAAAACTATGTGAGACCCTTCACTGCTCCACAAGCCAGTTTGCTCCTCAGAGGGGCAAGAACCCCCTCCCTGCCCTGCCCCCACTGGCAGGGCCACATGAGACTCCGATGAGATCCGAACACCTGGAAAGCCCCGTGGTTAACTACACAGCACTCGAGCCAGATGAGAAACCATCTTCTTGTTTTTCAGAAACTTGCAGAGCAAGGACTCCGAAGCGCTCGGGTATTTGCTGAATGAAGCGGTCTTCAAGAGGAGGGGGGTAACACCACGTGACCTGACTTAGTCCAAGTTTCTTCATAAAGCACCCAGCGTCAAAAACGGAATGCCCCAGGTGGAAGGGCAATACAGCTTTTTGCCACATTTCACAAGTACTGACACTATCTTTATCAACAATACCTGGGACTTCCCTGGTGGTCCAGTGGTTAAGAATCTGCCTTCCAATGCAGGGGATGTGGGTTCGAACCCTGGTCAGGGAACTAAAATCCCACATGCAGGTGCTGGGGGGGCGGGGCGGGGCGGGGGGCAACTGAGCCTGATCTCTGCATTTAAAGAGATGCCCTAGTGCTACAAGGAAGACCCATCACAGTCAAAATAAAAAATTAATTTAAAAAAAAATCCCTGTTTGTGGTGAGGGGGGAAGGGGAAATGTGTCAACCACAAATAATCTAGGGTTAAAATCAAAATGGAATGTTACACTAGTTTTTAAGCACACATGATCCTCCCTACAACTCCGCACCACTGAAGCTGCACACACCAACATCACAGTGATGTTTTTGCCCGGTTTCTTTAATAAGAAACCCAGTTGTCACTTCTGGTTATGGTTACATCTTGAGCCCCCGAGAAGGAGCCCCACACCCTCTGGCAGGATTCCTGCCGAGGCCCGGCCTGCTTCCCACACTCGGGTGCCATCACAACACTAGCTCTGAGCCCTGAGGAAGGCCCAGAAGTAACCCCAGCTTGCTTGTCTCAGAAAGAACCCCACGCTCCCCAGCGCCAAGCGGTGATGTCCCAGGATGAGAGAGCAGGTCAGGTCCTCCCGGCCTCCTGCCCTCTGCGGAGAGCGGTGCACAGCCCCAAGACCCCTCGATTGCTCCAGGGAGGCAGTGGGGGGCATGGCGGGCAGGGGGTGGTTCTGTCCCACCCTGTCCAAGTCAACCAGCTGCCCCTCTCGACACTAACCCCTGTTGACTCCATGGCACACAGTGGGGGAGTATGCCTTCTTTCTGCTGTTTCCTTGGCAGAGATTGAAAACAGCAGCAGAGCCCAGAGAAATGGAAACAAGAGGGTGAACTTCTGGACCAACTGGACTTTAGGTCCTGCCAGGGAAAGCACTGTGGCTTTTCTGTAAAGTCTGCATTGCTCACAAACACACTGGTGACCCCCTTCCCCCGACCCTGTGCAGGAAAGGTGTATCCTGGCTAACTCCTGGTCACCACCAGTGGTGGGAGGCTGTGGTGGCCTTGGACCCTGGGGCACCCCAGTGGTGCTTGACCCTTGGGCTGTAGCCACACCTCCGGAGAGGAAGTGATCTGTTTGCAAGCATTCACTACATAGATGCCCGCACACATGTGGTCTCCTTTGACTAATGGTTCAAGACAGTCAAGAAACTGCTACGTCCAGGCAGGGGTGGGGGGGCGGTGCTAGAATGAGGAACGACCACCAGGAGCATCTTCCAGTCACTGAGAGAGAGGACTGCTGAGGCCCAGAGACGCACACATGCTGAGCTGGGGGCTTAAAATTAAACCAACAGTCAGCAGCCAGAGTAGAGGCATTTACTAACAAAGTCAAATCCTTTTGGAATAACTAATGTGAGTGTCAAATATCAAACAAACGATCAACTCCTACACAAGAGTACTTGCCCTTTCTTATTAAAAATATTAATCATTACTGCTGGGGAAAATTGAAGGTAGGAGGAGAAGGGGATGACAGAGGATCAGATGGCTGGATGGCATCAACGACTTGATGGACATGAGTTTGGGTGAACTCCAGGAGTTGGTGATGGACAGGGAGGCCTGGCGTGCTGCAGTCCATGGGGTCACAGAGAGTCAGACACGACTGAGCGACTGAGCTGAACTGAACTGATTAATGATACTGTAACAGCACTTTTAATTATTGCATTTTATTTAATTATTTCTGCGCTGCGTCTGTGTCGCTGTGGGGGCGTCTCTCGAGCTGTGACGATCAAGCGCGCCACTCTCTGCTTGCGCTGCTAGGGCTTCTCATCGTGGCGCCTCCTCTTGTGGTGGAGCACAGGCTCGAGAGCTCAGACTTCAGCAGATGTGGCCCGTGGGCTCAGTACCTGTGGCTCCTGGGCTCCAGACCACAGGTTCCATAGCTGTGGGGCCTGGGCTCAGTTGCTCTGCAGCATGTGGGATCTTCCTGGATCAGGGACCAAACCGAGTCTCCTGCATTGGCAGGCGGATTCTTTACCACTGAACCACCAGGGAAGCCCCGAGTCCTTGCCTTTTAACATTCAAGTTTTGACCTCTTATGGGATGCCTTCAAAGTCCAATTAAATACAGTGATTTGGTTTTTTTAAACCTTTAATAACTGGTTTTGCTCATTATAAAAATAATACATGTCTGTAATAGAATCCCAGACCACCTGACCTGCCTCTTGAGAAAACTGTATGCAGGTCAGGAAGCAACAGTTAGAACTGGACATGGAACAACAGACTGGTTCCAAATAGGGAAAGGAATACGTCAAGGCTGTATATTGTCACCCTGCTTATTTAACTTCTATGCAGAGTACATCATGAGAAACGCTGGGCTGGAAGAAGCAAAAGCTGGAATCAAGATTGCCGGGAGAAATATCAATAACCTCAGATATGCAGATAACACCACCCTTATGACAGAAAGTGAAGAGGAACTAAACAGCCTCTTGATGAAAGTGAAAGAGGAGAGTGAAAAAGTTGGCTTAAAGCTCAACATTCAGAAAACTAAGATCATGGCATCCAGTCCCATCACTTCATGGCAAATAGCTGGGGAACAGTGGAAACAGTGTCAGATTTTATTTTGGGGGGCTCCAAAATCACTGCAGATGGTGACTATAGCTATGAATTTAAAAGACACTTGCTCCTTGGAGGGAAAGTTATGACCAACCTAGACAGCTTATTATATTAAAAAGCAGAGAAATTACTTTGCCAACAAAGGTTCGTCTCGTCAAGGCTATGGTTTTTCCAGTGGTCATGTATGGATGTGAGAGTTGGACTATAAAGAAAGCTGAGCACTGAAGAATTGATGCTTTTGAACTGTGGTATTGGAGAAGACTCTTGAGAGTCCCTTGGACTGCAAGGAGATCCAACCAATCCATACTAAAAGAGATCAATCCTGAGTGTTCATTGGAAGGACTGATGTTGAAGCTGAAACTCCAATACTTTGGCCACCTCATGCAAAGATCTGACTCATTTGAAAAGACGCTGATGCTGGGAAAGATTGAAGGCAGGAGGAGAAGGGGACAACAGAGGATGAGATGGTTGGATGGCATCACCGACTCAATGGACACAAGGTTGCGTAAACTCTGGGAGTTGGTGATGGACAGGGAGGCCTGGCATTCTGCAGTCCATGGGGTCGCAAAGAGTCGGACACATCTGAGTGACTGAACTGAACAGAATGTGGAAAATAAAAAGATTTTTTTAACAGTTAATTAAATCACCATTAAGTCCCAATCCCAGAAATATACCCCCTATATATATTCTTTCCAGTCTTTTTTTTTCTGTGGACATATGCATGTGGTGTACAGGTGCTCATACAAGATGTCACATCATAATTCTGCAGAGAACTGAATTTCAGTCCTGCCCCCAGTGAATTTGCTTAAATGGGAAGACCTCAGGCAGGTAAGTTCAGCTGGGCCACCCAGAGTCTGGACCTCTGCGGTACCTCTCCTCTGCGTGGTGTCATGCATGGTGACACTCATGAAGTCATACGTGACCAGATTTTATAGCGGAAATCACATGCTACTATGGTGTCTGGGTGTCAGCGAAGGTCTCAGAAACACACTTCCAGCAAATGCCAAGGGTCGGCTGTACCTTGGGTGAGTGTTTTTTCCTACTTGGATCATGTGTTATTTTTTTCCATTTATATCAGTGCAATATGGAAACACATAGGTACCTCATAAATCTTCTGTGCTATTTGCTACAAAGAGTGAGTGTCCAGGCACCAAACTGTATAAACACAGCTGGTATGCAGTAAAACTATTTAGATAGCCAGTGTGTTTATTTTGTTCTTTCATAGGCCATCCTACGGTCCCACCTAGTACACAGTAAATGTTCAGTGAAAGGTGAATATTATTAACTGTGACTCTGAAATAATTTCTATGGGCCCAAATGAAAAGTGCCACCGAAACGACTAAATTACACTATGCAAAACTGATGTGGCGGGGGCGGGGGGGAATCAAATCTGCCTCTTCCTCACCAGGAAGCCTGGCTCAGCAGCGACACCATGTGGTCAGAGATCTCAGATTCCCAACAGCACAGAGTATTTTACAGGAAGAGGGAAGCAGGGTCTTCAGGCATCTAATCCCAAAAGCAGGTGAGAAATCTAAGGATGAGTCATATGTAACAGATGATGGATACTAGGATCCTCCCCTTGTAACTTATTTCCATGCCGAGCAATGAGATCTATTAAGAAGGAAAACCAAATAGAGAGTACAGTCGAATTCTGTTCCCAGTCTGTCATCCGTATCTTTACCACGAAGCACTAGCACAATGACCGAGGTGTTCCAAGATGTCTCCAGTTCAGCATCAGAAGAGGAGCCGGGGGACTCGCCCAGAAGGACCATCACAGCCACCTTCACATTCATTTGCACAATAATCCTTCAGAGAACTTGTATTGCAGGAGAACATACGCTAAAACCCTGAATTCCTGCGTTTCCTTCTACAGCCGACTCAAGGTCTTCTAAGAGAAATTAACGACCACTAAGAAATGAGGAAAATTCTGAAAGACATGGGAATACCAGACCACCTGACCTGCCTCTTGAGAAACCTATATGCACGTCAGGAAGCAACAGTTAGAACTGGACATGGAACAACAGACTGGTTCCAAATAGGAGAAGGAGTATGTCAAGGCTGTATATTGTCACCCTGCTTATTTAACTTCTGTGCAGAGTACATCATGAGAAACGCTGGGCTGGAAGAAGCACAAGCTGGAATCAAGATTGCCGGGAGAAATATCAATAACCTCAGATATGCAGATGATACCACCTTTATGGCAGAAAGTGAAGAGGAACTAAACAGCCTCTTGATGAAAGTGAAAGAGGAGAGCGAAAAAGTTGGCTTAAAGCTCAATATTCAGAAAACGAAGATCATGGCATCTGGTCCCATCACTTCATGGGAAATAGATGGGGAAACAGTGGAAACAGTGTCAGACTTTATTTGGGGGGAGGCTCCAAAATCAATGCAGATGGTGACTGCAGCCATGAAATTAAAAGACACTTACTCCTTGGAAGAAAAGTTATGACCAACCTAGATAGCATATTCAAAAGCAGAGACATTACTTTGCCAACAAAGGTCCGTCTAATCAAGGCTATGGTTTTTCCAGTGGTCATGTATGGATGTAAG
This sequence comes from Oryx dammah, assembly GCF_014754425.2. Lineage (NCBI taxonomy): Eukaryota > Metazoa > Chordata > Mammalia > Artiodactyla > Bovidae > Oryx > Oryx dammah. Next base: position 8,207,673 of record NW_024070186.1, on the reverse strand, counting down.
AGTTGGACTGTTAAGAAAGCTGAGCCCCAAAGAACTGATGCTTTTGAACTGTGGTGTTGGAGAAGACTCCTGAGAGTCCCTTGGACTGCAAGGAGATCCAACCAGTTCATTCTAAAGGGGATCAGCCCTGGGTGTTCTTTGGAAGGAATGATGCTAAAGCTGAAACTCCGGTACTTTGGCCACCTCATGCGAAGAGCTGACTCATTGGAAAAGACCCTGATGCTGGGAGGGATTGGGGGCAGGAGGAGAAGGGGATGACAGAGGATGAGATGGCTGGATGGCATCATGGACTCGATGGACCTGAGTCTGAGTGAACTCCAGGAGTTGGTGACGGACAGGGAGGCCTGGTGTGCTGCGATTCATGGGGTTGCAAAGAGTTGGACACGACTGAGCGACGAAATGAACTGGACTGAAGAAATGAGGAGTCACACGACAGTCACGAGCTCACTCATGTACCCAGTTCCTCGCACTCCCAAAGGAAGGCAGAATCCAGAGAGAAGAACGCAGGAGGGGAAAGTAGTCCCCAGGACAGACACCCAGGACCCATCAGACCAAGCACAAGACTCAAAATGAGAAATGAACATTTCTCAGAACTACTCTTTCCCAAAGATATATAGTAAAGGTCGGCATGGGGTCCGTGCAGAATGTTTGTGTATGTGTATATAAATCAAATATCTGCTTCCCTGGTGGCTCAGATGGTAAAGAATCTGCCTGCAATACAGGAGACCCGGGTTTGATCCCTGGGTCAGGAAGATCCTGTGGAAAAGGGAACGGCAACCCACTCCAGTATTCTTGCCTGGAGAATTTCGTGGACAGAAGAGCCTGGCAGGCTACAGTAGTCCATGGGGGTCACAAAGAGTTGGACACAACTGAGCAATTAACACTTTCACTTTTACATTTGTTTTCACATTGTTCAACCTTTGCATTCCCATGGTTTGTTGAGTTCTTGTTATTGTTCAGCTGCTAAGTCATGTCCGACTCTTTGTGAACCCCATGAACTGCCACATGGAAGGCTTCCCTGTCATCAGTGGGGGTTACCAATCAATAGGAGAAAATGCAACTCCCACCCCTAGGCAGTTAAAAGAAACAGGAGAACAAAAATATGAAGCATCTTCTGTGTATTGTAATATACACAGTTCAGTTCAGTTCAGTCACTCAGTCGTGTCTGACTCTTTGTGACTCCATGGACTGCAGCACGCCAGGCCTCCCTGTCTAGCACCAACTCCCGGAGTTTACTCAGACTCATGTCCATCGAGTTGGTGATGCCATCCAACCATCTCATCCTCTGTCGCCCCCTTCCCATCCTGCTCTCAATCTTTCCCAGCATCAGGGTCTTTTCCAATGAGCTGGCTCTTCACAGCAGATGACCAAAGCATTGAAGCTTCAACTTCAGCATCAGCATCATTCCTTCTAATGAATATCCAGGGTTGTTTTCCTTTCAGATTGACTGGTTTGATCTCCTTGCAGTCCAAGGGACTCTCAAGAGTCTTCTCCAGCACCACAATTCAAAAGCGTCAATTTTTTGATACTCAGCCTTATTTATGGTCCAACTCTCACATCCATACTGGATGACTACTGGAAAAACCATAGCTTTGACTATATGGACCTTCGTCAGCAGAGTGATGTCTCCGCTTTTCAATACGCTGTCTAGGTTTGTCATAGCTTTCTATAGTTGTATCTGTAAGAGTTGAAGCTCAGAGGACCGGCTTTATTTTGACACTTAAAGTCACAAGATGGAGCTGATGTTTTGCCTTCTGTTAACACATAAAACAGAGATAAATGACGTGGAGCTTTGAGGTCTAAGATGAAAGTGCAAACAAAAATCCTAACATTAATCCCCAAGAGTACCCATTAAGAAGAGGGCTGACTGCCTAAAATCTGTGTAATGAAAATGCAGTGAATGTTTCTTAAGTGGAAGAAAAAAAAAATTGCTACAGTTTTAATTTTACAGCGGGGGGCGGAATTCCCGGGCTATCCAGTGGTTACGACTCCAGACTCCCACTAAAGGAACTGCAGGTTCGGTCCTCGGTCGGGGAACCAAGATCCTCCATGCCGTGCAGCACAGCCAAAAACAGAAGAAAAAAAAGTAAGAAAACGCAATGCATGTGTCTTAAATTTAAAAAAAGAATCGTCCATTGCTATAGTTTTAATTTTTTTTTATTAAAAACATCATTTAGTCCATTTATCCTAGGCACCAGGAACTTACTAGGCACATTACACACTCTTAACTCATTCAATCTCCCAACAACAACAATAATAACAATAGTAACAATAATAATTGTGCTAAAGTTTAAATAATACAATTTACACAAAACTTTCATAGGTATGATTTCAGGTAGTCCTCAAATAATCCCGCAAGGTATCCGAGTCCTAAATGCTGTTAGATTTTCTGTCTCCTCCAGGTGGCATTCCCACCCAGAAAACTCACAGCTCTAGTCTCTGCCAAAAAGTAAGTTGGCCAAGGGACAGAGGACAACCCCACAGAGAATTCCTCAGGGAATTTCCAACAGTTAGGACTCCGAGCTTCCACTGCCAAGGGCCTGGGTTCAAATCCTTGGTCATGGAACTAAGACTCCACAGGCTGTACCCGTGACTTAAACAAGACAACAAACAAACAAAAAAACACCCAAGAGAAAACTGAGAGAATTTTCCTTCCTTTAGAAATGTTGGTGTAGAGGGTATAATTTGCTCTTTTCAAGGGAAAGCAGGTAAGTTTAGAGTAAGCTAGACTATCAGGTATTTGCTGAAATTACACAGGTATGTCACTAAACTCACAAGTTTACCTACTGAGGAAGAGACAGACCCACAAAATCATATGCAGCAAGTAATAAGAAATTAACAGCTTCACAAAGCCAAGAGATTATCAAAAAGACACACCTGAAGAACCTGGCAACCAGCCCAAGCTGGTAACACCCTCAGGCACAAACGAAGACAAAAGGCCAAGAAAAATTCTGAATACATTCCCAACTCCATGGCATTTTCCTTTTAGACCAAACTAAAAGACAAAAACTGAAACCCAGACCCCCCTTTGCCACAAGATGGCAGACATCAGCACAAGAGAAACAAGTTGTGGTTTTCCGTCCAAAGATTCCCTGAGAAAGGCCCAAATGAAAACAAAGGCTTTTAATCCCAACTGAATACACTGTGCTTGCCAAATACAGTCCTGACACATAAAACAGTGACCTTTCCCCACCTCGAGTGGAAAGGGCGATAACTTAGGAGACTTAACACTCTCTAAACTCCAGTGTTCTCCCTCTTCTTTATAGAAACACCAAAAAACAAATCAGTTATACTTGGACAATTTTAATGTGATTTCCAAACCCAAAGTCAAAAAAGAAATAGAAAATGAAAACAGAAATCAAGGATGTCCTCGGTGGCACGGTGGCTAAGAACCTGCCTGCCAGTGCAGGGGACACGGGTTTGATTCCTGGTCCGGGAAGATCCCGCATGCTGTGGGGCAACTACTAGGCCCTTGCACTGCAACAAGAGAAGCTCCCGCGATGAGAAGCCCACACGATGAGAAGCCCACACCAGCAACCAAAGAGTAACCCCCGCTCGCTGCAACTCAAGACCCAGCAAAGCCAAAAATAAATGAATATTTTTGAAAAGAAATCAAAATTGAAACCCCCAGCCACACAACAACTGGGGGAAGGGCCACCATTCTGAAGAAGGGCGTCTGAGGGGGTCCCTCCCCACCACACACTCACTCACCTCCGTGGCCGACAGCAGATAAAGAGGCGTTAAGGCAGGAGCTTGCTTTCTGTCGCAGCTTAGGCCCAGTGTCGTCAGGATCTCCGTAAGGACTTCATATCTTCTAAAGTTGCTTGATTTGAGCAGGTTAAAATCCTCTTGCGTTTGCACTGCTGGAGAGCTGGGAGGTAGTTCCAAGTGCACCTGAGAGGGAAAAGACACCACTTCATAAATCAGAGGCGCTGAGGGACATAAGGACAAGCAGTGTCTTTACTAGTTTTTCTGAAAACTGGAACATGCGTTCTTCTCATTATCAACACTATATAAACCTGGAACTTGGGCATTTGGAAAAGAACAAGTGGTGAAAAGATTCAAGGGAGCCCATTAAAATCACGGCTGTGGACGAACAGAGACAGAAATATACACTACCATCTGCCTTCCCTGGTGGCTCAGATAGTGACGAATCTGCCTGCAATGCACAAGACCCGGGTTCAATCCCTGGGTTGGGAAGATCCCCTGGAGAAGGAAATGGCAACCCCCTCCAGTATTCTTGCCTGGGAAATCCCCTGGACGGAGGAGCCTGGCAGGCTACAGTCCATGGGGTCGCAAAGAGTTGGACACGACTGTGCGACTACCACTTCACTTCACTTCACCATGTGTAAAATACAGAGCTGGTAGGAATTTGCTGTAATGACTCAGGGAGCCCAAACTGGGGCTCTGTGACAACCTAGAGGGGTGGGATGGGGTGAGAGAGGTAGGGAGGTTCAAGAGGGAGGGGACATATGTACACCCATGGCTGATTCATGTTGCTATATGGCAGAAACCAACACAATATTGTAAGGCAATTATCCTTCAGTTAAAAATAAGTAAATTTTTTTAAAAGCACTATGAAACTTTGCCTTGGAGATATTTAACCTAATAAATTCTTACTGATGGGGAAAAATAAACTGTGGCTATGAAGGCTAAAAAGATCTGCACTAAATGACCATGGACAGTAATCTTCCAGGTCCCGAATTTTATCACTCGTCAGTCACAGGACTTCGGACAAGTCACTTAACATGGTTGTAGGACCAAGCATTTAGGAAAATGGATATGCTGAGAACCCAAATATAGCTGCTGCTGAACTTAGGAGGGCACAGTGAGTCATGCTTGAAGCTCCTATTCTACCTACTGGTCCAACCACCTAAGTGCCGGGGATGGCAGTGGCCTAATTCACCGAGTGTTGGTGATGGGGTAAGAGGTGAGACGGGGGTTCAAGAGGGAGGTAACATACGTGTTCAGTTCAGTTCAGTCGCTCAGTCATGTCCGACTCTGAGACCCCATGAACCACAGCACACCAGGCCTCCCTGTCCATCACCAACACCCAGAGTTTACCCAAATTCATGTCCATGGACTCAGTGATGCCATCCAACCATCTCATCCTCTATCATCCCCTTCTCTTCCTGCCCTCAATCTTGCCCAGCATCAGGGTCTTTTCAAAGGAATCAGCTCTTCACATCAGGTGGCCAAAGTATTGGAGTTTCAGCTTCAACATCAGTCCTTCCAATGAACACCCAGGGTTGATCTCCTTTAGGATGGACTGGTTGGATCTCCTTGCAGTCCAAGGGACTCTCAAAGACTTGGGGCTTCATGTGTGTATTTAGTTCAGGCTTTGTTGTAAAGTGAAAATTAGAGGAGTTCCACCCATCAGTAGTCTGTGTCTTGGTGTGAAGGAACATACTGGAACTTCTGGCTGCCTTGAACTAGAACTTTCATATCAATGGTCTATGTCCTGATATGAAGGAATGTACTAGAACATCTCTCTTGAAATTTGATTTTAACTGAGCATTAGCGCCTCAACGACACCAGAATACTGAGTACCAGAAGAGCAACCTGAGCATGTTATTTTCATTTGCTTTTGCCAGGAACCGCTGTGGGTTTCTGTTACCAGCACAACTCCCAGCCTGATGTTATAAGAACATGATAAAAATCTTAGTGCCAGCCTTCAGGCAACTTAAAATCTCTCAATCCCCACTCAAGCCTTAACCAGAACAAAAATACTGCCCAAATACCCTGACCAAAACAATGCACTTGCAGAAAGTTGAAGCCAATCTAAAAAGGCTTGCAGAACTGTCCAGTTCCCACATTCCATCGGGTCAGCTGAGGGTGGCCCGCTTCACCCAAGACTGGGCCTGGTGCCTACTACCAGCGGTCCCCAACCTTTTTTGGCACCAGGGATCATCTTCATGGAAGACAATTTTTCCACGGGGTGTGGGGGAAGCAGAGCAGGTCCGGGATGACTCAAGCACATGGCATTTATTCTATTCTGATTCCATCAGCTCCACCTCAGATCATCAGCATTAGATCCTGGGGGCTGGGGACCCCTGCCTTAAACCATCCTGGAGGAGGGAGAAGGCAGAAGATGACATCCCTTAAGGTATCTGAATCCCACTGCATGTCCTCTGTGTCGTTACCCAAGGGTGTGCCTCTCCTCTCCAGGGGACAAGGCCAGTGCCGGGACGGACGGTCAGCAAGGCAATGGGTCACGTTTCATCCAGGTGACCATGTGACTGTCCGGAGATTACCTCTTGCAGGCGGCAGATATCAAGTGAGCAAGCTCTGTCCTCACCTGGGGCCAGGGTCGGGGGGCGAGTGTTAATGGTACATGTGCCCCCTGCTCTAAGCAAGTACTCTGGGGGGCTGTTACTGAAGTCAATGTCACAGGTGGGAGATGTGGAGAAGGAAGAGGAGAGCTCCCCCTAGGAGCAGGCCTCAGGATTCCAGGAGGTGAAGCAAAGCAAGGACATTGCTTGTGGAGGGCTATTGTCAGTTTCAAGATGAGGTGTTTCTACAATGGAGACGGGTCTTCCCTGGTGGCTCAGAGGGTAAAGAATCTGCCCACAGTGTGGGAGACCTGGGTTTGATCCCTGGGGTTGGGAAGATTCCCCTGAAGGAGGGAATGGCAGTTCACTCCAGCAGTCTTGCCTGGAGAATCCCCATGGACAGAGGAGCCTGGAGGGCTGCAGTCTATGGGGTCGCAAAGAGTTACACACGAATTAGCGACTAACACTCACACTCGGTGGAGACAAGGAGAGAGGCCACATCTGCCTCTGTACCTCGCTCTGTAAAAAGGCCACCCGGGCGCGTGCTAGCCACACTCACCCTCATGGCCCTCTGCAGTTTGCGACCAATGTCTTACCCTCTGGCCGTAATGATGTTACCACAGCAATGGGCCCATTTCAGTAACTTGGCTTTGTCTAAAATTAAGACCAGACTCAAAGCTTTAGTCAAAGCTATGGTTTTTACAATAGTCATGTATAGGTGTGAGAGTTGAACCATAAAGAAAGCTGAGCCCCAAAGAATTGATGCTTTTGTACTGTGGTGTTGGAGAAGACTCTTGAGAGTCCCTTGGACAGCAAGGAGATCCAACCAGTCCATCCTAAAAGAAATCAGCCCGGAATATTCACGGGAAGGAGACTGATGCTGAAGCCGAAGGTCCAACACTTTGGCCACCTGATGCGAAGAGCTGACTCACTGGAAAAGACCCTGATGCTGGGAAAGATTGAAGGCGGGAGGAGAAGGGGACAACAGAGGATAGGATGGTTGGATGGCATCACCAACTTGATGGACATGACTTTGAGCCAACTCTGAGAGACAGTAAAGGACAGGGAAGCCTGGCGTGCTGCAGTCCATGGGGTCGCAAAGAGTCGGACACGATTAAGCGACTAAACGACAACAAAGGGCCAAAACTAACAATGTCCCCGGTCACAAACATGGAGGGGGGCGCCACCAGCATCAAGGAGGTGGTGCTGCTAACGACCCCACCACAGAGAAGGAACCCATCCAAAATGTCAGCAATGCCATGGTCGAGAAACTCTGCTATGAAAGTACAATCGCCTCTGCCGTGTGCTGAGCTCAGTAAGGACACAGAATACTTCAAATCCATTTCACAAGCTCTACTTGGACACCTTCATGCCAACGTCCTGGTTCATTTGATAATCAAGTGCCTGCCTTAATCCACAGCCTTAAAATTTTTCCTGCATGTCTGGTCAGTAGAGCAGTACACCAAGATTTGCTTTTTCTGTATGACGATGAATGCCCAAGGCATTAACTAGCTCCCTGGCCGTGAGACCACCACCTACTGTGCAGCTGTGGTTTGCCCTTGAAGCCCTCCTCTTACTGGGTTACATCAATGCTCCATTTACTACAAAGATGAAGACTATGAAATTGAACAGGGAAAGAGGAAACTAACCAGCCTGTGCTCATATTTATTGGTGATCTCGGCGGTATGGTAGTGACACGGGCCTGAGGAGAAAACAGTGACTCTGGCACACAGAAAGTGGAAGTCATTTAAAATCAAAAATGACATTCTAATCCCTGAATCTCATTTTTGAAGCTGCATCATATTGCCTTTTTTTCCTAGGGCAATGCACGCAGGATCAAATTTTATGACAGTGATGGGGTCAGTTTGAATGGTGCAGCAGGCAGATTTGCTATGTAACTCGGAGCAACGGATCGCCACAGTGCCGAATCAATTTTCCAGTACAAGTCTGGGCACCGGGGTGGTAAAATTCACTACTCAAAGCTGAAATACAGCTCTAGGAAGTCAGGTTTTTAAGTGGATTTTCTGAGAATGCGTGGTTACTATAGTTACCATATTTGCAGAGAAAAAAAGAGGAGCATTTATTAGGCCTCCAAAAACAAATTCATGGGATTTGCAGCGCACATGAAATCAGCTTGGGTTATACATGTTTATCTGGCCTGATGGTCAGATTTCTTTATTATATGCATCTAAAATCTTCATTATATACATCTATATACAATTCAAGAAGTATTATCTTAAGAACAAGTGAGTGAACTTTAGAATAGTAAAGAAACAAGTATCTGTCCCCTTGAAGAACATTTGATCAGAAAACCCAAGAGACTTAATTTGTAGGAGGGCTGGAGAGAGACACAGCATATGAAATGAAAAGAAGCCACACCAAAATAGAAGGCAACAATTCTCTAACTCAAAAAAAGATCGGTATAATAAAACAGATTAAAATCTGTTACACTCATCCTGGGAACCATGCTGGGCAAAAGAGCCACATCTACTTAGTTTTCTCATTAGATCACAAATCCTTAAGGATAAGAGTTCACCTAAACTCTAGCAAAAACTTTTCGTCCAAAGGTATTAAAAGATCTGCAGTAAATGATCAGGAATTCTGAAACAGTCTATCCTGCTACCTACCATTTGCTTAAATAAACAAACAAAAAGCTAAAAGGGGAACATGGGGGGAAAAAGACAGCTCTGGAGCCAAATAAGGATGGGAAGGGAAGTAGCATTTTCCTTTTATCTGTTTCCATTTTTTTCTTACTTATGTATTTGTGTATGTGTGTGTGTTAAGTCCCTTCAGTCGTGTCCGACTCTATGCAACCCCACAAACTGTAGCCCATGAGCCACCTCTGTCCATGGGATTTCCCAAGCAAGAATACTGAAATAGGTTGCCATTTCCTTCTCCAGGGGGATCTCCCCCACTCAGAGATCAAACCCGGTGTCTCCTGGGCTGGCAGGTGTGTTCTTTACCGCTAGTGCCACCACCTATGTAATAATTTGCCAGAAATCACTTCACTTATTTGAACTTGTGCTCAGCACTTAGATTTTCAGAGTGACAAATCATAAAGGAACTAAGGATTTGAAGGTGTTTTCAACAGAGTATCCCAGCAGTTGGTGAGTGTCCAGGCACATCCCTGACATCAAATACAACATTTTAACATGACAGACACTACTGTTGGGAACCACCACCCCAAGGTGCTCAATTCCCTTCATTAAATAAGTTTGAGTTTTATTAACTAAAGAGTGTTTTGAGGCAAGAGAGTAAACTGATGGATTTTAGAAAGAGTATAACCAACCAGAGGAGAAGGGGGCAGCAGAGGATGAGATGGTTGGATGGCATCACCAACTCAATGGACATGATTGTGAGCAAACTCTAGGAGATGGTGAAGAACAGGGAAGTCTGGCATGGCTGCAGTCCAGGGGGTCGCAGAGTCTGACTCGACTGAGTGACTGAACAATATAACCAGTATACAGTTTAAAACAAGCAAGTAGCTTCGGCTAACCCTTGGTTAACCAACAGTCTTTAATTAGCCTTAGCTGGTAAAGAATCTGCCCACTATGTGGGAGACCTGCGTTCGATCCCTGGATTGGGAAGATCCCCTGGAGAAGGGAAAGGCTACCCACTCCAGGATTCTGGCCTGGAGAATTTCATGTACAGTCCATGGGGTCACAAAGAGTCAGACACGGCTGAACGACTTTCACTTTCCCTCTCTCCTCCATCAGAAGCCTTTCAGTGAAACAGGATACAGGACAGCCCGCATCTCAACCTGCAACTCACCAGCGGCAAAGATTCCCTGGACAAGGACAGAAGTACCCTCCCCACGTGGCACACAGACCCTTTAGTCACCCCTTCAGGAACCTTCAGGAGCATGTCCCATCAAGAGACCCAGAGACCCGGCTGCCAACCTCCATACCTGGCAGAGAACAGCTTCTCCTCCATGAGTCCCGAAAGGCACTTGCACCACCAGCCTGTCCCCGTCCTCACGGTCCAGGTGGCCATGGAGCTTGCCGGGGCCAAGCGGCTCCCCAGCCCCCTCCTCGTAAACACAGCCGCTGCTCAGGACGCTGAGCCTCACCAGGCTCCCATCCACCTTGCAGAAAACCAAGCTCTGGACCGTGTCCTGCAGCAGGGCCTTGCTGGTCACCCGGAAGCCAGGCAGCGTGAAGGACGATGCCAGGGCCAGCACCTTCCCTCCCTGAGAAAGATAGGCCGTGAACCTCCGGGACAGGTCCTCAGGGACGGGCTCCCCGGTGGCGATGACCAGCAGCAGACAGTTGTCCAGCCACGGGTCCCTGAGAGCGCTTTCCGGAGGCAGGTGGTACAGAGTATAACAGTCCGTGTCCACACAGTCGGCCAGTGCCGATCGGACCTGCTGGAGCCTGTCCTGGCCATCCTGGGAGTCAGAGCCCACGTACAGGAGGATGTTGGGGGCCTTGCCCGTGACGTTGACCCTCCTCCCGTCCCTCTCGGGGGGGAGGTCGTCAGCGAGGCCCTCCAAACTGCCGCTGTAGTCGTACGGGAGATCTGGAATGTTCTCTGCAGAGGCAAACCTGACGGATTCAATGGTGCTGTTCTCAAGCTCCAAACACTCATGGCAGCTGGACAGATGGAGGGGACAGTGCTCGACAGAGCCCACGCCTCTGTCACCGTCCACGGCTGGCTCGCCGCCCCCAGGGGCCCCACCTGGCCCCTGAGTGGATGCAGAACCCGGAGACTGGGGGTCCTCCATAGTGTCAGGCTCAGGAGGGTTCCTCTGAATATAAGATTCGGGGTCGGGCTGCAGAAGCTGGGCTGGGGGGTCTGAGGCCTGACCCTTAAGTTCCTTTAGGGCAGAGTCCTGCAAGTGGACAGCTAAAGGGAAGAGAGAAGACAGCCCATCAACCCTGTGCCTTGTCTCACATCTCAGCGCAAAACCTCGGGGCCTTCTCTGTACCGTAAGACCTCCATTCCACGAAGCTCACATCACCCTTCAACTCCACAGCTTCCGTGGGACCCACATAACTGCTCCCCACCCCCCACTCCCTGGTTAGAAGGGTACCCCTGACAGTCCCCAGTGAAACTGCAGAATTTCTACACCTTTCCCATACAGATCAGAAAACTTCAGACCCTCGTGTTGATTGGTGAACAGGTGGAGTTTCAGAGAGGTGACTGTGTCCACTTGCTTATAGATTCAGCTGCATGGGTGTCAATCTTTTACGCGATATTGATAGTAAGAAACAAGGCGCAGGGCCTCCCTGGTGCTCAGCAGTAAGGAATCCACCTGCCAGTGCAGGAGACTTGGGTTCGATCCCTAGGTCGGGACGATCCCCTGGAGAAGGAAATGGTAACCCACCGCAGTTTTGTTGCCTGGAGAATCCCATGGACAGAAGAGTCTTGGCGGGCTGCAGCCCATCGGCTGCAGAGTCGGACATGACTTAGCAACTATTCCACCAGAGTTGCCCTTAAGTCATACCAAACAAGAGCGCTCAATCGTCCTTAAGCTTGTTAACGATGGCATCCTGCTACGATGAACATTTCCCCAAGTTACTTACACACGATCTTCTGAGGTATCAGTCCACTGGCCATCTGGAGTCTATCTTCCAGGAATGCCACCCCTAGCTTGCTGAAGTCATCCACACTTGCTTTGGCGATTAATTGATAAGGATCCCCAGGTCGGCAAGCTAACGGCAAACAGCAGTCAGACCACTTCACAATCTGAGATAGAGTGGGTGAAGGAAGGTGAAGAAAGGGTGAGATTTTTCTTCCTTAAAATAACCAGTTACTTTACTTTTCCCTTCAGCTCCCACCACAGTCAAATCCAAAAAGTTACTGCATGTTACATCTTAACATCAAAGTTGTCCTGACTGGGACATTCTCACCTCTCCCTGACAACAGGGCTTACAAAGCACTAAACACAACGCTCTCATTTCAAAGTGTCATTGCGGGCCTCCCTGGTGGCTCACTGGCCGGGAATCCACCTGCCAATGAAGGACAAACGGCTGCAGTCCCTGGTCCAAAAATACCCCACGTGCCGAGGAGCAACGAAGCCCGTGCGCCACAACTACTGAAGTTCGAGGGCCCTTGAGCCTCTGCTCTGCAATGAGAGAAGCCACTACAATGAGAAACCCACACGATGCAGCTGAAGAGTAGCCCCTGCCACTGAAGCGCAGCCCCTGCCGCTGAAGCGCAGCCCCTGCCGCTGAAGCGCAGCCCCTGCCGCTGAAGAGCAGCCCCCACTTGCCACAGCTCAAGAAAAGCCCACACAGCAACAAAGGCCCAATGCAGGCAAAACTAAGTAAACGAAATTAAAAAAAAAAAAAAGTAATTCAAGTATTGGACTTCCCTGGTGGTTCAGTGGTTAAGACTCTGCACTTCCAATCCAGAGTGGGCTCGATCCCTGGATGGGCAACTAGGATTCTACATCCTTCAAGCACAGCCAATAATAGTAAGAGTAATGGAAATCACATACTGCTTTTCAAGGGACTAAAGGGGAAAAGGTCACTCGCCAGACACTGGGAAAACCCTCTCTTCAGTAATAGGAAATAGAAGAGCACAGTAAGTCCACAGTATCCATGATGTAAACAGATCATGTTCACATCATGATGAAGTGAAGTCGTGCCCAACTCTTTGCGACCCCATAGACAGTAGCCTGCACCAAGCTCCTCCATCCATGGGATTTTCCAGGCAAGAGTACTGCAGTGGGTTGCCATTTCCTTCTCCAGGGAATCTTCCCGACCCAGGGATCGAACCCAGGTCTCCAGCATTGTAGACAGACGCTTTACCGTCTGAGCCACCAGGGAAGTCACATCATGATACATACATACAAATCATACTACAGATTTTCTTAAAGTCAGGTTCAAGACCCAAGGCAACAGAAGTCCCCAGGGAACACGTGAAAACTCATGTTCCTGGGCACCCCTCTCTGTGTGAGCCGGAAGTGTACCCAGGAAGTGAGTGCAGCTGTGACCTACTCTCCAGAGCGCCCGCCTGTCGCAGTGCACACTTCCACCACAAGGGGGCCAAGGAAAAGGAGAGACAGGAAAGGGAGACGAAGCTCAGGCCTTAAAGCTTTCCAGCGTTCATGAAAGAACTGGAAACTGGAACAGGCAGCAAGGGAGTTCCCTTGGGGCCGGGAGCCTGGCTAAGGAGTCCAAGGTCTGGGTCTGGTTAAACGCAGCTAATCGCCACTGTCTGTCCTTAGGTTAAGTCTCAGAACCTCTGAAGCCTCTGCTTATTCGTTTATAAAACAGGAATAATGGGGGTACCCATTGTGTTACAGGTTCATTATGCTAATGAGATTAAAAGTTAATGTCATGCCCCCAGTTGAAAGCTTGGAACAGAAAACGTGTGTGTTAGTCGCTCAGTCATGTCCGACTCTTTGCGACCCCATGGACTGTAGCCCGCCAGGCTCCTCTGTCCATGGGATTCTCCAGGCAAGAGTACTGGAGTGGGGTGCCATTCCCTTCTCCAAGGGGGATCTTCCTGCACTGCAGGCAGATTCTCTGCCGTCTGAACCACCAGGGAACAGAAAAAGTGCTCAATAAATGGCAGCTGCTATTACTAGATGTCATGAATTTGATTTTAAAAGCAGTAATGAATATTTGATTTCTCGTGTGTTGTGCTTGGTCACGTCTGACTCTTTGCCACCCTATGGACCGTAGCCCAGCAGGCTCCTCGGTCCATGGGGTTCTCCAAGCAAGAACACTGGGGTGCACTGCCATTTCCTCTTCCAGGGGATCTCCTGATTCAGGGATCTGAATCTCCCGTGTTTCCTGCCTTGGCAGGTGAATTCTATAACACTGAGCTACTTGGGAAGACCCACTGAATACAACAGTCCTTCTCTAAGATACCATGAATAATTTCCCCACTTCCCAAAATCTTATCAGGAATATACTGCCCCCTCTTCCTGAAAACATTTTTTTTAGTGCTGTATAAATAAATAACTTTAAAAATCATCTTAAAAGCACTGGAGAACTGATGAGATAATGAACATCTGAGCCAAATGCCAGGATAAATCCTGAACCTACAGAGATAAAAGGAATTCCCACAAGTCACTTCTGCCCTAAGTATACTTGCCCATCCAGGAAACTTAGGGTTTAAAAGTCAGGGTCCAACAGGCATCAAGATAGACATATAGATCAACGGAATAGAACTGAGACTATAGAAATAGATGTATATATTTGAAGACAATTGATTTTGGATAAGGTTGCCAGACAACTCAAGGGGAAAGAATAGTCTTTTGAACAAATGGTGTTGGTAGAACTAGACATCCACATGCAAAGAATGAAGATGGACCCCTATGCCATGTATCACCAGGTATAAAAATTAATCCACAAGGAATCAAATCCTTAATAAGAGCTAAAACTACAAAATTCCTAAAAGAAAACATAGATGTAAATCATCATGATGTTGAATCAGGCACTGGTTTCTCAGGTAAGACACCAAAAGTACAAGCAACAAAGGAAAAAATATATATTAACTGAACTTCATCAAAATGTTTATGCTTCAAAGAACACGCTGTGAAAGGACATTGACAAAATGGGAGAAAATATTTGCAAATCATGTAATCAATCGATCTATATCCACAATATATAAAGAATTCCCACAACTCAACAATAAAAAGACAAACATCTAATTTTTTTAATGGGCAAATAATCTGAATAAACATTTCTCCAAAGAAAACATACAAGTGGTAACAGCACTTGAAAAGATTCTCAAAATCATTTGTCATTCAGTTCAGTTCAGTTGCTCAGTCGTGTCCAGCTCTTTGCGACCCCATGTATCGCAGCACGCCAGGCCTCCCTGTCCATCACCAACTCCCGGAGTTCACTCAGACTCATGTCCATTGAGTCGGTGATGCCATCCAGCCATCTCATCCTCTGTTGTCCCCTTCTCTTCCTGCCCCCAATCCCTCCCAGCATCAGAGTCTTTTCCAATGAGTCAACTCTTCGCATGAGGTGGCCAAAGTATTGCAGTTTCAGCCTCAGTATCAGTCCTTCCAAAGTACACCCAGGATTGATCCCCTTTAGAATGGACTGGTTGGATCTCCTTGCAGTCCAAGGGACTCTCAAGAGTCTTCTCCAATATCACAGTTCAAAAGCATCAATTCTTTGGCGTTCAGCTTTCTTCACTGTCCAACTCTTACATCCATACATGACCACTGGAAAAACCATAGCCTTGACTAGACGGACCTTTGTTGGCAAAGTAATGTCTCTGTTTTTGAATATGCTATCTAGGTTGGTCATAACTTTCCTTCCAAGGAATAAACGTCTTTTAATTTCATGGCTGCAGTCACCATCTGCAGTGATTTTGGAGCCCCCCAAAATAAAGTCTGACACTGTTTCCCCTTCTATTTCCCATGAAGCGATGGGACCAGATGCCATGATCTTCGTTTTCTGAATGTTGAGCTTTTAAGCCAACTTTTTCATTCTCCTCTTTCATTTTCGACTCAAGAGGCTTTTTAGTTCCTCTTCACTTTCTGCCATAACGGCGGTGTCATCTGCATATCTGAAGTTATTGATATTTCTCCCAGCAATTTTGATTCCAGCTCGTGCTTCTTCCAGCCCAGCGTTTCTCGTGATACACTCTGCGTATAAGGGAGACATAAATCCACACCACAATGAGGAGCCTGCCTGATGGCTCAGTGGTAAAGAATCTTTCCGCCAATTCAGGAGGCTTGGGTTCGATCCCTGACCCGGGAAGACACTGCATGCCACAGAGCAATTAAGCCCATGTCACAACTATTGAGCCTGACCTCTAGAGTGTGTGGTCTGCAACAAAAGAAGCCACTGCAATGAAAACCCAAATGCCACGAGTACCCACCCCCTCCCACTCACTGCAACTCTCACAGCAAAAACGATCCAGCATAGGCAAAAAACAAAAATAAATAAAATTGTTTTTTTAAAAAAAAAACCACAGCGAGGTACTTCATCCTATACTAGGATGACTACAATTGGAAAGATAGACAGTAACAAATATTGAGGACGTTGAGCAATCAAACCCTAATACCCTGCTGGTAGAACTGCGAAACAGCATGCCCCCCTTAGAAAAGAGTCCATCAACTCCTCGAAAAGCCAAACACAGAGCTTCCTAATGACCCAGAAATTCCACTCCTAGGAATATACTTAAGAGAACTAAAAACGTACGTCTGCACACAAAACCTGTACACAAAAGTTCATAGCAGCATTATTCATCACACTCAAAGTGTGGAAACACCCCAAGTGTCCACCTACATTGTGCTAAGTCTAGGAAGCCAGTTACTAAAAGGTCACATATTGAATGATTCTGTTTACATAAAAAATCAAAATGGAAAGATCTACAGAGTTCACAAGTAGATCAGTGGTTGCCAGGGACAGAATGATGGGGGGTGACTGATGGGAATCAGAGAGGAATGCTGATGGGTATGTAATTTCTCCTGGGGTATGAAAATGTTCCGGAATTAGTGATGACCGTCCTGCTACTAAATTGTAAACAAACACTTTAAAAGGATGAAGTGCAAGCTATGTGAATTATATCTCAAAAAAAAAGTCTGGACTCCTCTAAGGTCTAACCCTACTCCACAAAATCTTTATTCCTTACTATTTCACTTCTCTCCTTAAAAGAGAATTCAAATTAAACTTTGCTCCTTAGGCAAAGAATCATTCTAAAAGCTGAGAAACATTGTCTTAGAGGTAAAAATAATAAACACAAATCTTTATGATCAACAGGCTGAAACCCACTACTCAGTCTAGAGTACCTGCAGAAAGAGAAACCTCAGAATTCTCTTTTAGCTCTACATGTAGGCTTCCCTCACAACTGCAGGAGTCGCAGGCTCCATCCCTGGGTGGGGAAGATCCCCTGGAAAAGGAAATGGTAATCCACTCCAGTTTTCTTCCCTGGGAAATCTCATGGACAGAGGGGCCTGGCAGGCTACAGTCCTTGGGGTTGCAAAGACTCAGACACAACTGAGCAACTGAGCACACACACACTCGACTGACTGCCACCTCTGCGCAGGTTCGCCTGGAGGGTGGGTCTGACCTGTGCAGGCTTCAGTAGAATTCTGCATGTCAAATACAATACCTTTGATCCTGGAGGAAGAGTTGAAGTCTGCAATCGAGACAAAGGTCTAGCTGATTTCCCGCTCTGAGAATGCAGGAAGGATGTCAGCTCTGGAGAATGAGAAGATGAACGACCACCTCGGTGAGAGCCGACTTTTCTGATGAGGGTGAGTGGGAAACAGAAGGAGCAATGCACCCCCGCAGGAGACGAAAAGCATCTTTGTTCTCAGCATCATGCGGGCCGAGAACGATGGGAGACGTTCACCCACTGGAGACCCAGCCCAGGACTTAGTTGTTCAGATGTGGATGTAGCAGCCTGCTACCAGAGCACCAGCATGGAGCTGGAGCTCAAAGTAGGCACGTGGTGTAAAAGGAGCCGACAATCAAATCCTCACGCCCGGGAGGAGAGCCACAGGAGGTAAACAAAGCAAGGGGAAGGACAGGAAATGGCCAGAGAACAATATACACACTCATCCCTGATCCAGTTTCTAAACCCAGCCAGCTGTTTCCTCACCTAAATGCGTTTCCTCTTTCTAGGAACCTGGTCCATGAGCCACAGACCATGCAAACTCCTCCAGCAGCACCGTGGCCCCATCAAAGCAAAGCCACACAGTCACTAAATGCAAACAGTCCGCTTCCCTATTGCACTTTGAGATGGAGACAAAGAGGCAGAGAAAGAAAGGGGAAGGCAAGCCAAAGGCTTACTCCCAAAGATCAAAGCCAAGGAAGCCCCAGTCAGCCCAAAACAAAGGGATTTCCTCACCCATGCAGAAAGCCCTTGTGAAACCCAAGCTCGCGACTTGAAGCTACAATGATCACAGCAAAGGCAGTGATGTGTCTTCTCCACTCAGTTCAGTTCAGTCGCTCAGTTGTGTCCAACTCTTTGCGACCCCATGTACTGCAGCACGCCAGGCTTCCCCATCCATCACCAACTCCCGGAGTTTACTCAAATTCATGTCCATTGAGTCAGTGATGCCATTCAACCATCTCATCCTCTGTCGTCCCCTTGTCCTCCCACCTTAAGTCTTTCCCAGCATCAGGGTCTTTTCCAGTGAGTCAGTTCTTCGCATCAGGTAGCCAAAGGATTGGAGTTTCAGCTTCAGCATCAGTCCTTCCAATGAATATTCAGGACTGATCTCCTTTAGGATAGACTGGTTGGATCTCCTTGCAGTCCAAGGGACTCTCAAGAGTCTTCTCCAACACCACAGTTGAAAAGCATCAGTTCTTCGGCTCTCAGCTTTATAGTCCAACTCTCACATCCATACATGACTACTGGAAAAACCATAGCTTTGATAGATGGACCTTTGGTGGCAAAGTCATGTCTCTGCTCCACTCACCTCAACGTCCACACGGAAGGGGATCAAGGATGGCCAAGGATGCTGGGTTAAACCCTCTTCAGTGAACTGCCCTTCCCAAGGCTGCCTGCAGCGGGTGCTGAGCCGAAGCTCTGCAGCTAATGGGAGGATGGGAATCTTAACAACTAGTCAGGTGATGGTTAATCTCATGTGCCAACTGGGCTGGGCCACAGTGTCTGGATATTTGGCCAAACATCATTTCAGAGGTGACTGTGAAGATATTTTTCAGATGTGGTCAACATTTTAAATGATTTCACTTGGAGTAAGTATATCATCCTCCTGTAACACAGGTGAGCCTTGTCTAATCAGCTGAAGGCCCTACAAGAAAAAGACTGCGGTTCCCGGAGGAAGAGGGAATTCTGCCTCTAGACTGCCTTCAGACTCGAGGTGCAACATCTGTTCTCTAGGAGTTTCCAGCCGCTGGCCGGCCCTGCAGACCTGGGACTCCCCAGAGTCCACAGTTGGGCTTCCCCAGTGGCTCAGCGGTAAAGAATTCACCCGTAATGCAGGAGACGTGGGTTTGATCCCTGGGTGGGGAAGATCCCCTGGGGAAGGAAATGGCAATCCACTCCAGTATTCTTGCCTGGAAAAAATCCCAAGGACAGAGGAGGCTGGCTACAGTCCATGGAGCCGATACATAAGCACAGACTCCACAATCACATAAGCCAGTTCCTTAAAATAAACCTCTTTCTGTCTGTCTTTCTCTCCTTTCCCCCACTACTTCTCTGTCTCCCTCCATCCCTATATATATGTGTGTGTGTATAATGTGTGCACACACACACACACACACATACCCTATTCTGTTTCACAAGAGAACCCAGATAAATACCAGTTACCATTAGTGAGCCTGGGTAAGATCAACGTCACTGCTTCAACACTGCTAATTTTTTGGCTCTCGTTTCTCTTCCCCCAAATCAGTGTAATTACATGTTGCTGCTAAGTCGCTTCAGTCGTGTCCAACTCTGTGCGACCCCATAGACAGCAGCCCATCAGGCTCCCCTGTCCCTGGGATTCTCCAGGCAAGAATACTGGAGTGGGTTGTTATTTCCTTCTCCAATGCATGAAAGTGAAAAGTGAAAGTGAAGTCACTCAGTCATGTCCGACTCTTAGCGAGCCCATGGACTGCAGCCTACCAGGCTCCTCCGTCCATGGGATTTTCCAGGCAAGAGTACTGCAGTGGGGTGCCATTGCCTTCTCCAAATTACATGTTAGGTTTTTTAACCTTCTAGTAATGAACGGATTGAAAGAGGGCTAGACACACAAAGATGTGAAGATCTGAAACCAGGAGAGTCAGGGGAAGAGGTTATTTCCTACTTTCAGTTACTCTCCATGCCTTTTGGGTTTGGGAACAGAAAGGATATAGCAGGACTACAGAATTCGTTTTCACTCTCTATTTAGCAAAGTACTATGACGTGTGGCGCTTTCAAAAGAAGGGGATTGGAAAACCAAGTCAACAGTATCAGGGATATGATAAGTCCACTCACAACAAGCTACATTTGAAATGATAAAGTGACCCTGATGAGACTTAAGATGGGTCTGCAAAACCATAACCAACCAGAAAACTCAGTGAAAAGGGTGGTCTAGGTGTTCTAATTTGCTGAATAACTAAGAGCTAATCAGAAAATAACAGAAATACCCTTGTTGCTATAACTTTTTTTTTTTTTTGGCCACATCACAGAGCATGCAGGATCTCAGTCCCCTCATCAGGGGTCAAACCTACACCCCCTACAGTGGAAGGTTTGAGTCTTAACCACTGGACCGCCAGGGAGGTCCCTGTCATAACCGTTTTCTATTATGTATTGTTATTTAGAAGCCTGATAAGCATGTGAGGGCCAGCATCTACAGGATACTATATTAGCAACCACAGTTTTTCACTTTATATCCCTGTCCACCCCCCATGTTGGTAAGCCAACAAAGAACAGAAGTTTTAAACAGACATCCCCAGTATGTCTCTTCCATCATGTCCCATGAGGCAAACAAATCACTAAGGTGAGCCCAGATTCAAGGGAGGAATATAAAATTCCACTTGTCCATTAAGAGGAAGGAATCTGCAGCCACCTTAAGCCAAATCTACAGCACAGGTTTCAGCCAGCTCTCTCACTCCTCCACTCCATGTGGAAATGGCATGTCCTGAGACGGCCGTGCTCTCTCTGCGTGGTCCCTGCACGGAAAAGAAGCGTGGAGCGGACCCAGCTTGAAACAGCAACCAGAGACCTGCTCAGCCTCACGTGTGACAGGAGCGAAAAACGAAGATTTGCTGTTAGAAGCCAATGAAATTCTGAGGTCACCTGTTCATTCCAGCCAAGTTGACTGCAACAATGTGCAAAACTGTATTCTTTAAAATAGGGGCCCCTCTACCAGCTCCTCCTGCCATATTCCCCATCTCCAGGAATGATCCCCCATCCACCCAAAAGTCCATCATCATCTCCTAAAAAAGCTCCTAACTCTGTCTCCACACCTCTCCTCCCTGCTACCAATACTTTGCCAGGTTCATCTCTCTTCCCTCACAGGGTACAATCCATTCCAGGTTAGCCTCCCCCAGATCCGGTCTCCAATCTGCCTGCATTATGATCTTTAACATACGAACCTGCTCATTCTGCTTTAAAAAAGAAAAAGAAATGTTTTAGCCTGCTGTCCACAGGATAAAGTCCAAATTCCCAATTAGTGTATATAAACCTTTATAATCCGTGTACCCTATGTATTTGCCATGCTATTAAAGAGCATTTAACTCTGGTACGTAGAAAACCAGAAAAACAAATAGCACGAATTTCATGGATATGTTGTCAGTCACTTTTAAGATGTGCTAAAGACAAGCAAGACAAAAGGAACATATGTGTGCTAAACACTGATAAAAAGAACAAAACAGAAGACAGTATTGCTCCCAGGCAGAAAATCAAGGATGGACCAAGTAAATCCTAGATAATAGTAAGGCACGGATCTGCCACCTCCTCAGTTGTGGCTAAGTCACTTCAGCTGTGGCTGAGTCACTTTAGTCGTGACCAACTCTTCACGACCCCATGGACTGTAGTCCGCCAGGCTCCTCTGTCCATGGGATTCTCTAGGCAAGAATGCTGGAGTGGGTTGCCATGCCATCCTCCAGGGGATCTTCCCAACCCAGGGATCAAACCTGGGTCTCCTGCATTGCAGGAATATTCTTTACCATCTAAGCCACCAGGGAAGCCCCTGTTGACAGTTATGTCATCCCTAAATCAGCCACCCATTAGGGTTCCATGCATATTCTGCCTAGAAACAGGGAAAACACACAGCTTCTCTGCAGGTCACTGGTAAGCCGAAGCTCTTCCAGACACCCTGACGTCCTGAATCTCCCCAACAGAGCAAGCGTGTGCTGGCCACAGGCAGCCTCCACCCACGGAGTCCCTGTGGCCGTATCCTCAGCAGGCGGCCGATGTGGCAGACAGAGGCAGGATATGTGAACCCTGCCTAGCTCAGGATTCAGGTGTGCAGTCCTTCCACCCCTCAGGAGCCCCATTCCAAGTGTTAACAGAACCCAGAACTGTTTCTTGCTTATATTTTGAATTAATTTAATAGACTGTGCAACTTGAGCATCTTAACTTGGTCAGAGTTTATTTTTTTGGACTCAAAAATCACTGCAGATGGTGATTGCAGCCATGAAATTAAAAGATGCTTACTTCTTGTTAGAAAAGTTATGACCAACCTAGATAGCATATTGAAAAGCAGAGACATTACTTTGCCAACAAAGGTCCATCTAGTCAAGGCTATAGTTTTTCCAGTGGTCATGTATGGATGTGAGGGTTGGACTGTGAAGAAAGCTGAATGCCGAAGAATTGATGCTTTTGAACTGTGGTGTTGGAGAAGACTCTGGAGAGTCCCTTGGACTGCAAGGAGATCCAACCAGTCCATTCTGAAGGAGATCAACCCTGGGATTTCTTTGGAAGGAATGATGCTAAAGCTGAAACTCCAGTACTTTGGCCACCTCACGCAAAGAGTTGACTCATTGGAAAAGACTCTGATGCTGGGAGGGATTGGGGGCAGGAGGAGAAGGGGACGACAGAGGATGAGATGGCTGGATGGCATCACGGACTCGGTGGACGTGAGTCTGAGTGAACTCTGGGAGTTGGTGATGGACAGGGAGGCCTGGCATGCTGCGATTCATGGGGTCGCAAAGAGTTGGACACGACTGAGCGACTGAACTGAACTGACTGAACTTGGTCTGAGAGCCTCTCTATTCTGTGATCACTGGGTAATTATTACATTACCCAGTGACCATTGGGTAATGTGCCATTTTGTAAAGTTGGTAATGTTTAGTAATGTTCTGGAAAGCTATCACTGCACCAACGTAATTTAATGCATCACAGGGTCACAAAACGAGTTGGACCTGACTTAGCAACTAAACTACAATAATAATACTCCAGCCACATCTTTCCCCCCTGGCCTTCCCCTGAGCCACTTCGCCAACTCATGTTAATTAGACTCCAACTGGGACTTCCTTTCTGGTCCAGGGGTTTCAGACTGCCTTCCAAAGCAGGGGACCTGGGCTCGACCCATTGTCAGGAAACTATTAATAAGATCCCTTGTGCCATGAGAGCTTCCCCGGTGGCTCAGCTGATAACAAAACCGCCTGCAATGCAGAAGACCCCGATTTGATCCTTGGGTCAAGACAATCCCCTGGAGAAAGGATAGGCTAACCACTCCAGCATTCTTGGGCTACCCAGGTGGCCCAGATGGTAAAGAATCAGCCTGCAATGAAGGAGACCTGGGTTCACTCCCTGGGTTGGGAAGATCCCCTGGCGAAGGGAAGATCCCCTGGCGAAGGGAATGGCCCCTACAGCAGTATTCTTGCCTGGAGAATTCCATGGACAGAGGAGCCTGGCAGGAATTAGTCCATGGGGTCTCAAAGAGTCAGACATGACTGAGCGACTTTCACTTCACTTTGTGCCATGAAGCAACTAAGCCTACACACTGCAGTGAAGAGCCAGTGCAGCAAAAACAAATTTTTAAAAATTGTTTAATTAGACTCCAATTGTCCCCAGGTACAAACGCTCTGTGTGCTTCTGCACCTGCCTAGGAAGCCCTTTCCTCCTCCTTCACCTAATTCTCATTTTTCCTTAAAACCTCAGCTGTTGCCCCGACCCTGAAAGTCCTTCCTGACATCACCCCATCTGGATAGGTTCACCATCTCCCCCGTACTTGCTTTCCCAGAGCACTTATCATAGTGAACTTTAATTGTTCACTTACTTAGCTATCTTCTCCCCAACACTGTGAGCTCCTTTAGATGACTGTGACTGTCATCTCTGAATGCACTTTTTTTCCCGTTAAGTCTTTATTGAATTTGTTACAATATTGCTTCTGTCTTACCATTTTGGTTTTTTGGCCACAAGGCACAGGGGATCTTAGCTCCCAGACCAGGAATTGAATCCACACTCTCTGCATTGCAAGACAAGTTGTAACCACTGGGCTGCCAGGAAAGTCCCTCTGAATGTGCCTTTCATCTTCAAATGACATACATCCAGCCCTAGAACATAATCTGACACACAGCAGGCACTCAACAGCCCTTGGATGGATGGATGAAGGCCTTTACAGAATGCAAAGATCATGAGTAAATTTTCTGCAACAAAAAAACTGTGGCAGTTCTTTGGGTCACCGACTGTTACTAAACAGGACTGCTAATATAAGCATAGAAGACACTGAAAAGTGAGCTGAATCTACCATGACCCACTGGTATCTCTTATGGCACCTACAAAATAACTAGGACTACTGTTCAGTAAATATCTGTTAGTGAAAGAATGACTAAGTGAAAATATGAATGTGTGAATGCTACAGTTTTTAAACTGACTTCCTGAAATTCACTTCTTTGTTGTCAGGGGGTCTGTAGAATGACCACAAAAGAGATTTTCAAAATCCGAAAAGACATCATTTTTGATAGCTGTGGGAGTGGTACTGTCCTAAAAATGGGAAAGAATTTTATCAAGTTCCAAAGTCTTTCCTCAATAACATATTTGCTATTAAATACCTTAGGATCCTATCAAATTCAAATGACTTGAGAGTTAGGTGAAATACATAGATTCATGAACACCCCCAAGCTGTAAAATCCCATTAAGCAATAAACCTGAATGGGAACAGCAGATGTAGAAGATAGAGACCTGTGAAATCAACTCCTTTTTTAAGATCTGAAGCCCAGTTTACAAAACAGAGCTGTGTATGTTCTTTGGGTCATCAACTCTTGGGTCATCTGTGTAATAAATAGCCACGGTGGTCCAAAATATGGCTCTAGACAGCTCTAGCTCCTTCCTGGTTGCAAAATCCACTAAACTCTCTGATCACAAATAAGATGACTTAACTGGAGAGTACACTTGGTGGATAGGCATCCTTTTGCCCCCAGAATTAAGTAACCACTGGGACGTTCCAGTGTTGGTGGTCCAGTGGTTAAGAATCTGCCGGCCAACGCCGAGGGCACAAGCTTGATTCTTGGTCTGGGAGCTAAGATTCCACATGTTGCAGGGCAACTAAGCCCATGCACCCCACAACTACCGACCCAAGCACCCTGGAACCCACGCTCCACAACAAGAGAAGCCACATCAAAGAGAAGCCCTCAACCCCCGTGGCTAGAAAGTAGCCGCCACTCGCCATGACCAGAGAAAAGCTCAAGCACAGCCAAAAGTATATAATTTATTTAAAAATCTTAAAAGCTCTGTAGCTGATTTAAGGAGGAGGGCATGACAACCCACTCCAGTACTCCTGCCTGGAGAATCCCTATGGACTGAGGAGCCTGGTGGGTCCAGTCCATGGGGTTGCAAAGAGTCGGAACGACTGAGCTACTAAACACAGCACAGGTGATTTAAAAAAAGAAAAAGAATTAAGTAACAGCCATGAAGAGAGATCTTAAATCGCCCTTCGAAGGCAAACTAAATGAGAGAGCCGGGGCAGAAATATTAATCATCTCCCAACATCTAGTCTTTCTTTCTCCCTTGTAGTAACAGAATTCCAGGTCTTCACGGAATCCATGGCTGCCCAGCTACAGACTGCATTTCTCCACCTCCCTGCAGCTGAGAGACATGTGATGTGAAGCTTCTGGATCACAGCCTCAAAGAGGAAGCGCGTTGGTCCCCACCTTCCCTGTCTTTCCCTATTCTGAGAGCTGGAATGCAGATCAGGTTAGGGGGTGGGGGTCGGGGTGGGGTAGCAGGAACCCAGCCTCCACCAAGAGAGAGAACAGATCACGGCAGAGGGGAGGCAGCCTAGCAACAGGGCAGAAAGGGGCTGGGTCCCCGGGGGCCTTCCAGAACAGGACCTTCCCCCTCAGAGACAAGTTCGATTCTACTTGTCTGAAGTGCTATGGGCTGGGCATCACTTGTTACAACAGCTTAGCTTGGACCTTGGGCTTCCCCGATGGCTCAGACAGTAAAGACTCTGCCTGCAATGTGGGAGACCTAGGTTCTATCCCTGGGTCGGGAAGATCCCCAGGGGAGGACATGGCAACCCACTCCAGTATTCTTGCCTGGAGAATCCCATGGACGGAGGAGTCTGGTGGGCTACAGTCCCTGGGGTTGCAGAGTCGGACACAACTGAGCGACTTTCACAACAGCCTGTACCTTACCTAATATAATAATGGTGTTCCTTAAGATGCTGTGTGTATAGAAATACACATTAGGCAACAATGATCCAGGAAAATTAAGAGCACAGCGGGTCATACTTTTGTGTTAAAAAAGGAATCTGTGCATATTTGATATTTTAAATAGTTGCAACATTTTAGAAATTTTGGCACAGATTTTAAGTTGAAATCTTACTAAATATATACAACATTAGAATACATAAGAAAACTTCAGGGACTTCCCTGGTGGTCCAGCAGGTAAGACTTCGCCTTGCAATGCAGGGGTGCTAGGTTCTACCCCTGGTCAGGAACTAAGATCCCATATCCCTTGTGGCCAAGAGACAAAAACATGAAACAGAAGCAATATTACAACACATTCAATAAAGATGCTAAAAATGGCTGATGTCAAAAAAAAAAAAAACCTTCAACCTTTAATCATATAACTTCGATTTTCTTCTCTTTAAAAATGACCATAATATCTTATAAAACTGTAAGCACTAGAGGTAATAAAACACCAAGCAGGGGCTCAATAAATGGTATGATTATTATCCTAAGTATATATAGAGCTTAATAAACAGTAGGAACTGGCAGGACAAAAATGTCATGTCCTAGCACACTAGGTTACTGTCAGACCACCACCTGCAAAACTCTAAATCCCTCCTGAGCTCCGAACAGAGGAGAGGTTCCTGCTCTCCTTTACTTTTTCCTATCTGCTAACTCTTATTTCCATCCACCTTGAGTTCTAGTCAATTATTTCCAGTCTTATTTCTCTCTTCCTTTTCATTCATCCCAACACAGTGTCTTCAAGACAGTGTTGTGAGATGGAGGTCCAGTGGCCACGGGTGCCTTCAGCAAAATGCCTCCTGGATCGTTCACGCCACAGGCAGGAAGCATACGATGGGTGAGTGAGAGCAGAAAGGACTCACCCCAGATGCCAGCAGAAGCAGCCTATAAGGGGGTGGGGGCTGGGAAGGAGTTAGGGTTAGGCATCCATGAGCCTGAGAGGTGACAGCCCCCAGGAGAAGGCATCCATCGAGAGCTTATACCAGAGGGTGTGTGTCCAGAAAGATGACAGGCTGTCCCAAGGAAAACCCGCAAAGGAGGCCCAAGACATGATGATGCCATTTTCAGACTCAACAAAAAGATAATGAAGAGGAGGATGCGATGAGGAGGAAGGGAAAGGAAGGAGTAAACTCTGGGACGCACAGGCAGTGGATTTAGCAGAAAGAAAGGAATTAGCAGAACTAGTCATTGACTGGCAGGAAGGAGGCAGGAGGAGGGGACGGGACCCACAGGCTGGAGTGTTCATCTGAGATTTTCCTTTTTTTTCATCCAGGAAAGAAATACAAACACCAGTTTGGGACACGTTACTGAGTTTGAAGTGCCTTCAGAATACACAGGGTGAGATGGCCAGGAGTACACAGTAATAGAAATGAACTGATTTTGGCAGCAAGAAGCTGTGGGGCTGGCCTAGATAACCTAGGGAGAGACCTGAGTGCTACTGCCCAGTAACATACCACAAGCCAGAAACACAACTTAAACACAGGTAGCGCTTTTTTTTGGCTGTATCATGCAGCATGTATGATCTTAGATCCCCAACTAGGGACCTAAGTGCCCCCTACAGTGGAAGCATAGAATCTTAACCACTGAACCACCAGGGAAGTCCCAAAACACAGATATATAAATAGATATATAGATATATGTATGTATCTATTTGAATATATATGTATTTGGCTGCACAGAATCTTAGTTCCCTAACCAGGGATCCAACCTGGGCCCCAGCAGTCAAAGTTCAAACCACTGGACCACCAGTGTCCCTACTAATATATTTTTATCTAACCCAAAATAGGGCTTCCATGATAGCTCAGTTGGTAAAGAATCTGCCTGCAATGCAGGAGACCTGGCTTAGATCCCTGGGTTGGGAAGATCCTCTGGAGAAGGAAATGGCAACCCACTCCAGTATTCTTGCCTGGAGAATTCCAGGGACAGAGGAGCCCGGTGGGCTACAGCCCAAGGGGTCACAAAGAGTCAGACCAGACTGAGCGACTTAACACTTTCACTTTCAACCCAAAATATCCAAAAAGAAAGCAAATCAGACAAGCCAAGAAAGAGCACTCACGTAAAATAACAAATTCAGTTTTGATAATGGTTGACAAATGACAAACACGGTACTCACAGTTTCCGAAGAGGATGCCGGTCTCTGTAAATTCTCACCTTGCACCCAAATGCTCTCTGTCACAAAGGCAATGTGCTCTGCTTCAAGTATAAAAGGAGAAACCAGGAACAGGGCCCATTTGTTTAAGTCATCAATGGACTGGATAGAGGGAAAGAAACACAATTCAATAGAGGATTCGATGTGACTTCATAAACAACTGTCCCTTATATTAACGTCTAGGACGTCCTCGCCTCTGTAATTCCAGGTGGCATCTACATTAACGCCATCCGATGCTCTCCTATACACTGCATTAACTCACATTTTTTTGTTGTTGAGATGAAACTGAAAGTTGCTCAGTTGTGTCCGACTCTTTGCAACCCCATGGACTACACTGTCCATGGGATTCTCCAGGCCAGAATACTAGAGTGGGTAGCCTTTCCCTTCTCCAGGGGATCTTCCCGACCCAGGTATCGAACCAGGGTCTCCTGCATTGCAGGTTGATTCTTTACTAACTGAAGCCCAGTTGTTGAGCTGTGACTACATAAATAGCTGCAAAATCCCATGGACAGAGAAGCCTGGCAAGCTACAGTCCAAGGGGTCGCAAAAGAGTTGGACACGACTTAGCGACTAAACCACCAAGAACAACATCCTTCAATGACCCATGACAGCTTTCACTTCTTTTGTTACTTGTTAGGGCTTCCCTGGTAGCTCAGTAGGTAAAGAATCTGGCTGCAATGCAGGAGACCAGCGTTCATCCAAGCAATTAATTCTGAAGCTTATTCCCACCATTTCTTACTGCAGAGCACATGTAGGAGTTTTCCAAATTACTATTTGGAAGTACATTTAAAGGTGAGGTGGCTTAGAAGTACATGCCCATCAGCAGAAGCTTGTTACTGACAGTTGCCCAAAGAGCTGTTCTTCCATCTCCTCCAGCCGTGACAGCGTCAAGATTGGTTAGCAGATTGGCTGTGATCACTGACTTGTGCTTGCCCCCTGAAATCTCTCTAGAAAGACTGTACATTAATTTAAAAAGGCTTTAAGACAAGGCACATCCAGAGCAGAAAAAGCTGAAAGCTAAAGTTGCAAGTGGGGAGCCTTATCATCATCACCCACCCCCAAAAAGGGCATTTGGGTCAAGTTCCATAGTGTTGCTTGTCAGTTCAAACCTGCCCTTGCTGGGAAGATCAGAAAGTTATTTTCACAGGGCCTAGTAACCTGGCACAAAGCAGAAGCTTAATAAATATCTGTTGAACCAATCAGTGAATGAAAATGAGAGAGAATAACTCCTATGGGGATTTGATGATAGTTAAAAACAAAAACCAGGCTGTAGGAACTTGCCTGGTGGTCCAGTGGTTAGGAATCCACCTGCCAATGCGGAGGACAAGCATTTGAGCCCTGGTCTGGCAAGATCCCACATGCCTTGGGGCAACTAAGCCCGAGGAACCACAACCACGGAAGCCCACACACCTTAGAGCCTGTGCTGTGCAGCAAGAGAAGCCACCACACCTAGGGTAGCCCCTACTCACTGAAACTGACGAGTAGGCCCCGCTCGCTTGCAACTATAGAAAGCCCGAACAGCAATGAAGACTCAGTGCAGACAGAAATAAGTAAAATTTTTTTAAAAGAGCAAAGTAATTTAAAAGATTGTCCACTTTACCCAGAGAAAATATGTACATTAAACAAAAAGCTTCAAAGTTCCAGTTTGTATAAACTATCTTTGGTGATACTGAATTCTTGTGGGACCTTTGATTACATAAACATACACATATGGTACTTATGGATCTGATTTTAAGTATATAAAATATGGAGACCGCAAAGGCATAAGATTCAGTTCTGTAAAGTTACTTCGGCCCAGGGAGACTGACAATAAGGTATCAGTTGAACCAAATCATCAGCCCATGGTATTTTCAGTCTTAATATTAACAGTGAAAGTGAAAGTGAAGTCGCTCAGTCGTGTCGGACTCTTTGCGACTCCAAGCTCCTCTTTCTGTGGGATTCTCTAGGCAAGAATACTGGAGTGGGTTGCCATTTCCTTCTCCAGGGGAATCTTCCCAACCCAGGGATCGAACTAAGTCTCCCGCATTGCAGGCAGACGCTTTAACCTCTGAGCCACCATCACAAATAACCAAAGTTCCCAATTGCAGGCTTCAAACAGAGCTTAATTAAGCCCAGCAACCACTACTTTATTCAGCGAAACACTGAGTAACTATCACAGGCCAAGCTGCTAAGCCAAACAGACCCAATTTCTAGGGAGAAAAAGATAAAAACTGGACATAATGGAAAATAATTTTTAAAATATATATATTCTGAATTACTTTGCTGCACAGCAGGAATTAACACAAAATTGTATATCAACTATACTTCAATTTTAAAAAATGAAAAAAAAAAAATGAGGACTTCCCTTGTAGTCGAGTGGCTAAGACTCCCCACTCCCAATGCAGGCAGCCCAGGTTCCAACCCTGGTATAGGAACTAGATCCCACGTGCCAAAAGGAAGGACCCCACATACCACAAAGAAGATCAAAGATCCCGTGTATTTCAACTAAGACCCAGCGCATCTAAAATAAATAAATTTTTAATGAAAACAAAAATAAACCTCACAATGAAAAAAAAAGATAAAAACTGGAATTTCATATTTGAATTTGAATTTCATATTTGAAAGGTGACTGAAAGTCTATGAGGATATGAGGATACAGAGCTAACTGGTCACATCTAGTGTGGACTAGGGGACATCTCTGTGAAATAGTGATTTCTGGGCAAAGCTCTAAGAAATACAGCAAGTTACAAAATCCCAAAAGCCCAAAACCGGTTTAGCCCAGGTACCCCTAAACCCAGCTAGAGCAGTAAGCAAGGGCTGAAAAGCTTTAGTTAACAGTTACCAAAGTTAACAGAAGCCCAATAAACTCATGGAGATGTGCAAAAGTACAACTGTCTCCCAAGAAAACTAAAGACATTCGCATCTCATTTCTCATTATTTTTGGATGTTCAAAATTTCTACTCTAAATTTTTAAGTAAACTGAATCCAGTTTGGAAACCACTACTATAAAAGAAGGGTTTCCCAGGTGGCTCAGCAGTAAAGTATCTGCCTGCAATGCAGGAGACCCGGGTTTGATACCTGGGTCAAGAAGATGGCAACCCACTCCAGTATTCTTGCCTGAAGCCCATGGACAAGAAGAGCCTGCAGTCCAAGGGCTGGCAAAGAGTCAAACACGACTTAGCAACTTAACAACAACAAATTATAGAAAAATCCACCCTTGCATTTTTCATTATCATCTTTCTCAATCAGGATTCCTTAAAAGAATTAAGCCGTCCTTTCCTCACGAATCTACTGAATGTAATGAATGAACATCTAGGCGATATTAGACACGCACTCTCTCAGAACTGACAAAAATCACTTATATTCTGTGTTATATAGTATATCAACAAGAATGGGTATTTTTGATTTGTAGCAGCAAAGTACAATGGCATACCTAAGCATAACCCTAACAAAATATTCAAACCTGGGATAAGAGTTTAATTTCCGCATGCTTTTACACACACAAAGGAAAACTCATTTTAATGCCAAGAGTGATTCAACTTTTCACAAGGAAGAGCAAAGAGCAAGAGACCACTAAAAGCGAAACACTTTCAAATGTTAATGACAGCAATGTGGGTGATGCCCATGGCAATCTGCACAACACTGCCCTCGCAAGCTCACTTCCACCAGCTGAGTGGAAAGAACTATTGTTCTGGGGAGATTAAAGGAACGGCCGCCCCAGGTCATCCTGTGGGTGACAGGGCCGGCTGAACTTGTACATTAGGCTAAGTATTCGGCCAAGGCGACCGGACTGCGTGCAAACCGAAAGCAAAAAGATGCAAAGATTAGAGAGTAGGTGCCCGGATTGGTACATGACGCAACTGACAGGAGCTGGGGGCAGGGCACTTTTTGTCACCACGGAAACAGACGACAGAAAACTGAGGATTTTGCTGTGCGTCTCTGGAGTCGGGTTCACCCCATCTCCGGCCCAGGGCAGGCGAGAGACGATGGAGGGAACTCGAGGTGGGCGCTGCTCAGGGGCTAATCGACTCTGCACAGGTACAGGGGTACACGCCGCTTCGGCACCGCCAAGACCCAGGCGTCCGGACCCTCGCGCGGGCACTGCGTGGACAGGTGATCCGATCAGTCTCTGGGCATCGCGTGCAGGGCAGGCCCCGAGGCTGGTCCTTCCGGGACCCCACGGCCTCTAGCGGCCTCCAAGAGAAGCGGAGGGGGCCCGCTGGCCGCACACACCAAGGCCGATCGCGGGATCCGGGCTGGAGGGCGCTCCCGGCTCTCTGACGGCCCCGCGGCCGCGTGCCCGCGACCGAGCCTGCCTCTGGCCCCCCACCACCGGCCGCGCACCCCACGCCCGCCCACCTGGCTCTCGCCGACACAGAAGACCCGGCCGCCGCAGCTCAGGCACACGCGGGAGCCCCGGGGCGGTGCGGCCGCGCTGCAGAAGGTGAAGGAGCAGCGCGAGGCGCGCAGCCGCTGCACCGTGGCGCGCACGAGCGCGGCCGGCCCGCACCCCCAGCGCGCCCACAGGTACAGGTAGCACAGCGTGATGAGCATGGCCGGCCGGCCGGCGGCGGCGGAGCGCGGGCCCCGGACGCTCGCACCACCGGCCGGCCCTCCCGACCCCGCCCTCCCGGCCCGCCCCAACCGAGCGGCCCACCCGGCCCCCTCTCCGCTCCGCCCCGCCCCGCCCTGGCCCCCCTCCCGACTCGAGAGCCCGACCCCGCCTTCCCATCGGCCCCGCCCGAGCACCCCAGCGCCCGGCCCCGCCCTCACGCCGGCCCCGCCTCCCGCCCTCTCGCCCGACCCCTCCCGCCGGCCCCGCCCTCCTCCCTGAGCACCCGGCCCCGCCCTCTCGTCGGCCACGCCCGCCCGCCGGCCCAGCTCTCCCGCCGACCGGAAGAGGTCGCGTCGCCGGAAGAGCCCGCGGGGTAGTTGGGGAGGGTGATTGCGTACGTGTTGATGGAGGGAGAAGGGCGGCTGGAGACAGAGGCAGGGAGGCCTGTGGGGAGGGCGGTGATGGAGGGAGAAGACAAGCAGTGCCAGGAGAGGTGAGTGGGAGGGGACCGGGGGAGGCCACTCTGGGGGGAAGCTGGGGGGCAACGTAAAGGAGGAAGAAGAAGGAAGAAGAAGGCAGACGGCGCGGTAGGCTGGGGACCCGAGGGGGAAGCCCAGTGGCTGCCTGGCCAGGTTAAGCCGGAGTCCAGCCGACCATCCTTGAGGGGTGGGACCCAGATTGAGGAAGGGGCTGATTAACCAGCGCCATACAAAAACAGGGAAGCCTTGCGTGTTGCATCCACGGGGTCGCGAAAGAGTCCAACACGACTTAGCGACTGAACATTACCAGGGCCCAAAGTGGGTTGATACACACACACCAGCCATCCAGTCCAAGTGGGAAAAGACGAGACTTTTTATTAGATTATACGACGCCTTCAACTTACACTAGCAAAGTAATGCTCAAAATTCTCCAAGACAGGCTTCTACAGGAACTTCAAGAACTTCCAGATAGATGTTCAAGCTGGCTTTAGAAAAGGCAGAGGAACCAGAGATCAAATTGCCAACATCCATTGGATCATCAAAAAAGCAAGAGCGTGCCAGAAAAACATCTACTTCTGCTTTATTGACTATGCCAAAGCCTTTGGATCACAACAAACTGTGGAAAATTCTTCAAGAGATGGGAATACCAGACCACCTTACCTGCCTCCTGAGAAATCTGTATGCAGGTCAAGAAGCAACAGTTAGAACTGGGCATGGAACAAAAAACTGGTTCAAAATTGGGAAAGGAGTACAAGCACTAGCTGAAATCAAGATTGCTGGAAGAAATATCAATAACCTCATATACACAGATGGCACCAGAACTAAAGAGCCTTTTGATGAAAAAGGAGAGTGAAAAAGTTGACTTAAAACTCACATTCCAAAAACTAAGATCATGGCATCCGGTCCCATCACTTCATGGCAAATAGATGGGGAAACAATGGAAACAGTGACAGACTATTTTCTTGGGCTCCAAAATCACTGCCGATGGTGACTGCAGCCATGAAATTAAAAGACACTTGCTCCCTGGAGGAAAAGCTATGATCAACCTGCTGCTGCTGCTGCTAAGTTGCTTCAGTCGTGTCTGACTCTGTGCGACCCCACAGACGGCAGCCCACCAGGCTCCCCCATCCCTGGGATTCTCCAGGCAAGAACACTGGAGTGGGTTGCCATTTTCTTCTCCAACGCGTGAAAGTGAAGTCACTTAGTCCTGTCCTGTCTGACTCTTCGAGACCCCATGGACTGCATCCTACCAGGCTCCTCTGCCCATGGGATTTTCCAGGCAAGAGTAGACAGCACATTAAAAAGCAGAGACATCATTACCTTGCCAGCAAAGGTCCATCTACTCAAAGCTATGGTTTGACCAGTCATCATGTATGGATGTGAGAGATGGACTATAAAGAAAGCTGAGGGCCGAAGAATTGCTTTTGAACTGTGGTCACCTGATGTGAAGAACTGACTCATTGGGACGACCCTGATGCTGGGAAAGATTGAGGGCAGGAGGAGAAGGGGATAGCAGAGGATGACATGGTTGGATGGCATCACCAACTCGATGGACATGAGTTTAAGCAAGCTCTGGGAGTTGGTGATGGACAGGGAAGCCTGCCGTGCTGCAGTCCATGGGATCACAGAGTGCAAGACAGCTGAGTGACTGAACTGAACTACGCCTTCAAGCAAAAGGAATTTTAAGATAAAAGAAATTCACACAATGCAATAATAAGTATTTCTGGACTCTTAAAATAAGGACGGGAGCAGCAGCAGCAGGTTGATCATAGCTTTTCTTCCAGGGAGCAAGTGGAAACAAGTGGAAGACAGAAGAGCACTCTACGGTGGCCTGTTCTTGAATATGTGGGTCACCAGCTTGACTATGGGCATCCTATGACCAAGAGAGAAAGTGAACATTCAATGTTCCCATCCCCTCAGAGAATCATGGTGGTCCTTGAACCTGACAGGTTTCTCCCCTGGAACCTCATCTTTTTTTAAAGGCCGTATGTAAAGAATGGCGTCCTCAACTCAAGTAGAGCAGCAGTTTTCTCTGCATTACTTCCTGCCCCCACCTTTGCTGTAAATGGAGGGCAGATTGCAGGGGGGCCGCTCCCAAGTCTGTCTTAATCCAGGGGCTGATTTTTAACATACCTGAACATTCATCTGCTTTAAAATAGCAGCATAGGGACTTACTGGTGATCCAGTGGCTAAGACTCTGCACTTCCAATGCAGGGAGCCCAGGTTCGATCCCTGGTCAGGGAACTGGGTCCCTCATGCCGCCACTAAGACCCAACGAAGTAAGTGAAAGAAATAAATTTAAAAAAAACAGCAGTATAGGGATTTCCCTCGTGGTACAGTGGATAAGAATTCACCTGCCAATGCAGGGGGCCTGGGTTGGACCCCTGGTCTGGTAAGATTCCATCTACCACCAGCGCAACCAAGCCCAATAGGGAGCCACCATCTACTGAAGCCTGTGTGCCTAGAACCTGTGCCCAGCGAGAGAAGCCACCACAATGAGAAGCCTTCACGTTGCAATGACAAGTAGCCCCCACTTGCTGCAACTGAAGAAAGCCTGTGCACAGCAACAAAGACCCAGTGCAGAAAAAATTAATTCATTAACTTAATTAGAATCATTAAACCAAGTGACTAACCCTAATGCTTTATTAGAAGAGCTCGTCAGATAGCCTTCTTGGAGTTTGCTAAATTATGGCTCAGCTAGAAATGCAGAGGTCACCTCATCTACCTGAAGGTCACAAGTAGCCCAAGTTTTTTCAAGTTCCTCAAGAACTTTGTGCCCTCTGCTTCCCACAGACACCGTAACTCCATCTGGCCAGATGAGAGCTTCAGAGGTTTGTGCTTAGATGCTTCAGGATGTCAGGGTCTCAGAAAACATCTTAAGAGGGACTTCCCTGGTGGTCCAGTGGTTAAGAATCCACCTTCCAATGCAAGGGACAAGAGTTCCATTCCTGGTTGGGGAACTAAGATCCCACGTGCTGCAGGCCAGCTGAGCCCTTATGTCCCAACAAAGACCCAGTGCAGC
The DNA here is from genome assembly GCF_014754425.2 of Oryx dammah. Classification (NCBI taxonomy): domain Eukaryota; kingdom Metazoa; phylum Chordata; class Mammalia; order Artiodactyla; family Bovidae; genus Oryx; species Oryx dammah. The sequence continues at coordinate 8,171,220 of NW_024070186.1, read as the reverse complement.
CAAAAAAAAAATTTTTTTTGTTAAAGCAATGTGGGAAAATATGAGGATCAGCCAGTTCTGGGTTACAAAGCATGGGGACCATACGGGACAGGATGAACTGAGAAGAGGGTAAGGTCCCTCTGAACCATTGAATTGAGCAGTGATACCATTCACACCCAGGAAGGAACTCAGTAAGGCAGGTAGAGAAGAGGAATAAGAGAAGTCACACAGTAAGCCCCATTTATGATCCCATGTGAAATGATGGAAAAGGCTCAGAAAGGAGCTTAGCTCATCATCCCCAGACAGCAAAGGGGAAGGATGCAAAACTAAGACATCAGGGATGGTACTGGGTATATGTGATTCATGTCGTGTAGCCCCTCACTACTCAAAATGTGGTCCTTGGCTGTATCAGGATCACAGGGGCCTTGCTGTAAATGCAGAATCCCAAGCCCCACCCCAGAACCACTGAATCAGCATCTGCACTTGAAGAAAATCCCCAGGTGATTCACAGAGTTCAAGAAGCAGTGCTAAAGTCACCTCTGTCATTTGCTGCATCTGGCTTGTTCTAGACAAAGTTGTTATTTAAATCTTGCTAATTGGAAAATGCCCAGGCCCAAACCAACCACCACCATTACCCTTGCTCAAAAGTTAATTTTGTACCCTATGATCCAGCAGTCCCACTCCTAGGAGAGTATAATTCAAAAAGATACATGCACCCCAGTATTCACCAAAGCACTATTTACAATAGCCAAGATTTGGAAGCAACCTGAATGTCCACGACAGATGAATGGATAAAGATATGGTACATGTATACAATGGAATGGTACTCAGCCACTAAATGCCTTTTGCAACAACATAGACAGACCTAGACATTATCATACTAAGTGAAGGAAGTGAAAGACAAATATCCTAAGATACCATTTATACAAAAAAAGATACAAAGTTATTTACAAAGCAGAAACAGACATGCACTTAGAAACAAAACTGTTTGTTAATTTGAATCCCAGTATTTGAAAAGGTTTATTCCAAATAGGAAAAATTTATGTTAAATGCCTTTTGAACTTCCCTAAATGATTTCTTATTATACAATGAAGCTGAGAAATTTATTACATTAATGACATTTTATTTTCGTAAAAGTGAAAGTGAAGTTGCTCAGTCGTGTCTGACTCTTTGCAACCCCATGGACTGTAGCCTACCAGGTTCCACCGTCCATGGGATTCTCCAGGCAAGAGTACTGGAGTGGGTTACCATTTCCTTCTCCAGGAGATCTTGCCCCGGGTCTCCTGCATTGTATGCAGATATTTTACTGTCTGAGCCACCAGGGAAGTTCTTTTTTCTTTTTTTTTGTAAACTTTGGTTATTTTTGTACTGTTATTAATGCTTCTAAAGTTTTATATTTATCAAAAGGACTCTACACCAGAGTTGTCTGTAATTAAAAATATAGATGACAGTAAAGACAAGATGTGAACTGTGACCCAATAATTAAAAGAAGTTTTCACATAAACCTATAATGATGACACATGTAATGCGTCATTATATCTTAATTATATAATTAATAGCTACCTGTGGCACAGTGGTAAAGAATCCACCAGCAATGCAGGAGCCATGGGTTTGATCCTTGGGTTGGGAAGATTCTCTGGAGAAGGAAATAGCAACCCACTCCAGTATTCTTGCCTGAGAAATCCCATGGACAGAGGAGCCTGGCGGCCTACAGGCCATGGGGTGGCAAAGAGTCAAAGTCAGACACTAAACAACAGCAAATACCAAGATAAGAGCTAACTACCTGATCTTTCTAAGTAAAAATAAACCGTGACTATTATAGGTCAAGATAACACGAACTAGGAGAATCAACTGAATTTATTCACTATAAATCTTGGAACAATATGAAACATATATTAAATTGCCAAGAAAATGTTACTGTATTTTTTAAAGAAAAAATCAGTTTTAAGATAAGGTTGTGAAAGTGGCTCAGTCGTGTCCGATTCTTTGAGACCTCACGGACTATACAGTCCATGGAATTCTCCAGGCAGAATCCTGGAGTGGGTAGCCTTTCCCTTCTCCAGGAGATCTTCCCAAACCAGGAATCAAACCAGAGTCTTACCTGCATTGCAGATGGATTCTTTACCAACTGAGCTATCAATACAAATTGAAACCAGAATTCAGCAGTGTCACTAGAGATTATCAAGCAAAGAGACACTCTCCAAAGGGGATGGGAAAGAAGACAAGGTTGCTTCCAAAGTCAGAGCAATGAGATAGAAAACAATAGACTAACACATTCGAAATATTGAGGGAAATAGCTCAGCCTAAAACTGTTGACCTCCCCAAACGATCACTCCAGTAGAGCACCAAAAAAAAAAAAAAGATGTTTTCCGAAATGTGACCTCAGACTTCAGCTGACCACATACAGAGTCTCACTAGAGGATGTACTTTAGGAGGAAGATGGATGGATGGATGGATGGATGGAGATGTGGCATACGAGAATCAAGAGTGAAGAACTGTAAGGTTTTCAGAATAAAGAATATCTTTGTGACCTCAGATAGGGAAGGACTAGCCAATCAAGATACCAAAACCAGAAGTTAAAGAAGAAAAGATTGATACATCAAAATTAAAAACGTCTATTAAGACACTATAGCTTTCCAGGTGGCTCCTACCAAGCAGGAGTGAAAGTGAAAGTCGCTCAGTTGTGTCCAACTCTTTGCAATCCCATGGACTATACAGTCCATGGAATTCTCCAGGCCAGAACACTGGAGTGGGTAGCCTTTCCCTTCTCCAGGGGATCTTCCCAACCCAGGGATCGAACCCAGGCCTCCCGAATTGCAGGTGGATTCTTTACCATCTGAGCCACAGGGGAAGCCAAGCAAGAGACTTGGGTTCAGTCTCTGGGTCAGGAAGATCCCCTGGAGGAGGAAATGGCAACCCACCCCAGGATTCTTGCCTGGGAAATCCCATGGAAAGAGGAGCCTGGCAGGCTACAGTCCATGGGGTCACAAAGAGTCCAGGGGGACACAACAGAGCTCACATGCACATTAAGACACTATAACAAAGACAAGTTCTAGAATGAAAAAGGTATTTGCAGAACACAAATACTCAATAAAGATTCACTCCCTGCTGCTGCTGCTGCTAAGTCACTTCAGTCGTGTCCGACTCTATGCGACCCCATAGACGGCAGCCCACCATGCTCCCCTGTCCCTGGGATTCTCCAGGCAAGAATTCTGGAGTGGGTTGCCATTTCCTTCTCCAGGGCATGAAAATGAAAAGTGAAAGTGAAGTCACTCAGTCTTGTCCAACTCTTCGAGACCCCATGGACCTAGCCTATAATAAAGAATTCCAGGGACTTCCCTAGCGGTCCAGTGGTTAAGACTCTGCCCTTCCACTGCAGGAGGCACAGGTTCAATTGCTGGTGAGAGAACTAGAATCTGGCATCCTGCCTGGTGTGGCCAAAAGAACAAAATTCCAAATCAGTAAGAAAAAGTCAGGGGGAAAAAGTGGAGGGGAGGGGGGGGGGGAGGGAGGGGCAGGGGGGTGTTGGGGCGGGGGAGGTAGCGGGAGGTGTGCTAAAGACTTGAATAAGCTCTTCAGAAAAGCCATTTGGCAAATAAAAGGTGCCCAGGACTCCCCTGGTGGTCAAGTAGCTAAGACTCTGTGCTCTCAGTGCAAGGGGCCCAGATTCAATCCCTGGTCAAGAAACCAGATCTGATCTGCTACAACTAAGAGTTCACGAGCCACAACCAAAGAACCTGCCTGCCGCCATGAAGATTGAAGATCCCGCATGCCGCAACAAGGACCAGCGCAGCCAAATAAAGAAAAATAAATATTTGAAAGATAAATTTAAGAGGGAATGGTGGCAGACAATGCAGGGTGTGCCACTTTGAGCCCCGAGGACAGCCATTTGCACCCGGATGAGATAAGCTAGGGCTGTGCAGAGTTCAAGCACACCCACAGAGCTGCCACAGGATGGCATCAAGATCTCCAGGGCAAACAGCTGGCTCTGGAAACACACTAAGCCTACTCTCATAGACAAAGGGGGCTTCTGACACAGTGTCTGTACGGCAGCAGAATCTCACTAATTCATTACTGTTTCAAAGAACAGTAATGAAAATCTAAAGTTAAAAACTGGAGTCCAAATGCAATGTGGTAAGTAAGTAAAGAAATGTTATGTGATATCCTGAACTGGATCTGAAACAGCAAAAGAACTGAGGTGGAAAAACTGGTGAAATCTGAAGTCTATAGTTAATAGCATTATGGTAATGTTAATGTATGCGTTTTGATAAATCCATGGTTGTATAAGATATTTACACTGGAGGAAGCTGAGCAAATGAACTCTGTACTATTTTTGCAACTTTGTGGTAAGTCCAGAAGTATTTCAGAATAAGTTATGAAAATCAAAGGATGACTGTCCACTGAATTTCACTAGCATTTTTTTCCCCCTTTCCCTAACTAGCCATGTCATCTTAAGGACATCATTTCATCTCTCTGGACCCTGGTTTTTCAACTGTTTAAAAAAAGCAGACGGGAGACAAACCAGATCATCTCTAACTTCCCCTTCAAGCTCTAAAATTCTCAAAAAAAATCCGAATACATTTGCACCATGATTCAACTTGCAAGGATCTGACTAGCAGTGACCTCATTTACCTCCATATCCCTGGGGTTTAGCACTGTGACAGCACAGTAGATGCTCCACAAAGTTTCCTGACACTAAACTGGCTCCTAACTTCTATTTGTAAAGTGAAGTAAAACTGTTACCTCTTTCACCCAGTTGGCCACTAGAGAGCGAAGTACTCACAAAATTTTCTCCATAGAAAGCAAACTTGTCTTCATCCAGCAGAGGGAAATGGTCCTTTATATCCCAGGCGCATAATAAAAGTTTTCCTGGTTGGGGAGGGGAGTCACCATCTGTGAAGAGTCACCTGCCCATCAGACAGGACCAGGACCAGCAGCTGGGCTGGTCAGTACCATAAGTTTCCAGAACTGACAATGCCATGCTCCTTCAGAAAGCCCTTAGCAGCCTCAAAAGTCTAAACCTCCTCGGTGGATCAGAGACTACAAAGAGATGAGTTGCCCCTCGCTCCCTCCAAGCACCGAGTTTGTCTTCTGAGCAATTCTGTCCCATTTTCTGAAAAACGATCTCACTTTTAGAGGACGAGTTATTGGGGTCAAACGAATGAATGGGGAAACGGACTAAAACCATAACACTTTAAATAAGAAAAGGAATTCCCTGGTGGTCCAATGGTTAGGGCTCTGGGCGTTCACTGCCGGGATTCGGGTTCAATTAGGAAACTAAGATCCTGCAAGCCACACAGCCAGGCCAAAAAAAAAAATTTTTTTTTAATAAAATGAAATGAGAAAGATCATTGGCAGCACATCTCCCCACCCAGCCCAGGGCCCATCCAGGGCATATCTGAGCAATGAGAAAGGGCCAAGAAAGAACCAAGGGACAGGCAGAGAGGCATCAAGGGACAACTGGAAGAGTAAAGGGACTGAAGGGTCAGAAGCTGAAAGGGCCCTAAGCCAGAGAGCTCTGGGAGTATGCATGCCATCCAGCAAAACACAGGTGAAAATGACTTAAAAAGCAGACTCACGTATACATACCTACAGAAATGGATAAACAAGGTCTTACTGTATAGCAGAGAACTATATTCAGTATCCTATGATAAGCCATAATGGAAAAGAATATTAAAAAAAAAAAAAATTAGTCACTTCCCAGGCAGGCTAGTGCTTAAGACATCACCTTCCAGGGCAGGGGGTTCAGGTTCAATCCCTGGCTGGGGAACTAAGATCCACATGCCTCGAGGCCAAAAAAATCAAAACAAAAGCAATATTGTACCAAATTCAATAAAGACTTTAAAATGGTCCACATCAAAAAATGTTATTAAAAAAGAGAATCTCCAAGTATATAGAATGTATAAAGATCTTAAAACCAAGACATATCTTGGTTATGCATATCCAGTTATGCATATCACTGCATATCACGCAGCACTGCAATTATGAAAATTCAGGAGTCATGCTTGTACCAATCGCAAGTTTCATGGATCTTCCCCCAAAACGAACAAAGCAGACTCAGCCTGAAATGGCAGACACTGCAGTAACACCCAGGACAATCAGGTCCTCTCCTTGAGGCTGAAAGTGCCACAAAAAGGGGCCAATGACTCACATCATAATTTTCCTCTTTTCTCTCAGCCAACCTGAACATTTTCCCCTGGGAACTGCAACTTAGTGATTAGAGAAAGCCAAACCCTGCTTAAAAGGGAGGGGGTAAAAGTCATATACCTGTTATAAAGCGTTGCTACTGAAAATTTCATGAGTCTGAAAGGGAAGTTCCATGGAAAGAGTGGATGGGGAAGCCAGGAGCTGTCATACAGCCCCTCACATCCCCAGCCTGGACTTTGCTTCCCGGTTTTCACTGAATTTGGTTCCCATAGAACCAATTTGGTTCCAGGCTCCTCAGAGGCAAGGCTGCAGTGTCCTCTTGTTAATCTCCCTTGCTTGCAATCAACCTTGGATTTTTAAAAGGCCTCTCTGCAAACCCTGCTTCTTCGTCCGCAGAGCTAAAAAAAGTCTATAAGAAAATAACAGTAAATCTGGTGGGGGAAAAAAAGAGAAATTCAGAGTGTAGAAAAGCAAGAAGCATCTCAGGAACCACAGGGCCCTGAAGGGAGACAAGAGCCATCTCCCGGAGAAGCCAAGGGCTGCGGATGCCGCCGAATTGGAACTTGGGACGCAGCGCGTGGGGAGCAAGACTGTAGGCTGGAAGGCGGCCTGCAGCCAGCCACCCATCAGGCATCTTGAAAACAGCAAAAGCCGGAGAGCAGGCCGCGATGGAACCACTGGTTTCTATAAATAAGTCTCTCTAGGAGGGGATCAAACAGCAAAGTCAAAGGTAGGAAATCTGAGCCCTTGCTTGCCAACCCACGCCAGGCGCCCCAGCCCTTTACCTGGTTAAGAGGGAGCCCCCAGTAACAGGTACCTGTGGGCCAAGCCCCAGGACCCCGCGGCCAGTGCGCCTGATTCGGGAGGGGGGTGGGAGGCGGGCAGAAGCGTCCCCCCAAGGACAGAGCAGGTGGCTGCGGGGGCGTGGGAAGCAGGCCGTGGGAAAGGCCGGGTGGAGATCCCCCTTGGTGGGGGCCCCGCTGCCCGGCACAACCCCAAATCCTGCCCACTGCTCCAGCCTCCGCTGACATTGGCCGGGGCTTCTGGCCGCTCCGGAGCACCATTCCCGCTGCCCTCCTCCGTCCCCCTATCGGCGTCGATCACCGCCTGGCCCACCCCAGCATCCTCCTACCTGAAACCCTGAAACATTAGCTCAGGCCTTCAATACCACTGGGCTTCCCTGGTGGCTCCGCTGGTAAAGAATCCACCTGCAATGCAGGAGACCTGGATTCGATCCCTGGATTGGGAGGATCCCCTGGAGAAGGGCAAGGCTACCCACTCCAGGATTCCGACCTGCAGAGTTCCATGGACAGTCCACGGAATTGCAAAGAGTCCGACACGACTGAGCGACTTTCACTCATGTCACTATGTCACCTCTGGGGGTGGCACAGGCTGCTTTCCAGCTGCCCTGCAACTCTGCTCGCCCACCCTGCCCTTGCTGCAGGTCCAGGGTGTCTGCCTCCCCTGGAGACGTGTGGGAGCCTTGGGGACACAGTGAAGGTGGCCGAAGCTTTTACCAAAAGAGAGAGGAGAGGAGCCGCATAGTGATCCCCTGGGTAGGATGTTGGCTGAAGGAGGTGGACGGTAGGGAGCTGAACTTGTTTACTCAGTGGATTCCTTTTCCTCCCTGGCGTTACTCCTCCTTTCAGTACAACTGAGAGCTGGATGTATTAACTAAGTCTTCCTTTACTAAGAATAACAGGAGATTCCCATTGCTACCCTAGGGTATGGTCCCTGCATGGTAGGTCTCTTCAGTCGTGTCCAACTCTTTCTGATCCCATGGACTGTAGCCCACCAGGCTCCTCTTCCATGGGATTCTCCAGGCAAGAATACTGGAGTGGATTGCCGTTTCCTTCTCCAGGGGATCTTCCAGACCTGGGGATCGAACCCTCCTCTCTTACAGTTCCTGCATTGGCAGGTGGGTTCTTTACATCACCTGGGAAGCCCACCCTAGGGATGAAGGAGTCTTAATTCTGCCATCTGAACCCTTCCAACACAGCGTTTTCAAACAAGGACTGGAGGTTTCCTCCTCTTTGGGGGAAATAGGGAATTCATTATTGGGGGGTATGGGGGGAAGTGGACTGACACCTGAGATCAATTAGATACCCACAAAGGGGAAAGCAGTTGTCTCTGACCTCCAGGGAAGTGCTTAGGGATGATCCAAGGAACAAACTCCATGTCAGAGAAAACCTCAGGCTGAGATCTCCATCACACCCAATACATTTTCACAGCTACAAAATAGTCCATGTTTGAGTATCCATGATCTGTTTAGCCATTCCTCTGTTTTTTTTTTTTTTTTGTCACACCAATCGAGGGGCTTGGGATCTTAGTTCCCCACCAGTGATTGAAACAGGGCCTAGGCAGTGAAAGCCCTGAGTCCTAACCACTGGACTGCCACGGAGCTCCCAGGGACTACTGTCGAATGTGCACACTGAAGTCGCTTCCTGTACAAAAGTTTTCTCCACATCCTCACTAATACTTACTAATACTTGTTTTTTTATGATAGCCTTTCTGACAGGTGTGAGGTGATATATTATCATGGGTCACTGTTTGTTTGTTTAGTGAGTAAAATCGTTCAGTGTGTCCGACTCTTTGCAACCCTGTGGTATGTAGCCCACCGGGCTCCACTGTCCATGGGATTCTCCAGGCAAGAATACCGGAGTGGGTTGCCATTTCCTTCTCCAGGAGATCTTCCCGACCCAGGGATCAAACGGGTCTCCGGCACTGTAGACAGACTGTTTACCATCTGAGCCACCAGGGAATTATTTGTTTAGGGGCTGTTGTTTTTTTCTTTTTGCCTTACTGCCCAGCATGTAGCATCTTCCTTCCCCAACCAGGAATTGAATCCGTGCCCTCTGCAATGGGTATGCAGAGTGTTACCACTGGACCACCGGGGAAGCCCCTCATTGTGGTTTTGATTTAGAATTCCCTGAAGATTAGTGATATAGAACATTTTTGCATAAGTCTATTGGTCATCTGTATGTCCTCTTTGGAAAAACGTCTATTTCTAAAGTCCTCTGCCCATTTTTTAAACACTTTTTTTTTAATGTTGAATTCTGTATTTTAGATATTAACTCCTTATAGACATATTGTTTGCAAATATCTTCTCCATTCCATAGGCTATTTTCTCCTTTTGTTGATAGTTTCCTTCATCGTGCTAACGTCCACTGCCATTTTTCAACTTTGGTATTACTATATTTCCTACTGATTTTATGGGGGTCTTTATATTGGGTTGGCCAAAAAGTTCATTTGGGTTTTTCCGTAAGCTGTCATAATGTTATACTAAGGGCATCAACGCTGGGCTGGTATATAGTTGTGGCTTTTTTTTTTTTTTAGCTGTATGGGTTCTTAGTTGCAGCACAGTCTCTCCAGTTGTGGTGAAGGCTCCAGAGCATGCAGGCTTCAGGAGCTGCACTGCTCTGGGTTCAGTTGCATGAGGAATCTTTGTTCCCCAACTAGGGATTGAACCCAAGTCCCCTGCACTACAAGGCCAACTTTACCAATGAGCCACCAGGGTAGTCCCTGCTTATGGCATGTTTTTAATCAGTTTAACATTTGCCTTTTAATTTTAAGATGATTTTTGATGTATCAATTTTACATTTTAATTAAATAAAACCTCAATTTTTTTCATGACGTTTACCATTGCTTTTATGTTTAGAATCATCCCCAATTTCCCAAACTATAAATACTCCCTAGTAGTTTTAATTTTTAAATGGTTACCTTTCAGATTAGCCATCATCTTGAAGGCCTCTTCCAGTTATAAAATTGTATGGTTTCCTGATTTTTCAAATTTAACATGCAAAAACTGTAGACACCAGTGATGTTTTCAATTGCAACACATTCAAAAGAACTTCCAGTAACATATGTAAGGTACAAAATCTAGTAATAAAATGAACCTACCCCTCAATTTAAGAACTAGTTTATTGCCAAATGAGCTTGATAGCTTATTGAAACTGCATTCATATAAAATCCTAGACTGTTTCTTTTTTAAAAAACCACTAATCCTAGACTTCCCTGGCAGTCCAGTGGTTACAAGTCTATGCTTCCACCGCAGGAGGCGGAAGTTTGATCCACCATCCAGGGAAGTAAGATCCCACATGTCATGCACGTGGCCAAGACAAAAGAAACAAAAAAAGTCACTGGTCCTAATTCTAGCTATACCTTTGCTGCTGACATGTGAAACCAATGTCAACATGTTTACTCGTGTTAAATTGTATCCTATTGACTGCGCCCCTTGGATTTAGCCAACTAGGACCTGCCATCCTAACTATTAACTACCCTCCAAGTTTATGTCACCCATGAAATGCAGCATCTCCCCTGGAGAAGCTTGAAAATCAAATAAAATGAAGTGATAAACTGTTTGGTAAACACTCCATCCTGGCTATCCCTCTTAAAAATATTACAATGCACATTTAAAAAGAAAAAGATTATTGCCAACAATGCTATACTTCTTACCTACCCTATCTCCCTGCCTATCCTCAATTTTATATATATATATATTTAACTTTATTTATTTATTTGGCTGCACAGGGTCTTAGCTGTGGCATGTGGGATCCCCAACCCAGGGATCAAACCCAGGGCCCCAGCATTGAGAGATGAGAGTCTTACCACTGGACCACCAGGGGAGTCCCTCAATTTTATATTTTTATTTACCTTGTTTTTAAAAATCTTACTATAAGGACTTCCCTAGAGGCCCAGTGGTTAACAATTCGCCTGCCGTTTAGAAAACACAGGTTTGATCCCTAGTCTGGGAAGATTCCACATGCCATGGAGCAACTAAGCCCGCACGCCACAACTTCTGAGACCCCACTGTAGAGCCTGTGAGCCACAACTACCGAAGCCGGTGTGCCTGGAGCCTGAGCTCTGCAACAAGAGAAGCCCCCGCAATGAGAGGCCCTCAAGCCATAACACAGAGTCGCCCGCGCTCGCCGAAACTAGAGCAAGCCCACGGACAGTAAGGAAGACCCAGTGTGGGCAAAAATAAATGAGTAAATCCATAAGTTTAATAAAAGAAGATCTTAATACAAAAAAATACATCCCTAAAAGCTCAAGTTTTTTAGCTTTCAGAAATATTATTCAAAAAGTAAACTTCTAAGCCTTGTCACTAATTGTTCCTAAGCTTCACACTTATAACTGTGCGTGTGTGCTAAGCCGTTTCAGCCGTGTCCGACTCTGTGACCCTATGAACTGTAGCCCACCAGGCTCCTCTGTCCATGGGATTTTCCAGGCGAGAATACAGGAGCAGGTTGCCATTTCCCTCTCCAGGGGATCTTCCCAACCCAGGGATCGAACCCTTGTCTCTTGTGTCTCCTGCATTGCAGAAAGATTCTTTACCCTCTGAGCCACCTGGGAAGCCCCTTAATTTTGCATAGCTGGACTTTATTCATTTTCACTGCTATGTAATATTCTGTCCTACCATAGATTGCTTAGCCATTATCCTGTTGATGGACACTGGGTTATTTCCAGTTCATCTGCTCTGACCTCTGACAAGTAATGCTGCTCTGAACATTCCCTTACTTGTCTCTCTGGAGTCCATGTTCAAGCATTTCTCTGGGAACACACCTACTTAGGACAGGAGTTACTGGATCAAGTTAATGTTGAGTGTTAAAAACATAACACTAAGTGATTTTCCAAAGTAGTTATAGCAATTTACACTCCCATTACTAGCAGTTTTTATTTCAACTCAGTATCTTTTAGGCCAAATACTCTTTCTTTTTTATTTTAGATTTCCACTAATGTTTACAGCTATCTTGGAGAGTCATGAGGTTCTTGAACACAAAGCATCACATTGTGGTTCTTAGCCAGAAGAATCCTCCGGAGGCACAAATCCCTTATTGTCCAAAGTCTAGATTTAGGTCATGGTGGTTTGGATTAGACCCATGAGTCCTAGGACAAGGGTAGGGAACTTGCTAACTGAAAAAGTCTGCTGGAAAACTCCCCACGCTATGCTTACAGCAGCAGTTTTAGGTTAGCAACCCCCCTGCCATAGTGCAGGGAGTTTTCCAGTACTGGGAGAGTCCTTTGCATGAGCAGCTGCTTTCAAAATCTCCTGCTATTTGTAGCTCTGTGCTCTCACCTCCCATGGTTACTTACAACCTTCTATTTGAATCAACCACTCTTAGCATCTTGAATTACTACTCTCTTCTTAAAGGCTTTAAAAACACTGGCACGCTTTGATTTGGTGTTCCTAATTCTGGGCATTTATACTAAAAATGGTGACAAAAGAAAGAATTTCTATTCGTAAAGATGTTGATAGCATCATTGTTTGTAAGAATGATTTTTTAAATTGGAAAATTTAATGTTCAACAGTAGAGAACATAGAGTGTAAACTGTGGCATATCCAATTCAGTGATACAAAGCAAAACAGAGACTTTTTTTCTTCCCTGAACCATTTGAGATTAAGTTGCAGAAATCTTGACTCTTCACCCACAAACACTTTAGGGATTATTTCCTAAGAACAAGAAGGCTCTCTTAGGTAACCACCCTACAATGATCAAGTTCAAAAAAGTAACATGGATCCAATGCTAACATCTACGACCGAGTCCATATTCACATTTTGCCAATTGTTCCAATAACTTCCTTTATGCAATATTTTTCCCACTTCAAAGTTACACCTTTTCACTGGAGTTGTCATGTCTCTTTGTTCCTCTTTACTCTGGAACAGTTCCCTAATCTTTGTCTTTCATGACTTAGACTCTTTATTTTTTGGACTAAGCCAGGTCTTAATTGCAGTATGTGGGATCTAGTTCCCTGACCAAGGATCAAACCCAAGCCCCCTCACTGGGAGCATGGAGTCTTAACCATTGGACCAACAGGGAAGTCCCACAACGTAAACATGTTTTTAAAAGTCAGGCCCATGGAGAAGGAAATGGCAACCCACTCCAATATTCTAGCCTGGAAAATCCCATGGATAGAGGAGCCTGGCAGCTACAGTCCATAGAGTCCCAAGCGTCAGACACAACTTTGTAGAAGTTTCCCATTTAACTAACGGAAATATCTCTGGAAGTTTCATGAATGTATTAAGGGTACGTACGATGAAAGGTACTCTGGTCTGTGGTTAATTCAATGCAGTATTTTCTTCCTGGCCTTTTTGCTCCTTTGCTTTCCAACTTTCTTGCCGCCCCCTGCCCCGCCTCTTTACTTCATGTGCTTCCAATACCATGCATCCCTTCCCACTTATAAACAGTTTAAGGAAATATTTTCCCAGTTGTTCAAATAAAGTCTAGTGATTACTCTTAAAAAAAGAATCAGGCCCACTATTTTGTAGTCTGTCCTTCAATTTTAGTTTGAAGGATTCCTCCCTAGTAGCTCAGATGGTAAAGCATCCGCCTGCAATGCGGGAGACCCGGGTTCAATTCCTGGGTCAGAAAGATCCCCTGGAGAAGAAAATGGCAGCCCACTCCAGTATTCTTGCCTGGAGAATTCCATGGACAGAGCAGCCTGGCGGGCTACAGACCATGGAGTTGCAAAGAGTCGGACATGACTGAGCAACTAACACACATAATAACCCCATGATCCAATTCAAGTTATGCATACTTGGCACTTTTTTTACGTCATTCTCTGGTGCTGATTTTGATCACATGGTTAAGGTGGTATTGGACAAATTTTCCCACCATAAAGCTTCCTTTTTTCCCTTTGTAATTATTAAATACTCTGTGGAGTGATCCTTTGAGACTGTGTAATATGTATTTTTTTATACTGGAGACTGGTGGGTTACAGTCCATGGAATCACAAAGAGTCAGAGGACTGACTGACTAACACTTTCACTTTCACTGAATGAGTTGCTTCTCCAAGGAACTTTGGAGAATGGGATTTAGAACCAAAATATGAACACTAGGAATGCTTAGGGCCATTGGGGTGGCCCTGGTCCCAAAGTTCTTTCAGCAGGCAGATCTGGGAACTGGAGTCCAGTCCACAGAGCTCTCCTTAGCCTGCCTTCCCCCAGACTTGTACCACTTTCTCCCACAGTGAGACTCCTCGCCCCCAGCAATGCCATGATAGTGCCTAATTTGCTTAATCCCAAAATACACGGAAAATACTTTCAGAATTGCCGGAAAAGGCCACTACTAACTAAGTGAAGTTCAAATTTTCTTTGTCTTTCGTTTGCTTGTTAACACACAGAAAGCCTATAGTCAAAGAGTTTTGTTCAACACAGACAAAACACAAACTGAAGGTTACCAAAGGGGAAGGGGAAGGAGGAGAAACTGGGAGTTTGGAATTAACATATATACATTCTCTCTCTCTCTTTAGTAGCTAAGTCATATCCGACTCTCGCGACCCCATGGATTATAGCCTGCCAGGTTCCTCTGTCCATGGGATTCTCCAGGCAAGAATACTGGAGTGGGTTGCCATTTCCTCCTCTACTTATACACACTACTATATATAAAATGTGATAAATAGGACTTTCCTGGTGGTCCAGTGTTTAAGCATTGCCATGCAATGCAGAGGACACAGGTTCAGTCTATACTGCCTTGCAGGAAGACCAGACATGTTCAAGTGCCAGGCACACTCAAGCCAGAAGTCTTAATAGTTAAAACACAAGATAATACATATGGAGCCCAAATCTTGTTACATGAAGTCAGGGAGTTAATGGTCCTTGAAGAAGAGCATTTATGCATGTAGCCAAGACAGGAATAAAGAAAGGTGCAAGGCAAAAGAAACTTGGTGAAAGGGGACATTATGCTGAAACCTGAGATGAATCATCATATTTTAGTATAAAATGAAAGTGGAAGTGTCACTCGCTCAGTCCTGTCTGGCTTTGCAACCCCATGGACTGAAGCCTGCCAGTCTCCTCTGTCCATGGAATTTTTCAGGCAACAATACTGGAGTGAGTTGCCATGACCTTCTCCAGGGGCTCTTCCCCATCCAGGGATCTAACCGGATCTCCTGCTTTGCAGGCAGACTCTTTGCTGTTTGAGTCACTAGGAAAGTTCCCATTTTAGTGTATGTCACCACCATATGACAATCACCCAGTTAGACCATCTAGGGTCAAATAACTAATGATGTAAGCCTTGATGTCTACCCAAAAGTGAGGAAAAAGACTGTCTTCTCCCCACTTTATTTTTTGCAAACAACATTAACTTTATTTTTTAAAGGCTTTTTGGGAGCAGTTTCATGTTCACAGAAAAATTGAGAAGGTACAAAAATTGTTCATACACCCTTCCCCCTCTGCATGCATAGCCTCCCCCACAACTTTTGCTTTGATTATACAAATGTAGCCCTCTTTGTTCTTGGGGCTGCGAGCCCTTGCCTGCCCACCAGTATCTCACACAAGCGTCCTATGCTAATAAACTGTGTTCATCTCTTTGCCCCATGCTGAAATCTTTCCGCAAGGAGATGAAAGAACCTAAGAGATTCAGTAAGTCCTGACACCAGGGCAGTCAGTCAGTTCAGTCCCTCCGTCATGTCCGACTCTTTTCGACCCCATGGACTGCAGCACGCCAGGCCTCCCTGTCCATCACCAATTCTTCGGTTTCCATGAAACGACAGTGGGTTCCAGTCCCCTCCTCAACCAGGGATTAACAAAGATCCATCTAGTCAAAGCTATGGTCTTTCAAGTAGTCGTGTATGGATGTGAGAGTTGGACTATAAAGAAAGCTCAGCACCAAAGAATTGATGCTTTTGAACTGTAGTGTTGGAGAAGACTCTTGAGAGTCCCTTGTACTGCAAGGAGATCCAACCAGTATATCCTAAAAGAAATCAATCCTGAATATTCATTGGAAGGACTGATGCTGAAGGTGAAACTCCAATATTTTGGCCACCTGATGCGAAAAACTGACTTATTTGAAAAGACCCTGATGCTGGGAAAGACTGAAGGCAGGAAAAGGGGACATCAAAGGATGAGATGGCTGGATGGCATCACCGACTCAATGGACAGGAGTCTGAGTAAACTCCGGGAGTTGGTGATGGACAGGGAAGCCTCGTGTGCTGCAGTCCATGGGGTAGCAAAGACTCGACATGACCTAGCAACTGAACTGAACAGTAGCGATGTGTTGGTTTTTTTACCCTTGCATCTGGATCCTGGGTCATTAGAAAGCTTCTGCCCACACGCAGTTTCCAGAAAAACTCGTCCCCGCTTGCTTGCTGCGGCTAGGCGGGTTCAGTTGCTGCCCCTAATCCATGCGTCTGAGCCCGGGCCAGGAGCCCCCGCGGCGAGCACGGGGGCGGGGCCGGCGCACTGGAGCTTCGGGCCGCGCGTGCGCACTGGAGAGCGGGCCGTGCCAGCCGGGGCTCCGCAGCGGGAGGCGCGCGAGTGCCGCGGGGCCCCTGCCCGGCCTCGGCGCCCCTGCCGGGCCTCGGCGGAGACTCCACCCCTCTCGCTGGCTGACGCGGCTCAGCCGGCTCAACCCCGGTGGGCCCCCGCGACCGCGACCAAAGACGAACGAGGCCCTCGGAGGGGCGGCGACCAGCCTATCCCACCCGACACCCTCCCTAACGGGTGTGGCACCCTGGATACTTCCGAAGGGGGCAGGCCGGCCGGCTTCTCCGCCCGAGGGTCGCCCGACTGACCCGCCGCCGCGCGCTGCGCCCCCTCGTGGCCAGGCAGCCGCTGTGCAGGCTGGGCTTGCGGACCACCCGGGCTTCCGCGGGGTCCCGGGGGCGCCGCGCGCTCAGTGTCGCTCAGCTCAGCTCAGCTCAGCCGTGTCCGACTCTCTGCGACTCCCTGGACTGCAGCACGCCAGGCTTCCCGGTCCATCACCAACTCCCGGAGTTTACTCAAACTCATGTCCATCGAGTCGGTGATGCCGTCCAACCATCTCATCCTCTGTCGTCCCCTTCTCCTCCCCGCCTTAAATCTTTCCCAGCATCAGGGTCTTTTCCAATGAGTCCCTTTTTCGCAACAGCGAACCAGATTCACGAGAGACAAAAAAAAAAAAAAAACCCGCGGATGCTTCTCATCCAGGAGACGTCTCTCCCCACCGCCTGCCCGTTGTGGGCCTTTTAGCTCTTTAACCCTCCTTCCCGCAGCCACCCAGTCTCACCCCCTTCACTCCATCCAGCCGTATAAACCCTCCTGGAAAGATGCTGAGCAAAAATAAGAGGCCCTCCGCTTGCCTCCTCTGGTCTCACCCCGGACTAACACCGAATATGGATACGTGGGGTCTTTGCTAACACCAACAACCGGTTCTTCGATTTTCTGCCCCCCGTATCAGACACCAGCCGCGAATCCGGGTACCCAGGCTACGGGGCATTTCTGAAGCCCGGCCAGACGAAAAGGCCCACAGGTTCCCACCATCCAGCTCCCGGTTTGATAATTTACTAGAACACAGAAGGCAGCCAAGCGCTGTACTTACTGTTTCCGGTGAGAGATGCTCAGAAGCAGGAGGTGGAGGAGGCAGTCGGTCCAAGCCCTCTCCGGGTTGCCCTCTCGGCAGCACTTCCCAAGGGTTTTTATAGAGATTTCTTGAAGCAGGTCAGGAGAAAGTGCCAAATCTCTTTGGTTGGCTCCTCTGGACCCCCCAGCCCCCATCCTAAGCCATTTAGAAGTTCGCCAATTATCACCTTATTAGCATAAACTTTGATAGGCTTGAAAGGAGCTCATTATGAATAACAGAGACTCATCATAGAGGGAAATTCCAAGGATTTTAGGAGATCAGTGACACGAATTAGGAACAAAGGCCAAAATTTCCTTTTTATTATTGTTATTATACCTCAAATCCTTAACCCAAATAAATCATGAGAAAAACGTTAGACAAATTCTGTCAAGGTCAGCCATTGGAAGAACTGGGGAATTTCACAGGCAAGAGGATCTTAAGGAAATGGTTAAATGTAATGTGGTATCTCGGAGAAGGCAATGGCACCCCACTCCAGTACTTTCGCCTGGAAAATCCATGGACAGAGGCGCCTGGAAGGCTGCAGTCCATGGGGTCACTGAGGGTCGGACACCACTGAGCGACTTCACTTTCACTTTTCACTTTCATTCATTGAAGGAAATGGCAACCCACTCCAGTATTCTTGCCTGGAGAATCCCAGGGTCAGGGGAGCCTGGTGGGCTGCGTCTATGGGGTCGCACAGAGTCGGACCCGACTGAAGTGACTTAGTAGTAGTAATGTGGTATCTAGATGGAATCTTGGATGAAGAAAGGACATCAGGGAAAACAGGAGATCTGAATAAAGTAGGGATTATAGCATTTAAAGAATGTTCAAACTACTGGGCTTCCCTCCTAGCTCAGTTGGTAAAGAATCCACTTAAAATGCAGGAGACCTGGGTTCGATCCCTAAAGATAGAGAAAGAAGCCTAGGAAACTCTGGGGACTCACTGTAAGTTAATGACGCTCAAGAAATCTATTGGAAAGTAGGCTTGTTTAATTATAAAACCATAAACAAAACCACAAGATAGGCTCCAGGCCATTAGATGGAAGAAATGTCACCACCCTTCTACTAGTATGATAATCCTCGTTTGACCTCATCAGTTCAGTTCAGTTCAGTCGTTCAGTCAAGTCGGACTCTTTCCAACCCCATGAATCGCAGCAGACCAGGCCTCCCTGTCCATCACCAACTCCTGGAGTTCACTCAAACTCACGTCCATCGAGTCAGTGATGCCATCCAGCCATCTCATCCTCTGTCAGCCCCTTCTCCTCCTGCCCCCAATCCCTCCCAGCATCAGAGTCTTTTCCAATGAGTCAACTCTTCGCATGAGGTGGCCAAAGTACTGGAGTTTCAGCCTTAGCATCATTCCTTCCAAAGAACACCCAGGGCTGATCCCCTTTAGAATGGACTGGTTGGATCTCCTTGCAGCTCCAACACCACAGTCCAAAAGCATCAATTCTTCGGGGCTCAGCTTTCTTCACAGTCCAACTCTCACATCCATACATGACCACTGGAAAAACCATAGCCTTGACTAGACGGACCTTTGTTGGCAAAGTAATGTCTCTGCTTTTCAACATGCTATCTAGGTTGGTCATAACTTTTCTTCCAAGGAGTAAGCGTCTTTTAGTTTCATGGCTACAGTCACCATCTGCAGTGATTTTGGAGCCCACCCCCCCCACCGCCAAATAAAGTCTGACACTGTTTCCACTGTTTCCCCATCTATTTCCCATGAAGTGATGGGACTGGATGCCATGATCTTCATTTTCTGAATGTTGAGCTTTAAGCCAACTTTTTCACTCTCCTCTTTTACTTTCATCAAGACGCTTTTTAGCTCCTCTTCACTTTCTGCCATAAGGGTGGTGTCATCTGCATATCTGAGGTTATTGATATTTCTCCTGGCAATCTTGATTCCAGCTTGTGTTTCTTCCAGTCCAGCATTTCTCATGATGTACTCTGCATAGAAGTTAAATCAGCAGGGTGACAATATGCAGCCTTGACGTACTCCTTTTCCTATTTGGAACCAGTCTGTTGTTCCATGTCCAGTTCTAACTGTTGCTCCCTGACTTGCGTATAGGTTTCTCAAGAGGCAGGTCAGGTGGTCTGGTATTCCCATCTCTTTCAGAATTTTCCACAGTTTATTGTGATCCACAGATAGGATCACACAAATTAGGGTCCTGCCTAATTTGAAGTAGGAACTAATGATGTATGTAGTGGTGGTTTAGTCTAAATCGTGTCCAACTCTTGTGACCGCATGGACTGTAGCCTGCTAGACACCTCTGTCCATGGGATTCTCCAGGCCAGAATACTGGAGTGAGATGCCATTTCTTTCTCCAGGGGATCTTCCCCTGGACTGGGCGTGCTGCAGTCCAGTTCAGTTCAATCACTCAGTCATGTCCACCTCTTCGCAACCCCATGGACTGCAGCACGGCAGGCTTCCCTGTCCATCACCAACTCCTGGAGCTTTCTTAAACTCATGTCTATCGAATCAGTGATGCCATCCGACCACCTCATCCTCTGTCGTCCCCTTCCCTTCCTGCCCTCAATCTTTCCCAGCATCAGGGGCTTTTCAAATGAGTCAGTTCGTCACATCAGGTGGCCAAAGTATTGGAGTTTAAGCTTCAGCATCAGTCTTTCCAGTGAATATTCAGGACTGATTTCCTTTAGGATAGGCTAGTTGGATCTCCTTGCAGTCCAAGGGACTCTCAAGAGTCTTCTCCAACACCACAGTTCAAAAGCATCAGTTCTTCTGCACTCAGCTTTCTTTACGGTCCAACTCTCACATCCATACATGACTACTGGAAAGACCATAGCCTTGACTAGATGGACCTTTGTTGGCAAAGTAAGATCGCCGCTTTTCAATATACTGTCTAGGTTGATGATAGCTTTTCTTCCAAGGAACAAGCATCTTTTAATTTCATGGCTGCAGTCACCATCTGCAGTGATTTTGGAGCCCCCCAAAAATAGTCCGCCACTGTTTACACTGTTTCCCCATCTATTTGCCATTAAGTGGTGGGACTGGATGCCATGATCTTTGTTTTCTGAATATTGAGCTTTAAGCCAACTTTTTCACTCTCTTCTTTCACTTTCATCAACAGCCTCTTTAGCTCCTCTTCACTTTCTGCCATAAGGGTGGTGTCATCTGCATATCTGAGGTTATTGATATTTCCCCTGGCAATCTTGAGTCCAGCTTCCTCCAGCCCTGCATTTCACATGATGTTCTCTGCATATAAGTTAAATAAGCAGGGTGACAATATACAACCTTGATGTACTCTTTTCCCAATTTGGAACCGGTCTGTTGTTCCATGTCCAGTTTTAACTGTTGCTTCTTGACCTGCATACAGATTTCTCAGGAGACAGATTAGGTGTTCTGGGATTCCCAAGTCTTTAAGAATTTTCCATAGTTTGTTGTGATCTACAACAGTCAAAGGTTTTGGCATAGTCAATAAAGTAGATGTTTTTCTGGAACACTCGTGCTTTTTCGATGATCCAGTGGATGTTGCTGCGGTCCGTAGGGTCTCAAAGAGTCAGACACGACCGAGTGACTGAACAACAGCGACGATAGAGCTGCCGCTCATAGTGCTCCCAGCTTTTGAGAGTCGGACCATAAGGAAGGCTGAGTGCCGAGGAATTGACCCAAGAGCCTGACCCACTTATGTGAGCTGACCAGTGGAGACCACTGAGAAGGTTGCAAACTCTTAGTTTAGAAGGTGACACCCAATCTCACAGATGCCTCCTACTCTTCATCACAGGGAACAGGCAGTGAGCTTTATTTCAAAGGTTTGGAAAACACTGCATTTCCAGGGGCCATAGATTCCAAAGGTTGTCTTCCCTTTTCTCCTGATGCTCTCCTTGTTCCTCTCTTAACTCCTTTGAAGTCTGCGTCCATTGAAGTGTTCTCCCTTTGGGGGGAGTTCGCTGATGGCCCAGGGTCAGGATGCGGCACTTTCCCTGCCTTAACCTCGGGTTCAGTCCCCGGTCAGTGTTCTCAGCTTTCAGCACCAAATAACCCGGAGGGTCAGAGGAAACAAGGGAGGCCTGAATTTCAACTTAGAGTAGAAGCAGAATTTCAACATGACCAGGAGCCTGGATGGAGTCATTTGAGGACAATCAGAATGAACTCTGGGTCTTGCTGCCACCAGCGCCCAGCACAATTTATCCCTTCATACAGGACAAACTGTGGCTGCCCCTGGACTGTCAGATCAGATCCCACAGGTGACGGGGTGGGGTGCGGTGGGGAGAGGTGCCTGTCTTCCGTGTGGCACGCTTGCTAAGCCCCTTTAAAAAGAAAACCATGGACCCAAAATGATGTCGCTGGTGCTAAAAGCCCATGATACCAAACCTAGCTTTCATACCTGGCCTAATTGTAGTTTTGACTTTCCTCGGAAATGTGATCCTAGCCAACCAGTTTGGAATTTTCTTGTCAGCACCAATGAGGTCATCAATATGGCGGGCTCGCCTTGCTCCCCCTGAGGAAGAAGCAGGGATCAGCATGATAAAACCATTGCCTAGACACTTCCCTGGTGATACAGAAGTTAAGACTCAGAGGACACCAGTTCGCTCCTGGGTCATGGAACTAAGTTGCCATGTTCAGTTCAGTTTAGTTCAGTCGCTCAGTTGTGTCCGACTCTTTGTGACCCCATGAACTGCAGCACGCCAGGCCTCCCTGCCCATCACCAACTCCCAGAGTTCACTCAAACTCACGTCCATTGGTGATGCCATCCAGCCATCTCATCCTCTGTTGTCCCCTTTTCCTCCTGCCCCCAATCCCTCTCAGCATCAGTCTTTTCCAATGAGTCAACTCTTCGCATGAGGTCGCCAAAGTACTGGAGTTTCAGCTTTAGCATCATTCCCTCCAAAGGAGACCCAGGACTGATCTCCTTTAGAATGGACTGGTTGGTTCTCCTTGCAGTCCAAGGGACTCTCAAGAGTCTTCTCCAATACCACAGAGTGCCACCAAAAAAATAAACACTTGCCCTTCTGTTTTCCCCCCCAAAATATCCTCAACTGAAAATAATCCTTTCTTTTATTTTGTTCATAGCTCCCTTGTCCCACCCTTCTTCTAATAAAAACCCTCCATTTTGTACAGTTCTATGGAGTCACCCTCCTAGCTTCCAGACAAGGCACATCGTACTAAGTGAAACACGTAATTAAGCCAATTAAATCTATTGACTTGGTTGGGTTTTTTAACATGCTAAACTCTAGAGAGAGCCCTTGTGAGTTCATGTCTAACTCCTGATTTTCTGGGTGACCTTGAGGAAAATATTTAAACTTGTATTTTTTTTTACTAAATTTCTTTCCAAATTTGAATATAAACTTTCTAATATAGGCCTGAATTTGAGTGAACTCCAAGAGACAGTGAAGGACAGAGGAGCCTGGCTTGCTGCAGTCTGTGGGGAAGCAGAGAGTCGGACACGACTCAGCGATAAACAACAATGTAGGCACAAAAACATGTCTGTCTTGCTGGCCGCCCAACCCCAGCGCTAGAAGGAGTGTGTTAAACGCAGGAAGTATTACATGATCATTGAGGAAGGAAATAGAGTAGATAATAGAGATACAGAAAGGTATGGCAGTGAATATTGAACTGTTCTTCTGGGAAAAAATGATGCAACGTCTCCATGATTTCGGTTCTTCACCTGTCAAATATGGATACTACTACTCTCTCCCTTGTATGTCTGTGTGGACCAAGTGAATTAATATTCTTAAACTACATTGCCAGGCACATAATGGATGCTCAGTAAAAGTTAGCCAAACCTAAGACGACTACATTAGCTAGTATTAGCACGAGGGCGGGCCATTTCCTGAGCTTCTGTCGTCTTGCTCCTGAAATGGAGAGGACACAGGAATTGACACCACAGGCCACTTGCAGCTCAGGATCTGGGGTGTGGCTTCCCTCATATTGCACACCAGACTATATCTATATCTATCAGTTCAGTTCAGTCGCTCAGTCATGTCTGACTCTTCGAAACCCCATGGACTGCAGCACGGCAGGCTTCCTTGTCCATCATCAAAACCCAGAACTTGCTCAAACGCATGTCCATCGAGTCAAGGATGTCATTCAACAGTCTCATCCTCTGTCGTCCCCTTCTCCTCCTGCCCTCAATCTTTCCCAGCATCAGGGTCTTTTCCAATGAGTCAGTTCTTCACATCAGGTGGCCAAAGTATTGGAGCTTCAGCTTCAACATCAGTCCTTCCAATGAATATTTAGGACTGATTTCCTTTAGGATAAGCTGGTTGGATCTCCTTGCAGTCCAAGGGACTCTCAAGAGTCTTCTCCAACACCACAGTTCAAAAGCATCATTCTTCTGCGCTCAGCTTTCTTTATAGTCCAACTCTCACATCCATAAATGACTACTGGAAAAACCATATATTTGATTAGACAGACCTTTGTCAGCAAAGTAATGCATCTCCTTTGTAATATGCTGTCTAGGTTGGTCATAGCTTTTCTTCCAAGAAACAACATCTTTTAATTTCATGGCTGCAGTCACCAACTGTAATAATTCTGGAGCCCAAAAAAATAAAGTCTGCCACTGTTTCCATTGTTTCTCCATCCATTTGCGATGAAGTGATGAGACCGGATGCCCTGATCTTTGTTTTTTGAATGTCAACTTTTAAGCTAGCTTTTTCACTCTCCTCTTTCACTTTCATCAAGAGGCTCTTTAGTTCCTCTTCACTTTCTGCCAGAAGGATGGTGTCATCTGCATCTGTCATCTGAGATTATTGATATTTTCCTGGCAGTCTTAATTCCAACTTGTGCTTCATCCAGCCCAGCATTTCACATGATGTACTCTGCATACAGGTTAAATAAGCAGGGTGACAATATACAGTCTTGACGTACTCCTTTCCTAGTTTTGAACCATCTATATTTATGTCAATTTTTTTTTTCACACAGCACTAGAAAGACGTAGGCAATGAGTAACTATGTGATTCTTTGTCCTCTTACAGACACAATTAATAAAGTGAATCTTAGTGTTTCCCTGGTGGTCCAGTGGTTATGAATCCATCTTGCAGTGCAAGGGACATGGGTTCCATCCCTGATCTGGGAAGATCCCATATGCCTCGGGGCGACTGAGCCCCTCACGGCAACTAGCGAGCCTCTGCTCTAGACAGAGCTCAGGAGGCGCAACTGCCGAAGCCTGTGTGCCTAGAACCTGTGCTCTTCGACCAGAAAAGCCACTGAAGTGAGAAAGGAGCCCGAGCACCGAACTAGAAAGAGCAGCCCCAGCTCGCTACAGCCAGAGAACATCCCAAGCAGCAACGACGACCCAGCACAGCTCAAAATAAATAAACAAATGAATAAGTCTTTATAAAAAAAAAAATAAGTGAATCTTAGATACAACTCTGGAGGACGTATTTGGGACTTCCCTGGTGGTTGAATGGTTAGGACTCAGTGCTTCCTCTGCAGGGGGCACTTGGTCAGAGAACTAAGATCCTGCAAGCCATGGGGTGAGCCCCCAGCTTCCAAAAAAATAGGCTCCATCGAGGATGTATTCGTTTCCTGGGGATGCCATAACAAATTAACATCAACTGGGTGGCCTAAAATAACAGAAGTTTATCCTCTCACAGCCTGGGCGGCGAGAAGGCTGAAATCGGGGTATCTGCAGTTTTCTTCATCCTGGAGGCTCTCCTGGATTTGGGTGGCTGCAAGTCCTGGGCATTCCTTGCCTTGATGTGTTATTCCAGAATCTGACTCTCTCTTCACATCTTCTCCCCGTGTCTCTGCTTCAGGTCTCCCTCTGCCTTTCTCTTACAAGGAAACCCATTGCTGGATTTAGTGTTCACTCTAAATCTAATTACATCTGCAAAGACCCTGTTCTAAGTAAGGTCACATTCACAGATGCTGGGGTAAGAACTTGGACATATCTTTTGGTGCTATTTTTTGATCCTCTTTAAGTGGAATACCATCCTGTTTTCTTTAGAGACAGCCTGAAACGAGATCCTATTTTTTATCACCTGCCACATGTGGCTAAAACATTGCTTTCTGTATTCTCTTGCTTTGAATGTTAGGTCAGCATACATAATTAAATTAGACCATTGCTAAGTTTTTCCTTCACTTCCTGCAGAAGCTACACACTCTCCAGCACCTTCTATATTGTTGTTGTAAACACCAGGATATAGTAGTGAACACAAATAGACAGAATTCTGGCCTTCATGCTGCTGACATCCTACTGGGAGAGGCAGACAATAAATAAAAGATTTTTTAAATAGTATATTAATGTAAAAACATAATATGTATTCTAGAGGAAACATACACCCAGTGTTCACAGCTGCATAAATTATAATTGCCAAGGTATGGAAACAAGCTGAGTGTCCACGAATAGATGAATGGATAAAGGTGTGGTGTGTGTGCATGCTCCTTAAGTCGTGTCTGACTCATTGCCACCCCACAGACTGTAGTCCACCAGGCTCCTCTGTCCATGTGATTTTCCCAGCGAGAATACTGGAGTGGGGAGCCATTTCCTCCTCCAGGAGATCTACCTGACCCAAGGATCAAACTTATGACTTCTGCACTGCAGGCAGATTCTTTACCATTGAGATGCCTGGGAAGCCATGATGGAATATTACTCAGCCACGAAAAATGAAAAGTTGCCATTTGCAACAACGTGAATGGAATTGGAGGGCATTATGGAGAAGACTCTTGAGAGTCCCTTGGACTGCAAGGAAATCCAATCAGTCTATCCTGAAGGAGACCAGTCCTGGGTGTTCATTGGAAGGACTGATGCTGAAGCTGAAACGCCAGTACTCTGGCCACCTCATGCAAAGAGTTGACTCGTTGGAAAAGACTTTGATGCTGGGAGGGATTGGGGGCAGGAGGACAAGGGGACGACAGAGGATGAGATGGCTGGATGGCATCACCGACTTGATGGACATGAGTTTGGGTGAACTCCAGGAGCTGGTGATAGACAGGGAGGCCTGGCAGGGTCACAAAACATTGGACACAACTGAGCGACTGAACTGAATTGACTGATGCTAAGTAAAATAAGTCAGATGGAGAGACAGATACTGTGTGATACCAGTTATATGTGGAATCTTAAAAAAATACAACAAACTAGTGAATAAAACAAAAAAGAAGTAGATTCACACACACACACACATATATATGTATACACATATATACATATATACACACATATATATATATATACATATATATATAAAACTAGTAGTTACCAGCAGGGAGAAGGGAACAGGATGGGGAAAAATAGGTGCAGAGGAGGAATAAAAGGGTTATTATGGGATTACATGAAATCATGTGTGTGAAACTTTTGAAAATCTTAAAGCACTATAGAATTTTCTAAAAAGAAGCTAATAACAGTATGCTAAAGGTGGCACTTACTATGGACAAAAATAAAGCAGGTAAAGAAAGAGGATAGACAATGCTGAGGGGTGTGTGTGTGTGTGTGTGTAAGAAAGAGAGAGATGATTTAAACACATGTCCAGAGAAAGCATCACCCTCAGGGGACACTTGAATAAAGTCTTGAAGAAGATAAGAAGCAGGTTCACACAGGAGGTGAGTGTGTCTGGGATGTTCCTGGTCTATGAATAGTCCAGAGGCCAGGGGCATTAGAGGGAGGGACGGAAGATTGAGCAGTAGATGAGATCTGAGAGGTAAAGGGTGTCGGGGGAGGCCAATCAGTGTCTTGTGACCATTGATCTGGTCTGGATTTAATGCAGGGAGTATCTGGGGATGGTTCCAGTGTCCAGACATCAGTTATCACGTGCTTGAGCCACGGATGTCCACAGTCAAGGAGGGAAGCTTGGTTACTAAATGTTCTCCCCATTCCCACCTTGAACACAAATTTCATGTTAATTTTTGTTTTTCAAAAGCAAACTCAAGGACTTCCCTGTGGTCCAATGGTAAGTTTCTGAGTTTCCTATGCAGGGGGCACGAGTTTGAACCCTGGTAGGCTGCCATCTATGGGGTCGCACAGAGTTGGACACGACTGAAGCAACTTAGCCGCAGCAGCAGCAGCAGCAGGGGACTAAGATCCCACATAAGGTTCAGGCACAAGTTAAAAAATAACAATAAAAATAAAATTTAAAAAAGAAAGCAAACTCAAGGCTTAAAATAAGAATTCAAACCAAATATATTTTATCTAGCAATCTCACTTCTGAGTATATACCTGAAATTATTAAAAGCGGGGACTTGTGAATGCTGTTCACAGTAGCCGAAAGACAGAAGCAACCCAAGCATTCACTGACAGATGAATGGGTAAAAGAATAATATTCAATAAGGAAGGATATTCTGACACTTGCTACAACGTAGCATGAACCTGGAAGACTGTTAAAGAAACAAAATTTGAGTACACTTTAAAGATCTTCTTGATTTTATTCAGGAATTTATGAATCAGCATCCAACCTAGCAGATTAAAAAAGAGCTCTGAGGAGCTGTACACAATGAAAGGCTTTTACAGGCAGAAGGGAGAAAGAACAAGGAAGTTAATGGGGCCCCAAGCAGATTGCTTGGGGCAGGTCCCCTTCCTTCAGGGGATGGCACATCTGAGAGGCAGGTGACCTCACTAGCGCTGAGCAGGTGACTCCTGATTGGCTGGTTTAAAAGATTTCATTTCTGGAGGAGGCCAAACTCTAATTGTCTTAGTTTGGCAACATGTGGCTTAGCAGAAGTGGGGTCTCTTGTGTTATTTTTTTAAGATTTTTTTTTTCTTTTTTTGGTTGGAGCATTTTTGACATCTTTATTGACTTTGTTACAATATTGCTTCTGTTGTTTGTTTGGTTTTTTGTAAAGTTTATTTATTTATTTTGGCTGCCCTGGGTCTTCATTAGGCTTCCCTCATAGCTGTTAGTAAAGAATCCGCCTGCAATGCAGGAGACCCCGGTTCAATTCCTGGGTCAGGAAGATCTGCTGGAGAAGGTATAGGCTACTTACTCCAGTATTCTTGGGCTTCCCTGGTGGCTCAGCTGATAAAGAATCTGCCTACAATGGGGGAGACCTGGGTTTGATCCCTGGGTTGGGAAGACCCCCTGGAGAAGGGAAAGGCTACTCACTCCAGGATTCTGGACTGGAGAATTCCATGGATAGTCCATGGGGTCGCAAAGAGTCGGACACAACTGAGAGACTTCCACTTTGCTGGGTCTTCATTGCTTTCTGAGGGCTTTCTCCAGTTGGGGCAAATGGGAGCCACTCTGTTGCAGAGCATGGGCTTCTCACTGCAGTGGCTTTGCTTATTGCAGAGTACAGGCCCAGGTGCTCTAACTTCAGTAGTTGGGGCTCATGGGCACGGTACTTGCGGTGCCCCTGCTTAGTTGTTCCGTGGCATGTGGAATCTTTCTGGACCGGGGATTGAACCTGTGTCCCCTGCATTGGCAGGCAGATTCTTCTTCACTGCACCACCAGGGAAGTCTTTGCCTCTCTTTTCTGTTTTGGTTTTCTGGCCTTGAGGTACTGTGGGATCCTAGCTCCCTCACTAGGGATGGAACCCACACCCTGGCACCCCACCCGCTAATCCCTGGCACTGGAAGGTGAAATCTCAACCACTGGACCATCATGGAAGCTCTTGCTGTCTCGTGGCTCAGATGGTAAAGAATCTGCCTGCAGTGTGGGAGACCGGGGTTCAATCCCTGGGTTGGGAAGATCCCCTGGAGGAGGAAATGGCCACCCACTCCAGTATTTTTTCCTGGAGAATCCCATGGACAGAGGAGCCTGGCAGGCTACAGTCCATGGGGTTGCAAAGAGTCAGACACAACTGAATGACTACTATAACAGGGTATTATGCTAAGTGAAATAAGACAGTCACTAAAGGACAAATACATGACCCACTTACATGAAGTACATAGAATTGTCAACTCTTAGAACAGAAAGGGAGAAATGGAGTTATTATTCAATGGATGCAGAGTTTGTTTGGAATGATGAAGAAGATCTGGAGTTGGATGATGGTGATGGGTGCATAAAAATGTGAATGTATTTAATACCACTGAAGTATATACTTAAAAACGGTTAAAATGGTAATTTTTAGGGACTTCCCCAGCAGTTCAGTTGTTAAGACTCCACACTCCCAGTGCAGGTGTATTGGTTCGATCCCTAGCTGGGGAAGTAAGATCCCACAGGAGCAGCCAAAATTTAAAAAAAAGGTATAATTTGGTTATATGTCTTGCCATGATTTCAAAAAATAAAAATTAATTAATTGTTTTATATATATATACATTTGTTTCCCATGAAATAAATTGTTCCTGAAGATACAAATATGTATATTTTTTGTCCCCAAAAAATCTTTCAGAAAACTTCATCAACAGCACTAACAGCATCTTGTAATTCTGAAATCGAATTTCAGAGGAACAGAGCGGTCTGTGGAGTGGGTAACAGGAAATAGATTCTGCCTAAACAGAAGGAAAGGAAATGGTCACTTCCCTGCTTGTCTTCAACACTGTTTATGTAAAAATATTCTGCCCTCTTAGATGTTTTGACTTTTGGTATCCTCCTCCTAGGCAAGCCGGAAACCCCGAGGGTTAACATCTTTACCCTTTGTTTTCAAGGAACAGCCGAAAGTCAGCATTCGTAAAAGAAATTTTTATTGAAGAGAGCAGAACAAGAAACAGAATCTCAATTTTATTTAGTTCCCACACTACCTCTCAGGCAGGAATTTGCATACTTGAAGTTACACAAATTTTCCCAGTTTATAAACCTTGGGCCTAATTATGTTTAAGGTTTCTATACCTTTCATCAAATGCTTCCTCACTCATAAAGATCTTTCTTGGATCCAAAAAAAGTTTAAGAGATAGTATAATATACTTAGTAACACAAAAGCCCTTTAAATTCCCAATTATCTCACCAGCACTGTATTTCTTTCCCAGTATTTTAATTCCTTTACCTGAAAAAAATAAAAAAATAAAAACTTTTTTTCTGTATTTCCAATCAATTTACTTTTTATTACATTATTTTCATCAAAAGCATGCATAATTTTCAAACTATGGTTTGTATAGTTTGTATACACTCCATCTCATTGAGGGTTGAGTATCTGCATAAACTTTTTTTTGTTTAATTTTTAAAATGAAGTATAGTTGATTTAGGGGCTTCCCCAGTGGCTCAAGCAGGAAAGAACCCACGTGCAAAGCAGGAGACACAGGAGACTCAGTTTGGATCCCTGGGTTGGGTCAGGAAGATCCCCTGGAGAAGGAAATGGCAACCACCCCAGTACTCTTGCCTGGAAAATCCAGTGGACACAGGAGTCCATGGGGTCACAAAAGAGTCACAGCAAAGTGATTCAGTTATACATAGATATATTCTTTTTCATTTATATACTTTTTATAGTTTCCTGTGCTGTACAATAAGCCCTTGCTGGTTATTTATTTTATATATAGTAATGTGTTTATGTTAATCCCAGCCTCCTAATTTATCTCTCCCCTCCCCTTTCCCTTGGTAACCATCCGTCTGTTTTCTATGTCTGTGGTTCTATTTCTGTTTTGTATATAACTTTATTTGTATCATTTGTTTTAGATTCCAAATATGAGTGATATCGTATGATATTTATCTTTGACTTACTTCATTTAGTATGATAATCTCTAGGTCCATCCGCGTTGCTGCAAATGGCATTATTTTGTTCTTTTTTATAGCCCAGTAATGGTCCATTGTGTATTTGTACCACATCTCTTTTATCCATTTGTCTGTCAGTGGACATTCAGGTTGCTTCCATGTCTTGGCTATTATAAATACAGCTGCAATGAACATTGGGGTGCGTGCATCTTTTCGAATTATGGCTTTCTCTAGTCTAAATAAACTTCTTGGAACTCTTGTGAAACGAATACTAGCCTAGGGCTTCCCTGGTGCCTCAGTGGTAAGAAGCCGCTTGCCAGTGCAGGGGACACAGGTTCGCTCTCTGGCCCAACAAGAGCTCACATGCCACAGAGCAACCAAGCCCATTACCACCACTATCGAGCCTGTGCTCTGGAGCCCAGGAACCCCAACTGCTGAGCCCACACACTGCAACTACCGAAGCCTCTGCACCCACCCCTAGAGCCCTGGCTCCCCAAAATGAGAATCCCACAGACCACAGCTAGAGAAAAGGCCTCACAGCAACGAACAGCCAGAACACCCCAAAATAAATAAATATATAAAATAAAATTATACTTGCCTATTAGTGCCCATGTATTCATTCATTCAATATTTATTGATATCAATACAAACAGACATTATTTATTGTATATTTTGGCTTATAACCTAATACTGCTTTATTTGGTTGTTCAAACTGTTCCAGCCTTGGCCACTGTGCTCTTGCAGGTGCTGGGCAGAAAGAAAAACAAAATAAAAAAGACAAAACTTAGTAGGGGTGAGGATAAATTCAGAGTTTGAGATGAACAGATACACACTATATATACAGTAGATAAGCAACAAAGACATCGGTATAGCACAGGGAAATATACTCAATATTTTGTAATAATGTGGGCAGGAAAAGAATCTGAAAAATAATGTATATTAGATGTATAACTAAATCACATTGCTGTACATTTGAAACTAACACAACATTGTAAATCAGCTATAATCCAATTAAAAAAAAAAACTGAGTATCTAGTGTGTGCAGGTACTGTCTTGGGTCCTTTTGCCCTTTAAATTTATTTTTTTGGCATTTGGTTAGCCTCTTATCAGACAGTGACTTTACACCAGTTATCTAATCTCTCTCAACTTTAGTTTCTTAATCTGTAAAATGGGAATCATGCCTGTTTGCAGGGTTGGGGTGAAGATTAAATGTACAACTTATAAAATTAATACATGCTCCACTAAAGGACAAACGATTCCCATTATACAAGCTGGGAATAATCACATCCATGGAGACAGAATGGTGGTTACCACAGCTGGGAAGAAGGAGGAAAGGGAAGTTAGTGTTTTATGAGTACAGGGTTTCTGTTCACAACAGTGAAAACATTCTGGGGACAGAGGCTGGTGATGGCTGCACAGCAGTGTGTGTCTATCCAGTGCCACCGAGTTATATTTGAAAATGCTTAAACTGGTAAATTTTATGTTACGTATAGTTTAGCTTAGAGTCAAAGCTATGGTTTTTCCAGTAGTCATGTATGGATATGAGAGCTGGATCATAAAGAAGGCTGAGCACCAAAGAATTGATGCTTTTGAACTGTGGTGTTGGAGAGGACTCTTGAGAGTTCCTTGGACTACAGGGAGATCAAACCAGTCAATCCTAAAGGAAATCAGTCCTGAATATTCATTGGAAGGAATGATCCTGAAGCTGAAGGTCCAATAACTTAACCATCTGATTCAAAGAGCCAGCTCATTAGAAAAGACCCTGATGCTGGGAAAGATTGAAGGCTAGAGGAGAAGGGGACAACAGAGGATGAGATGGTTGGATGGCAACACTGACTCAATGGTCATAAGTTTGAGCAAATTCTAGGAGATAGCGAAGGACAGGGAAGCCTGGTGAGCTGCAGTCCAAGGGGTCACAAAGAGTTGGACCTGACTTAACGACTAAACAACAACATATTTTACCACATACACAGAAGTAATATAGTCTCCTTGTGGAAAATTTAGAAAACATTTTAAAAGTTTAAAATTCTTAGTAATGTCAGTACTCAGTGGCCACATCTACTCTGTCATTTGTATCTTCCCTTTATGAAATCTTTCTGTGTTGGTAGGTTGTCTGCCCTCTACTTTAATTAGGTTTCATTATTGTCATAACCGGTTGCTCTTAAGAAAAGAACATGTGCAAATGTTACTGAAAGGTATTTGCAAATGTTACTGAAAGGTATGTGTGTCTTCTTCAACTTGGTCGTCAGTGGTCTGGTCATCATCTTGTTTTAGGTTCGGTTACTCTTCACTTCCAGGGTCCATTTGTTCCCATTTCTTTGTAATCAGTTCTCAGAATCATGGCAGCTCGTATCCTGGGTACCGGCTGGTCATCATGGAGTTAACTTCTCCACCTGGTGTTTCAGTATCTATATGACAGCTCACAGGATACGGCTCAGAATATTATCTTAAGAAAGAACTAAAGGTCCTTGACTGTGCTTAATAACTACATTATTATCATTTGGTCTCTGTTTTCCTTGGTTTCAGCATTTTCTCACTTCTCTGATTAAACTTATTCTTTGACTACAGTCTTCCACAGGCAAAAGGCAGGCAGAGGACATGGTGAGGAGGCAAGGACCGTACAATCCTGCTCCGCTTCAGAAACATTTTAATCTCTGAAGCTCTTTGATTTTTTTTTTTTTTTTTTTTTTACCCATTATTGTAAGTCAGGGGGCTTCCCTGGTGGCTCAAATGCTCAAGAATCTGACTTCAATGAAGGAGACCTGGGTTCCATCCCTGGGTAGGAAGATCCCCTGGAGAAGGAAAAGGAAACCCACTCCAGTATTCTTGCCTGGAGAATTCCATGGACAGACGAGTCTGGTGGGCTAGAGTCCATGGGATCGCAAAGAGTCGGACAGGTTTAAGCGACTAACTTTCACTTTTTTCACTTTCACTGCAAGCCACAAAATGGAGGCTGGCGTTCTCACAGGCGGCGGGGATGGGGAGTCTGTAAGCAAGGGGCTTGAGTCCAGGCTGGCCGCCTTCAGGTTCTTCCGCGGGGCCCTGCTGATGAAACAGCACTCCTGCCCCAGCGCTGGGGACCGCGACAGCCACGCCCCCCGGGAGCCCTGCAGCCCGGCCAGGTGTTCCCAGCGCTCGCGCACCTTCCCGGCTCATCAAGGCGCTTTCTGTGCCCTGCCTGGGGCTATCCCGAGGAAAATCTCACCCAGTTCCGTTCAGTTCAGTCGCTCAGTCGTGTCCGACTCTGCGACCCCATGGACTGCAGCACGCCAGGCCTCCCTGTCCATCACCAACTCCCAGAGTTTACCCAAACTCATGTCCATTGAGTCCATAATGCCATCCAACATCTCATCCTCCAGCCTTCAATCTTTCCTAGCATCAGGGTCTTTGAAATGAGTCAGCTCTTCGCATCAGGTGGCCAAAGTATTGGAGTTTCAGCTTCAGCATCAGTCTCCTTCCAATGAATATTGAGGACGGATTTCCATTAGGCTTCCCTTGTGGCTCAGCTGGTAAATAGCACCCACTCCCAGAAAAAGCCACCTCCCGTCCCAAGGCCCCCATCGGCGAGAAGGGAGCGAGAGGTCTGTCGGCCGCCTTCCGCCGCCTGGAAGCGAAGCTGCAGCCCCATCGCCAGTTTCCGCATCCTAGTCGGTGTGTCCCCGGCGCCCGCGGTCCAGGCCCGAAGGCAGAGCGGGTCCACAGGCTTCGGTAATCGCTCCCCAGCCCCAGCCCCGAACCCCCCGGCCGCTTTAACAGCCGTGGACGTTAGATTTTTTTCCACCAATCTGGAGACCAAGATACTGGCGCAGGAACCAAAACCCGAGGGCCGCGGAGACGCCAGAAGGGCGAGAAGCCAGGGATCCCGCCTTTCTAGCACCGGGAGGGGGGAGACCCCTGGGCGAATAACCCCCGCTCCCCCGGTGCCCACCACGTGCCCCCCTCTTCTGGCGTCCCGGGTCACTTCCCGCCGTCCCCTCCCCAGCTTCCTCGCCCCTGCCCCTGGAGACCTTGCCGGGGTTTCCTTTGTCCCCCGCCCCCACGCCCTTGCCCCCCGGGCGTCCCGAGCCCGCTCCTTGGCCTGGTCCCCCAGCCTCCCAGGACCTTCGCTCGTCCCCTCCTGGAGTTTCTCCGGTGCACACCCCACCCTCTCCCGGGTCTCCGTGTCCCCTCCCCGCCCCGCCCCCGTTTTTAAACCTGGCGCCGAGCGTGGGGGTGGGGGGAGCACCCTCGCCGGAGCGGTTAAAGGCGCGGCCGATCGCGGGCGCGCGTCTTCCGAGGGCACCATGAGACCCGAGGCGGCGGCCGGAGCCCCGGAGGCGCGGGGACGCGTCTGTCACTGCGTCGGGGACGGTCCCCGGGGACCACCGGCGCCGCGCGGGCCCGAGAGGTGAGGGCGTCCCCGCGGCGCGTGGGTGCGGGCAAAGCAGTCAGGATGCTCCGGCTGCGCTGATCGCGGGGTGACCAGGCGGAACCCGGGAGCCCGACGGCGACGCCCCGCAAGTTCCTAGGCGTGAGACGGGGACGCAGAATCTTCTCGGCTCCTGAGCTCGGTTCTCAAGTGCGGAGGCCCCAGAGGTGGCCGGCAGTGGACCAAAGCTTCCGTTTCTAGATTTGGAACCCACCGGGCTGGCCGCTGAGCGAGCCCTGCGGGGATGTCGCGTCCGGTTGACCGTCACATCCTTGGTGATGTTCTTTGTTTGCCCCGTGCTTGGGGTTCAGCGTTCGCTGTCCTGGCGGTGCGGGGGGTGGGGGTGGGGGGGTACCAGCCCCTGTTAAGCTAGTCAAGTTAAAATCAAATTAGCAGGGGAGGTGGGGAAGGGGCTGGGCGGCCAGGCGGTCAGAGGGGAGAAACTCAGTCCCGCTTTTTTTGCCTCGTAAAACTCTGCAGACTGGTCTCTGGAGTCCTGATCTTTCAATAGTCGGGGAGATGAGGTTGAAATGAATGACCGACCAAGTAGCCAGCTACAGTGGGGAGAATGAACTGAAGAATCCAGCCAGGCTGTGACAGCAATTTCTCAACTAATGTGTCTCAGATTTGGGAGTTCTCAAAGCCGGGTGAAGGCAGAGAACTGGAAATGTGGCAGGAGAAACAGACACACACACACACACACACACACACACACACACAGCGCATAGACGGAGAACTTGAAAGAACATTCTGGTGTGTCCAGTGACATTTAGGCAGACGTTAGAAATGATTAGAGTGATAACTCTTATGATCCAACTTTAAAAGCACAAAATGCTGTGGTTCACTCTTGGTCCCTGTCCTTCCAGCCAAACTCCATGGAGACCTTGGACCCTGACCCCTCAGGAAGCTGAGCCCACCAGAACTGGAAGTGAGGTAAGGTTAGTGTGCGGGCCTTGTAGATACCAACCAGTTCGGCCAGGAAGTGGCACCATCTCTACAATGAAGGGACCGGGAAAGGCCTCCTCAGCCAGTCCCTCCCTCGGTCATCTAACGCAGAATTGCCTTGGGGTCTGGGAGTGGGCACCTGGCCGTTCAGGTGTTGATGGGATCTGACTCAGACACAGATTGGCTCTGGCTTGCTTCTGTTTCTTGAAAAGCAAAGCCATGATGCAGAACTGTTTCAAGGACATCATAAAAGGTTTCTTCCACGTTGCGTTTTTTCTTCCCCCTGGTAACACAGCAGATAGGGGAGAGAGAAGGCCTTGGTTCCCCTCAAATTAGAGCAAAGACAAGCATGGCTCAAAAGATTAGCACTGGGCTGGTGCCATAGTGCAAATATGGGCAGAGCTCTGTCTGGAGGGCCCAGAAGGTGCAGTGAAAAGTCTCCACCTGCCATCTGACTCTTTCTGAAACTCTGGGCCCTGTCTGCAAGCGCTCCTAAGTCATGCTTTCTGAGCAAACATGCTCCAGCTGAGGGCTTTGGAGGGCAAGATTAATCGCCACCACTATTCTTTCATCTCCTGCATTAGTAACTAGAGTGCTTTATACTTACCGGAGTAATGACTTGTCTTCATAGAATTCACCTGTCCTTTGTTATATTTTAAAGTATAAATTAATGACTTTTAAAGTGCCAGAGTGAATCAGGCTAGGAAGGACCATTAGGTAACAGTTACGGCAGAGTGCGCAGTTATTTCTAGTCTGATAAGAAACTCAGGTTCAGACTTCTCTGGCATTTTGATATTTAGACTCCTTTATTAAATTAGTCTGAATAATGGGAGTTTTAATTCAGTTACTATTTAAAGAGTGCAGCAAATCAAATCTATATTAAATGAATGAGGAATATAATTTTTTCTTAGCTCAAATTATTCTTACCTGCAATAACTAGATAATGGGAAGTAATTCCTTCTCTTGCATCCAAACTTAAGTTCGTAAGCATAAGATTTTAAAAAGTGCTTGGAAGAAAAAATATCCAATTTTCTTTTAAATGAAAAGTATGTGTAGTCTACCAGTTCGCAAAAATTAAAAATGTAGCGCACTTTCCTAGTGTAAGGTAGTCCTGTTTTCTATTATGATGAGAAGGCCATTGGTGAGAAAAAATGATTACTTGCAGAAAAATGTTAAGCTATAGCAGCTTTCTATGGGTCATCCACAAGGCACAATGGATGAAGTTGTGTCCATGGATTTTTTTGCGGGGGAGTCGGGTGGGGTGGAGAGTGGGTGTTCGCGCGAGCTATAGCGCTCAGCTGCCCAGCTCCCCACTGGCCAGCTCTTTGCAGGGTCCGATTGGCCGGACAGAGAGGTCAGTGGCGAACGACCCCGGGTACCGCTGTGGGTTCCCGGAGCCCCGGCCAGGTGAGCGCAACCAGGAGAGGCGAGGGCCGGCTTCTTGCTCAGCAGCGCCCCCTCCCGACAAAGCGGGAGAATTGTTCGGCTCCTGAGCTATGCTGAATGTTTCTTTTTTAAAAACTGTCTTTTTATTTATTTATTTATTGGCTGCTCTGGGTCTTCGTTGCTTTGCGCAGCCTTTCTCTAGTTGAGGGTAGCGGGGACTGCTCTTTGCTGTGGTGCACGGGCCTTCTCACTGCGGTGACTCCTTTCGTGGCAGAGCCGAGTTGTAGGCACGTGGGCTCGGTTAGTGGCGTGCAGTTCGTAGGCTCTAGAGCCGGTAGTTTTGGCATAAGGGCTTAGCTGTTCTGCAGCATATGGGATCCTCCGGACCAGGGACTGAACGATGCCCCCTGTCTTGCAAGGCGTATTCTTAACCACTGGAAGCCCTGTTTGTATTTCTTGAGAAATGTCATTGGCCTGGGACGGTAGGGGTCGGGGTGGAGGGGGCTACTGTCTAGTGACCTGAACTGCAGGTCAGCAGACCAAAATTAGAATACAATCTAAGGTCAAGGAAAGTCTCAAACCCCTGAGCAGCGGGGGTCACCCTCCCCGATTTGATTTCCCTTTCACGGCTTGGACACGACTGACCCACAGAACAACAGCAATAATTACAAAAGAGCTTAGCGCAGACGTGACTTCCTGGAACCTCTCCTCCCCGCACCACCCCCCGCCATCCCCCCCCCATCCTCCCCCCGCCCCCGCTCAAACAGTGAACTTCATTATGGAACATGTTTGTTCCAAAGACCCTCATTATTTCCCTTAGCTCAACATAGCATGTTATTAAAATAAGGCTGATAAAATGTCAAGGAGGCTTATGGTTTCGGGTCTTCCTGTTAAGATTTTTGTTTTGTTTGTTTCCTGGTTTTTGTTTGTTTTGTTTTAGCTGCGTGGTTTGAAGGGATCTTTGTTACTCCACCAGGGATTTAACCTGAGCCCGGGGCCGTGAAAGCGTGGAGTCCTAACCTACCCAGGGAATAACCATGTTTAAGTTTTTAACTCAGTCTGAGTTATGTGTTCTGTGTGGTGTAAGATAAGGGCCCAGTTTGCACGTGGTTATTCAGTTTTCTCAACACCGTTTATTGAAAAGACTGTCCTTTACCCATTATATATTTTGGAGCCCCTTGTTATGAATTAATTGATGATATATGCATGAATTTATTTCTGGGCTCTTAAATCTGTCCCATTGATCTATGTGTCTGTATTTAAGCCAATAGCTGTTTGATACTCTTTTGATTACTGTTTTTGATTTTGATCAACTACTGTTTTGCTCACTATAGCTTTGTAATATACTAATAGTTTGAAACCAAGAAGCATGATGTCTCGAGCTTGTCATCCTTTCTTAAGATTGCTTTGGCTGTTCAGGGCCTGCAGCAAGCGGCGTCCTACCTTTCAAATGCTATGCTTGTCCTTGGGAACCTGTCTTCCTCTTTCCTTCCCATTGGTGTTGCATGCATGCTAAGTCGCTTCATTTGTGTCTTGACTCTGTATGATCCTGTGGACTGGAGTCCACCAGGGTCCTCTGTTTGAGGGATTCTCCAGGCAAGAATACTGGAGTGGGTTGTCGTGCCTTCCTCCAGGGGATCTTGCCCACGCAGGGATCAAGCCCATAACTCTTATGTCTCATGAGTTGGCAGGTGGGTTCTTTACCACTAATACTGCCTGGAAAGCCCCCTGGTTTGTGTTACTTGAGTTCAAATCTCTGTCACCTCTTGCCAGAGACCTCCAAGCCCTTACCTCACCAATCTATGCTATTCGCTACTTCCAGCAGCCACCATGATCCTTAAAATATAGAGCTCATTGTTGAACTCCTAACTTAGAAATCATTAATGGTCTTGAATTCTGTCTGCAGAATGAAACCTAGACTCAGTCATGTGTTTCCAAGGTGTTCGGTATCTGGATTCAACTTCCTGTTGAGCCCTTTTGCTAGTGCAGTTTCTCATTCATTTCACACTGGGCTCTACCTTTCCCTACCTATGCTGTCTATTTTCCTGACCCTTGGAATCGGATGCTCTGCTCCACCATGGATGGGCCCAGAACTGAATACCCAAGTGCGATCGATGTCTCTGCCAGGCTCCCCATGAATCCTTTCCTGATCCCCCTCCTTGCTTAGAATAGTTAGCATCTTTCTGCTTGATGCTTTTATAGCGTGGTTATTTGCCTCCATGGGTGTCTTTCCCCATTAGATTTTAAAATGTGTGAAATGGGGGCCCGTGTCCAACTCATCTTTCCGTCTTGGGACCCCTCACAGTGCTGGGACATTGTGACAACTGTCAAAGGAAGGGGAGCTCATCAATATTCTATTGTTTAAATTGTCTCTAAAATTAGAACTGATCCTAACAAGTGCAGGCTGTGCACACGTGTGTGCTCAGTCGTGTCTGACTCTCTGCAACCCTGTGGACTAGGCTCCCACGGGAGTTCCCACTAAGCTCCATGGGATTTCCCAGGCAATCATACTGGAGTGGGTTGCCGTTTCCTACACCGGGGATCTTCCTGAGCCAGGGATCAAACCCTCATCTCTTGCATCTCATGAGTTGGCAGGCAGATTCTTTACCACTACACCACCTGGGAAGGCCCAAGTGCAGGCTACTTACATTTTATTTTTAAAGGCTTCGGGATGCTACTTTCAAAGGATTCTTGACTGTGTCTGTGTTTGTATGTGTCTGTCCTTGCAGCTTGAGCCTGGGGGTGATCAAGAAACCTTTGGATCGAAGGGGGCCTTTGGGTTTCAGCATCCTGTCAGGTAATATCTAACTTCACCATAGAAATATATCATTCCTTTTAATATAAGCTTCAGCACACTTTAGTGTCTTCAAGTGTATACATTTTCAAAAATTGCAAAAAATTCAGTGTATTTACCAACATTATTTGGTTATGATTACCCTAAGGAACTTCAAGAATATTCCGTTGGATATCTGGAATTTATTCATTTATTTATTCAATGTTTCAGTTACAAGTTGAAATTGGCCTCTTTTTTTATATCTATACTTTAAAAAATTATTTATTTATTGGCTGTGCTGGATCTTAGTTGCAGCATGTGGAATCTTTAGTTGCAGCTTGTGGGATTTAGTTACCTGCCCAGGGATCAACCCAGGTCCCTTGCTTTGGGAGCTGGGAATCTTAGCTAGGAAAATCCCCTGTGTTGATACTTTTTGTTTATATCTCTCATTATACATTTTGCCATGCGTTTAATTGCATGTGACTTGTATATGTATATATCTGCTTATTCACTTAGATATTTAGGTTCCTTTCTATTTTCTCCCAGAATATAAGTTAATATATTGCCTAGTGCAAAATAGACCTCCTAACTGTGGGTGTGGAGAAAATGAGGGGCTGGATGGATGCTGTACTGTGGTTAACCTTTGCCATCTCAGTAGTTCTGTTGACAGTGATCAGGACCCTCACTGCTCTAATCCTTTTACGTTTCATTTTAGGCAAGTGGTTCGTTCTCAGCGCATCTGTTCCTCTGTGTGCCTCTCTCTTTTTCTCTCAGCCCCTCTCTCTCCAGCTGTCATTTCCTTCATCAAAATAAACCTACCCTGTGCTATTACCTCTCGGCAGAGTATTGTTACCCTGGTTAGTCTGGAAGACTAGAGGCTTTAATAAAACCCAAAGATACTAACTGCTGGAGATGAAATTCCGAGCCCCTCAGACTGATCAAAGAGTGATCTGGGGATAAAGGGCATTCTCCTAGTGTTCCACACCATAGTCCTCAATTCTCACAGAACCACTGCAAGTGTAGTGTGAGTCGCTCAGTCGTGTCCGACTCTTTGTGACCCCGTGGACTATACAGTCCATGGAATTCTCCAGGCCAGAATACTGGAGTGGATAGCCTCTCCCTTCTCCAGGGGCATCTTCCCAACCCAAGGATGGAACCCAGGTCTCCCACATTGCAGGCGGATTCTTTACCAGCTGAGCCAGGCAGATTCTTTACCAACTGAACTATCAGGGAAGCCCCAGAATCACTGAGGAAGCTTTAAAAATACTAATGTGGGGTGATTCCCCTGAGGATTCTGGAGAAAAGCTCAGTCATGTCCGACTCTTTGTGACCCCCTGGACTTTACCCCGCCAGGCTTTCTTTCCATGAGATTTCCCAGGGAGGAATACTGGAGTGGGTTGCCATGCCCTTCTCCAGGGGATCTTCCCGACTCAGGGATCGAACCTGGGCCTCTCACATTGCAGGCAGATTCTTTACTGTCCGAGCTACTGGGGAAGCCTGAAAAGAGCAGGTTTCAGGATTTTTGTTTGTTCAGGGTCCCAGCATCTGGGATCTTAGTTCCCCTACCAGGGATCCAATCAGCGCCCCACTGCAGTGGAAGCGCAGCCTTAACCACTGGCTCTCCGGGGAAGTCCTTGGTAGCTCATTTCTGACCTAGAATAGGGTTCATCACCAGGTGCCCCACACCTGCTCAGTTTTGTGTTCTGTGCACAGAATAATAATAATTATAAAAAAAAAAAAACAAACACCGTGCACACTGAAGGCAAAATGAGAGAGGAAGATTGGGTATTAGCTGCTTCTAAAAAAAAGGCTCCTCTCAATGCGGTTGAAGACTGTCTTCAGGCTGACTAACGGTGTACTTGTTTCTTTCATCTCAGACTCTACTTGCCCATTTCTAAGCGTCAAGAGTATCTGCAGAGCTCCGGGGAGAAGGTGCTGGCCAGTTTCCCCGTGCAAGCCACCATCCACTTCTACAACGACGAGTCTGAGTCAGAGGAGGAGCTGGAGGAAGACACCCAGCTCTCCGCCCTGCAGCGTGAGGAGGTGGCAGACGGCTCAGAGGGGAAGGCCAGAGACGGGTCGGCAAACCCGGCGCGGCAGCCGAGGGGCCTCGATGGGAGGGGTCCACCCCCTGACCCTGACTCCCCCGAGGCTGCTGCCTGCCTCTCCCGCGTGTAAGTCTGTCTCTCCTGCACCAGCCCACCTCGCGCGTGCCCTGGGGACAGCCCTGCGGGACAGCCGCTCCAGGACTCTTCGCGTGTCCACTGGGCGTACAAGGACTCGGCTGTGTTTGGGCAGCACCCCACCGGCCCCCAGGACTTGGCTTTTACTCATCCTCCTCTGAGTGATTCTTTGTGTCCCATTCGTAGCTTCGAGAGAGGATTCTAGATCCGAGATGTTTGCATTAACGCAGGTTGTTACCCGGTAGG
Organism: Oryx dammah; assembly: GCF_014754425.2. Taxonomy (NCBI): domain Eukaryota; kingdom Metazoa; phylum Chordata; class Mammalia; order Artiodactyla; family Bovidae; genus Oryx; species Oryx dammah. Next base: position 8,128,358 of record NW_024070186.1, on the reverse strand, counting down.
GCCCGCCTTCAAAGCACACCCAGCAGTGTCACTGTGCCGATTAAATGACAAATCATTCCATATCGATTAGTACCCCACCCTTGCCTCTCACTTAACCTGAGACCCCTCATTTGGCTACATCCGCGTTTTAAACAAAGGTCCCAGCAGTCAAAGCTATGGTTTCTCTGGTAGTCATGTACAGATGTGAGAATTAGACTGTGAAGAAAATTGAGAGCTGAAGAACTGATGCTTTTGAACTCTGGTGCTGTAGAAGACTCTTGAGAGTCCCTTGGACTGCAAGGAGATGCAACCAGTCCATCCTAAAGGAGATCAGTCTTGAATATTCACTGGAAGGACTGATGCTGAAGCTGAAACTCCAATACTTTGGCCACCTGATGCAAAGAACTGACTCAGTAGGAAAAACCCTGATGCTGGGAAAAGATTGAGGGCAGGAGGAGAAGGGGACAACAGAGGATGAGATGGTTGGATGGTATCACTGACTCAATGGACATGAGTTTGGGCAAACTCTGGGAGATAGCAAAGGACAGGGAAGCCTAGGGTGCTACAGTCCAGGGGGTTGCAAAGAGACAGACATGACCGAGCGACTGAACAACAACAACTTTTATAAAAATGATTTATTGTTGAAGGTTGATGTGGTTGTTTAGGCATTCTGGAAAAAAGGTTATGAAAAGCACATAAACACACTGAATAATTTCCATAAGAGTAACAAAAATAAAAGATCAGAATTTGGGGATGGAAGACCATTCTGGATAAAAATGTCTATGATTCTTGTCTAAGGGCTGTGTGTATGAACAAGAGCTTACTAGCTCTTCGTTGGAGACTGCTTTGGGCTTTTTACTTAAATAACAAAACACTGTTTTCAATCGAAGTACTTAATGTCATATTATTTTCAGGTTTTTATTTTTTGATGACCAGATGAGTGTATTTGTCAGAGTTTTTTTACGGAACGATTTTACATGTAATTGTCTTCCTAGTTTCTACCTGAAATAAATATTTTGAAAGACAAAATCACTTGATAATCACCTCCTCTTTGAGGTTTTACATTAAATCAGTGCCTGCTTTAAAGTTTTTAAAAATTTGTCAGGATTTTTCTATGTTTAACTCTTCAAATTATATTTGTTTTTTAGGAATGCAGAAAAAGTATAAAAATGAAAGTAAAATGGCCTATAACCTCAATGCTCAAATAAGTCATTAATATTAAACAGTAGGAGACACATACAAATATTCTAACCATCCAAACAGTACTGAAAATTGTATGTCGTAAAGTAAAAGTCAACCTTCTCCTATCTTCCTCTTTCTCTTTCTGTTTTTTTTTTTTTAATTATTATTGCTCTTTCTCTTGAAAGAAACACTTAAAGATTTTTTTCCTTTAAATTTTTCTTTAAAAATATATTTTTTAATGTTTTTATTTTAGTTTTATTGTCTTACTGTCTAAATAACCTTTTTCCAATCTTAACAATTCCTGTGGGGATTATTTGGTGGGCTTCCCTGGTGGCTCCGACAGTGAAGGCTCTGCCCGTGATGTGAGAGACCTGGGTTCAGTTCCTGGTTTGGGAAGATCCCCTCGAGGAGTAAGTGGCAACCAACTCTGGAAAATCCCTGGCGGGCTACAGTCCATTAGGTCACAAGGAGTTGGACACAACTGAGCAATGCTCTCTCAGACACGCATGGAGCTTATTTTGGAAAGAATTTAAGATGACTTCCTTTTTATCTAGTTAACTAGAAGTCTTATACTTATTTTCCCTTCCTGTGATACTTGGGATGCAGCTTAAGTCATCACATTTAGCTTTGTCTTGCTTTTCTAATAAATCCATTTTACTGAGAAAAAAATCTGGCCCAATCACCTGTTCACCTTGAAGAAACCAAACCTAGCCCTCATGGCACCAGAATTTTAAATGTGCTGCATGGTCAACTTTCCTTAAACTACTTAGCATATGGCCAGCCGAGTGCAAATGTGGAAAATAAAGACCCTGTAGCCACGGCGGTAACGGTGTCACAGGTTCTGTGAGTGCATGAGGGCATTTGTGACTCAGGAGATGGTGGCCTTGGGGCTCTTGTGTTCTTGCTGGTGACTGTGGTTTGGCTACACAAAGGCTCAAACCTGAGCGAGTTCCCCACTTTTGATCATGTATCCCTAGCATTAAAAAAGCAGCTGAGGGGAGAGGGAGATAAATTAGGAGTTTGGAATTAACGTGTACACACTACGCTCAGTCGTGTCTGACTCTTTGGGACCCCATGGACTGGCCCACCAGGCTCCTCTGTCCATGGGATTTCCAGGCCTATTGTCCACAGTCTCAATTTCCCTTCATTTACACACACACACAAAAATCCAATTGATGTTATTTTCTAAAATCTGCGTTTCCCTTTCAGTTTATTTCCTGCAATAGCTTGCCTAATAATGATGCAGTTTGTAAATGACCATCTTTCTACCTTTCCTCTGGAATCTTACTAATCAAAGTACCCACCCCAGCAATGGTTACACTTGCCAGGTTTCCATAAAGTGTATTATTTTGAATAAGTAATTTATGCTTGAGGCCAACTACCCTGACACATCTCTCTTTTGATGGCTCACAAAAGTAGCTCGGAATGAATCTTGCAAATACCACAAGCTGAAACATGCTAGAAACATTTTTGAACTTTCACCCAGCTGTACTGCAAACCTCCCACACTGAATAGTTTGTTGTAATGTGTTTCTCCAAATTTCTACCACATTTTCATTGAGTCTTCCAACCCATCTGCTAACAAAAGAATGCATTTCATTTTGGTGCTGTATTGTTTTCTGTTTACTATGTTAACCAGTTTTAAAGAGGAAGAAAAATTATTATCCCAGTGGTGTGTTTCTTTTTGCACTTCTGTGTTAAACAATCTGTGCTTAGTCGCTCTGGCGTGTCCGACTCTGCGACCCCATGGACTGTAGCCTGCCAGGCTCCTCTGTCCATGGGGATTCTCCAGGCAAGAGTACTGGAGTGGGTTGTCATGCCCTCCTCCAGGGAATCTTCCCAACGCAGGGCTCAAACCCAGGTCTCCCGCATTGCTGGCAGATTTTTTACCAACTGAGCCACCGGGGAAGCCCAAGATCTCTTAAACAAGAGATCACAAAACATTTATCATTAACTTTGATGAAATTTTGTAAAATACTAGATTGAGAATCCCATAGTCTTAAACATATGGTCATTATATCTAAGGTATAAAATATGCTTTGTTTGAGGTCCACTGATAATGTTCTTTCAATTATTTTTTAATTGAGTATAATTGATGCTGTGTTAGTTTGGGCGTATACCATAATCAATTATTTTTCTTGAAAATTTCAATTGTTTTGCCATCTTTTCATCTGATCTTTCTACCTTGATAATGTAGAAGATGAGGTTATGATGAAGCTGTTTTTCAGCCTTGCTATTATCTTGTGGTTTGCTTGTACTTGCATTTTCTGTACTATTTTCAGTCCAATTTCTGGGGCAGAAATTGTTTTTTTGTGTGTGTTATAACTCGCATATTCTAAAATTTACCCTTTTAAAGTGTACATCTTGCTTTTAGTATATTTACAAAGTTCCATAACCATCTCCTCTAATTCCAGAATATTCATTATTCCCAAAAGAATACCATTTCCATTGTCAGTCAGTCTCATTCCCCCAACCGTTCCAGTCCCTGACACCTACTAAGCTACTTTCTCTCTCGATTTCTTCTTGTTGATATTGGGTTGTTGTTTTTTTTTTTAATTGGAGTCTAATTGATTTCAATGTTGTGTTAGTTTCTGCTGTGGAGCAAAGTGAGTTAGTTACACATGTACATAAATCCACCCTTAGTTTCTTTTCCCACATAGGTCATTATGGAGCACTGAGCAGAGTTCCCTGTGCTGCACAGTAGGTCCTTACTAGTCATCTGTTTTACACATAGTAGTGTGTATATATCGGAGAAGGTGATGGCACCCCACTCCAGTACTCTTGCCTGGAAAATCCCGTGGACGGAGGAGCCTGGTGGGCTGCAGTCCATGGGGTTGAGAAGAGTTGGACATGACTGAGCAACTTCACTTTCACTTTTCACTTTCCTGCATTGGAGAAGGAAATGGCAACCCACTCCAGTGTTCTTGCCTGGAGAATCCCAGGGATGGGGGAGCCTGGTGGGCTGCCGTCTATGGGGTCGCACAGAGTCGGACACGACTGAAGTGACTTAGCAGCAGCAGCAGCAGTGTGTATATATATATACATATATATATATGTATATAAGGCTTCCCAGGTTTTGCTAGTGGTAAAGAACCCATCTGCCAATGCAGGAGACATAAGAGATGCAGGTTTGATTCCTAGGTCAGGAAGATTCCCTGGAGGAAGGTATGACAACCCACTCTAGTATTCTTGCTTGGAGAATCCCATGGACAGAGGAGCCTGGTGGGCTGCAGTCCATAGTGTTGCAAAGAGCAACTGAGTGACTTAGCAGCAGCAGCAGTGTATATATGTCAATCCCAATCTCCCAATCCATCCTTTTTCTCCTCTTCCTCTGGCAACCACAAATTTGCTTTCTACATTTGTGACTCTATCTCTGTCCTGTAAATAAGTTCATTTGTACCATTTTTAAAGATTCTACATATAAGTGATATCACATGTTTTTCTTTTTCTGCCTGACCTACTTAACTCAGCATGACAGTCTCCAGGTCCATCCATGCTACTACAAATAGCAGCATCTTATCCTTTTTCATGGCTGAGTAATATTCCATTGCACATATGCACCATATGCTCTTTAGAATATGGAATGCTTCACAGATTTGCATGTCCTCTTTGCCCAGGGGCCATGGTAATCTTTTCTGTATCATTCTGGTTTTAGTATATGTGCTGCTGAAGCAAGAGCTCTCTGAATTTTTTTTCCCTAAATATTTGATGTAAATGGGACCATACACATGTGACCTTTTGTGGCTGGCTTCTTTCATTTAGCATAACATTTACAAGAGTCATCATGTTGTAGCGTGTGTCACTATTTGGCCGAATAATATTTCATTGTATGGATAGACCACATTTTTTTGACCTGATTGTCAGTTGATGGACATTTTGTTGTTGTATTATTTCCCACGGATCCCTTGGCATACTCCCCTGGGCTGTATGTATCCATGTACAAACCCCTCACCTTGCTTATACTCTTCTGGACTTTAATCCAGCTACCTTGGCTCAGGGAAAAAGCATTCTGAACAAGGAAATAAGCAAAACCTTTTTTGCAAATTTCTACAGTTGGCCAAGCTCCCCCCATGCCAACTGCCCCCTCCCCTTTTCAGTATCTAACTCACATCACATGACTCATGGTGCATTTTCAGTAGAACTGTCTTCATACAGGGAGAACCGAATATTTGTTATCACGGAAAGCGATGAAGAACTGAAATATGTACTATCAAACCCCATAGGCCCAGGGGATTGGGCATACTTACTTTTCAGGACTTGGTAGTAAATTCTAGTGGGCTTCATACAAAAAAATTGGAGACTTTATTTTAGGTAGATTTTAAATAGAGGCATAAAACTGCTTTCTGAAATTATATAAAATATTTCATTTCTCTTTATATTCCAGAGGTCTATTTGATGAGCACAATTTTTTAGAGGAAATTTCATAGCAATTTTATTATAAGTATTAATAAATAAAAGCATCCCTTCTTCCTTACCCCTATCTTTTTTTTTTTTTTTTTGGCTATGCTACATGGCTCATGGGATCTTAGTTCCCCAATGAGATCCCCAGCCACCTCGGTGAAAGCACAAAGTCGTAACCACTGGGATGCCAGGGAATTCCTTCCCTTCCCTTGATTAAAAAAAAAAATCAAGCTAACTTTTTAATGTAATTATTATTGTTTTTCGCCAAGTGGGCATGCAGGATCTTAGTTCCTAGACCAGGGATCAAACCCAAATCCACTGCAGTAGAAACATGAAGTTGAAATCACCAGGGAAGTCCCAGTGTAAACTTCCTATTGAAAATAATACTCCTTGGAAGGAAAGTTATGACGAACCTAGATAGCATATTAAAAAGCAGAGATGTTACTTTGTCAACAAAGTTTCGTCTGGTCAAGGCTATGGCTTTTCCAGTGGTCATGTATGGAGTGAGAGTTGGACTATAAAGAAAGCTGAGCGCCGAAGAATTGATGCTTTTGAACTGTGGTGTTGGAGAAGACTCTTGAGAGTCCCTTGGACTGCAAGGAGATCCAACCAGTCTATTCTACAGGAGATCAGTCCTGGGTGTTCATTGGAAGGACGGATGCTGAAGCTGAAACTCCAATACTTTGGCCACTTGATGCGAAGAGCTGACTGATTTGAAAAGACCCTGATGTTGGGAAAGATTGAGGGCAGGAGGAGAAGGGGATGACAGAGGATGAGTTGATGGGAGGGCATCACCGACTCAATGGACATGGGTTTGGGTGGACTCCGGGAGTTGGTGATGGACAGGGAGGCCTGGCGTGCTGCAGCTCATGGGGTCACAAAGTCAGACACAACTGAGTGACTGAACTGAATTGAACTGAAGAACTTCTAATAACATAAACTTGGTACATTTTTGCAAAGTTAATATGCTCATGAAAACAGCATCCCAATAAAAAATAACAGAAGCCTAGGACAGCCCTTGTAACTGCTCCTGGTCCCCACCATCTCCAGCACTTATGGATTCCACTTGCCTGGTTCTGAACTAGCAATCAGTGGACTCACACATGGGCTCTTTTTTATCTGGCTTCTCACATTAGCATTGCATTTTGACTTCATTCAGAGTGTTGCAGTTGTACATGGCTACTTCTCAGTGCTGAATAAGACCCCCATTGTGTGAATAAACCACTATTTCCTCATCCCTTCTCCTGCTGATGAGTACTGGCTCAGTTTCCAGTTTGGAGCTATTAGGAATAACACTTTTGACCATTCGTGTATATGGCAATTGGTAGAAGGACAGGCCCATTTCCACTGTGTGTATAGCAATGAAAGCAAGAGCACACTTATTTATTTATGAGTCCACCCTGCGTGTGTCTGGTCTCTTCCAGCCAGAAAATAGTTTAAGAACTGGGGAAAGGGAGGCAGAGACCAAGAAGTTCTAAAGAAAAAGCATGAGATGACAACAAGGCTTTTTTTGTTTTCTTTGAGATCTTTAAAGATGAGCTGGAACTCAGAGGCGCTGTTTGGGGCCAGCAGGTGACCATAGTCAGTGGGATCTTCATTTTTCCTGAGATGGAATTCTGTAATGTGATTTAGGAGTTTATTTTGTTAGAGAATGGGACATGCAATAGAAATGTGAGGGGAAACCCGGGACTTTCAATTCCTTCAACAAATTGAAAGAGAAGAAAAATTTAAGAACTCTTTTCTGCAGATTCCGAGAAGTTTTCAGAAACTTATTAAGCTTTCAACAAAGCTCTTGAACTCGTTTCATCCCTTTACATACAGAGAAAATCCAACTACAGAAAGAGTCAAATCTGAGAACAGAACCCACAACCCCAAAAATGCTCTCTTTCCAGCAGTAAGCCGGGCCCCTTCCCCACCTCCCTGCCTTAGTCTCTGGGCAGCTTCCCTGATTTGGAATTAATTACATGAACCGCAGGCCACAGGTCCCTACTCTTCTCTGTTTCTGTAGTACACACCTTGCTGTGTGAATTATACAGACTCTACTAAGATGTTTCCATCATTTTATTTTGGACCCTTGAACAAGCAACTCAACTCAGAGGTATTTGTTCTAGCAGTTTACTTTAATCACTTTTTTTTTTTGGTGGCAGGAATATGATATCTCTGAATATGAGAAAAAGTGCGCTATACAGAAATATCACAGGGAGGAGGTGGAAGAAGATGGTAGAGGAGGAAAATGGGGAGATCACCAGCCTCCCCACAAATACATCAGAAACTCATCAAGATATTGCAACAGCTCCTACAGCAGAAGACCCCAGGCCTCCAGAGGGGCAAGCTGAGCGCCTGGGAATGAGAGATCAAACCAATATTATAAAGCAATCATCAATCAATTAAAAATAAATAAATATTTAAAAAAAAACAAATATCAGAGGGAGAATTTTCTACTTTCCTGAAGGGCATGAGTCACTGACTAACTTTTGTAGAATTACTGGTGAAAGACCAATGCATGAATAGGTGATTTTTTATGATGATCATGAAAAAGATGGATGCTTATAAAAATTTCCTTTGAGGTTGCTGGGCAAGTCTAAAATACAGTATTATTTTAATATTTCATTATGTCCCTAAATGGTAACCCTTACAAGCTGATTTTATTTTATAGTTTTAGATATTTCAAAAAATATGCTCCATGTCATTATTCCTTCAGTTTCAGTTTAGTCACTCAGTCGTGTCCGACTCTTTGCGACCCCATGAATCACAGCACGCCAGGCCTCCCTGTCCATCACCAGCTCTCGGAGTTCACTCAAACTCACATCCATCGAGTCGGTGATGCCATCCAACCCTCTCATCCTCTGTCGTCCCCTTCTCCTCCTGCCCCCAATCCCTCCCAGCATCAGAGTCTTTTCCAATGAGTCAACTCTTCGCATGAGGTGGCCAAAGTATTGGAGTTTCAGCTTTAGCTTCAGTCCTTCCAAAGAAATCCCAGGGCTGATCTCCTTCAGAATGGAGTGGTTGGATCTCCTTGCAGTCCAAGGGACTCTCCAGAGTCTTCTCCAACACCACAGTTCAAAAGCATCAATTCTTCAGGGCTCAGCCTTCTTCACAGTCCAACTCTCACATCCATACATGGCCACTGGAAAAACCATAGCCTTGAATAGACGGACCCCTTTCCTTACAGAAATGCAAATTTAAACCACAATGAGATCCTGTCATTAGAGTTTTTAATTCTAATGAATGAAATTGTGATAAAATTCTAATAAATTGTGATAAAAACTTATCACATTTTTTTTTTAGAAATTGAACTGTATTTGATTTACAGTATTGTGTTAGTTTCAGGTGTACAGCAAAGTGATTCAGTTTTATATTTATATTCTTTGCAGATTGTTTTCCATTATACATTATTACAAGATAAGGGATATAACTCTTTGTGCTGTATAGTAAGTCCTTGCTGGTTATCTATTTTTTTTTAATATCTATTTTATATATAGGAGTGTATATGTTAATCCCACACTCCTAATTTATCCCTTCCCCCCTTCCACTTTGATAAACATAAGTTTGTTTTCTATGTCTGTGGATCTGTTTCTGCTTTTTAAATAAATTCATTTCTATTATTTTTCAGATTCCACATATATGTGATACCATATAAAATGTGTGTCTCTCTGTCTTATTTACTTCACTTAGTGTGATCACCTCTAGGTCCAGCCATGTTGCTGCAAATGGCAAAATGTCATCTGTTTCTTTGACTATGATTCCACTGCGTATATGTACCACATCTTCATTTGTCTATAGAGAGACACTTAGGTTGCTTCCACATCTTGGCTATTGTAAATAGCCACTGTGAACACTGAGGAAAGCATTGTTTTAAATTAGAGTTTTCTCTGGATATATGCCCAGGAGTGGGATTGCTGGATCACACGGTAACTCTGTTTTTCATTTTTTAAGGAATTTCCATACTCTTTTCCACAACAGTATAGGAGGGTTTCCTTTTCTCCACCCTCCCGAGCATGTATTATTTGTAGATTTTTTGATGATGGCCACAGAATGGTTACTATTTCTGTAAGATAATACAAGTTTTGTCAGTAATGTGGAGAAACTGGAAACCTCATACATCACTGGTGGGAATGTAAATTAGCTAACAATGTGGGAAACAGTTTGGCAGTTTCATTAAAAAGTGAAAGTGAAAGTCACTCAGTCATGTCTGACTCTTTGAGACCCCATGGACTATACAGTCCATGGAATTCTCCAGGCCAGAATACTGCAATGGGTAACCTTTCCCTTCTCCAGGGGATCTTCCCAACCCAGGGATAGAACCCAGGTCTCCCGCATTGCAGGCAGATTCTTTACCAGATGAGCCACAAGGAAAGCCCTTCATTAAAAAGTTTAACATAACTTTACCATACAGTCTAACCGTTCCATTCCTTGGAATCTATCCAGGAGAAATGAAAGCATTTGTCCACTCAAAGACTTGTACATGAATGTTCATAGCAGTTTTATTCATAATAACTCCAAACTGGAAACAATCCAAATTAATAGATATATCAACTGGTGAATGGATAAATAAAATATGAGACACCCATGTAATGGGACATTATCGAGCAATAGAAGGAATGCAATGAAGTTTTAACACAGGCTAAAACATGAATGGATCTTGAAAACGTCATGCTAAGTGAAAGCAACAAGATACAACAGATTACAGTGTGTGATTCCATTTATATAAGAAAATGCAAATTTATAATAACAAAAAGCAGAACTGGTTGCTTCGTGCTGGCAGTGGGAACAGGGATTAACTGTAAATAGTCACAAGGAAACTTTTAACAGTGATAGAAATGTTCTAAAGTTGGATGATGGTGATTGTTGAACATTTCTATCAATTTACTAAAATCATTGAATTGTTTAGTGTCAACGAGTGACTCTATAGTATTTAAATTACACTCCAATAAAGTTGTTTTAAAAAGCTTAAGCTCTTCTATTATAACCATATTTGTGTCTTCTTTAGCCATTGAACCACTAAAGTAATTATACAATCTCTTTTTGGCATAACAAAATTCACTTTGAAAAGTGACGTAAAGAATAAAAGCTCTAAAGAACCCTTTGGTTGCTTCTTGGGCACTCTTAGTTTTTGACTCTCCTGGGTTTATCAAGGTTCCTGTCTTTTGCACACTTGCAGTGACCTCTGAACCATCCATCACGTAAATGTAAAGAAGTCCCAGGTGTGCTTTCAGGATGAGGACTTCAATTTCAAAGTAAGACATGACAGGAAGTCCAGTTGCTGAGATCCAGGTCGTCAGGCTAGATACTTCTGAGTCTCTTAAATTATTTAAACTCAAGATGATGTTATTGAACAACATACTCTGGCCAATATCCAGATTTAAGTGACGTGTAAGACTTCAGTTATCAACAATACGAACGAATAATGGTCCCCAGTTGTCATAACTTGGGGTCTTTCCAGGTACCTCGAACAGTACAGCTGCAAATTCAGAAGTTTTACGTAGTTTTCTACAAGATGGTGCTGATCCCTAGCAATAGTTACAGCTACCATGTGGATCATTAAAAGATATTTTTAAATGTTTCCTTGGAAGTACATTTCTTATCAACATACAACAGATTCAGAAAAGTGAGCAAATTATAAGCGTGTGGAATTTTCAAAAACAACACACCTTTTGGAACTCTAGCCAATTTAAGAAAAAGAAGATTTTCACCACCCCAGAAGCGCCCTCTTGTGATCCTTCCACATTCACTCTCTTCCTCAGAAATAATCACTATTTGGATTTCAAATACCATAGGTTTGTTTTGCACACCCACCCAGCTTTTTGTTTTGGCTGTGCGGCATGTGGGATCTTAGTTCCCCAACCAGGCATCAAACTTGTGCCCTCTGCATTGGGAGCATGGAGTCTTGACCTCTGGATCACCTGGAAAGTCCCCCTTTTTGCCCAATTTTGAACTTTATATAAATTGAATCATACAGTATATGTTCATTTGCCTCTAGTTTCTTTTACCCCACGTGAGTCACCAGTTGTTCTCTTCTATTGCAGGAACATATCACTACTTATTTATCCCTTCTATTGTTGATGGACTTCTGGATTGCTTCCAGTTTGGGGGCTAATATGAACAAAGCAGCTGTAAGCATTTTTGCATGCTTGTGCCTTTCGCTTACGTGTGTATATCTCTGATGAGTCGATATTTGGGAATGGTCGCTGGGTCATAGGGTATGTGTATAGTTAGCCTGAGTATAAATCACTGGATTTGTTAAAATCTAGAAAGCCACTTGAAGTGATTTCAGAGTAAACACTCCTAAATGCAGAAATTTCCTAAATATAAACACACATTCATTCTTCTTCAGACTTGACCTGAGCAAACAGTCTCATAGGTGGGACAATTGAGAATCAGTCACGAAGTTACTGGACTGTGATCTCACACAAACATAACTTCTCAGGATGTGTCTCCTGTGGGTTTCAACCCTCGGGAAACGAGGCCACCCTGAACTTCCTGGCATTCCTGCAAGCTCCCAGGTGGGATCTGAAGGAACGAAATTTCCATCTTGCTATAGCTTTGATCTGCAAGAAAGCAGTGTTTGTTCAATTTCCTCCTGTGGCCTGAAAACCAATTTATTTTGAGAGGTTTTAAAAAGTTCAGGGCAATTGTTATTATTTTCAATTTTTTCCCCATCCATTTGCCATGAAGTGATGGGACTGGATGCCATGATCTTAGTTTTTTGAATGTTGAGTTTTAACCCAACTTTTTCCACTTTCCTCTTTCACCACCTAAAGCGAAGAGCTGACTCATTTGAAAAGACCCTGATGCTTGGAAAGATTGAAGGCAGGAGGAGAAGGGGACAACAGAGGATGAGATGGTTGGATGGCATCACTGACTCAATGGACATGAGTTTGAGCAAGCTCCGGGAGTTGGTGATAGACAGAGAGGCCTGACGTGCTGCAGTCCATGGGGTTGCAAAGAGTCGGACCTGAATGAGTGACTGAACATCATCAACAATTATTATTATTTTGGCTGCACTGTGAGGCACGTGGGATCTTAGTTCCCTGACCTGGGATTGAACCCACACCCCCTACATTGGAAGTGGTGGTGGTGGTTTAGTCACTAAGTCAGGTCCGACTTTTGCGACCCCATGGACTGTAGTCGGCCAGGCTCCTTTGTCCATGGGACTCACTAGGAGAGAATACTGGAGTGGGTTGCCATTTCCTTGGAAGTCCCCTCCAAGGTAATTATTACCACAAGAAGGTGGGCTGAGTCTTCCAATTCTTAGGGGGTGCTTGGCTATTTTTCTGGAGCTCCATGGCTGTCTCTGAGGAGGGTTCTAGGCTCTTGCCCGTGACCACTTCTGGGGTAGCTGTGGGCTCATAAACTGGCCCATGTGATAGCCCGCCCCTGACTGCCCATCTTGACAGTTGAGGTCAAACCAGGGAACCCTGGTTCACTACATGATACTACACAGCCCCGGCGAGTCTTAGAAATCCAGAGTTTCTGCCCGCAGGGAACAGAACTTCCCAGGGAGCATCCACGTCAGGTTCACATCCTGGTCTTTGGACTGGGTGTTCCACCTGGGCTGGGAGAAAACTTCCTATGAACGCAAGGGATCCTCTGGCTTCCCACCTGCCCTCGGGAAGTTGAGGGACTCACCGGAATTCCCACACTTTGAGGTTTTCTTTACACCCTAATGGACTGGATGGTAGAGATGTCTCAGTTTTGTTTTCTTTCATCTTCTCTTTTTATTTGGATTCTTTCTGTGGTTGTTTCATCTTTCTGAGTCTGAGAGGTACTTTGTTAGAATACAGAGGAGCGGCTTCCTGAAGAGTGTCCATTGTCTTTGCATTTAGATGGCAAGTGGTGACGACATTTTTTCTTTTCCACCAGACCTTTAGCCCTAGCGTTCATCGTCAAGAGAAGTTATCATATGTGCTTGACTTTCCGCTTGCCTTTTTTTTTTTTTGCTTTAAAAATTGCCACAGGACTTCCCTGGTGATACAGTGGATGAGAATCCGCCTGCCAGTTCAGGAGTCAGAGGTTCAATCCCTGGTCCAGGAAGATCCCACGCGCTCTGTGGCAACATAGCCCACACTCCATAACTACTGAAGCCTGAGTGCCTAGAGCCTGTGCTCTGCAACAAAAGACGCCACTGCAATAAGTGAGAAGCCCGTGCCCCCCAGTGAAGAGTTGCTCTCACTCGTAGCAACTAGAGAAAGTCCTTACAAAGCAACAAAGACCCAATCCAGCCAAAAATAATAAATAACTTTATGAAAAATTGCCACAATTTGTTACTTTCTCATTTGCTAGAGGTTGTGTTCTCCAAGCTCGGATGGGCTTCCTGAATGCAGTCACACTTCTTGTAGTTTCTTCCCTCTTTTTTGTTGCCCCGAGGCGTGCGGGATGCCTGACCAGGGATGGAACCCACAGCTAGAGTGGAAGTGCAGCCTTAGCCCCTGGACCGCCAGGGAAGTCCTTTCTTGTTTTGATGAACTGTGGCCATGCTCTACAATTCTACCCTGTTCTAAACTTCTGCCTTTCCTGAGGCTGTTTGCTGCAGTGAGTTCTGAGGATGTTTCCCAAGGTTTCCGCACACTATAAGGGGATGTTGGACCAGACAGCTCTGCTCATATGGTTCAGTTCAGTTCAGTCGCTCAGTTGTGTCTGACCCTTTGCGACCCCATGGACTGCAGCACGCCAGGCCTCCCTGTCCATCACCAACTCCCAGAGTTTACTCAAACTTATGTCCATTGAGTCAGTGATGTCATCCAACCATCTTATCTTGTCATCCCCTTCTCCTCCCGTCTTTAATCTTGCCCAGCATCAGGGTCTTTTCCGATGAGTCAGTTCTTCGCATCAGGTGGCCAAAATAGTGGAGTTTCAGCTTCAGCATCAGTCCTTCCAATGAATATTCAGGACTGATTTCCTTTAGGATGGACTGGTTAGAGCTCCTTGCAGTCCAAGGGACTCTCAAGAGTCTTCTCCAACACCACAGCTCAAAAGCACCAATTTTTTGCTGTTCAGTGACACTCAAATGGTAGCCAGGGCCAGATCCATACTCGGAGAGCTCCCAGTGCCTTCTGCGCCTGCACCCTCTTGCCTCCGCTTGCCCCCTTCTCCCTCCTGCCCCCTGTACTTGCATCCTGCGGCTGCCTGGTGGTCCTGCTCTGGCTCCTCCCGCCACCCCGGGAGAAAGCGTGCTTCCTGGCTGACCTTGCCATCACCTCCTCCTCCTGTCCTGAGGCCCCTGGGTCCAGCCCTCTCCTCTCTGCCCATTTCTCTCTGTCCTGTGTGTTTTGCCCACAACAGTTCTCCCAGTCCTTAAAGAGTTCTGTTGCTTTATCTGCACTGTGGGTTTATATCTGGGCCTGGTCTCTCTTGAAGTCACCTGCCCCTGAGCAGCAGGGGCCAACCTCTCGAAGCCTGACTAGACTGGGGTCCGCCGCCCCAGTCTCTCCCCTGCCCCCAGCCCTTCAGGTTCGGTCTCTGCTTCTGGCCTTAGTCCCTGCCAGGCTCCCCCTGGGGCCCCCTGTGTCTAGGGTACGTGTCACTTAGGTACCAACTCACTCACAGAGGGCCAATGACTGCCAGTCTTATCCTTCCTAAACCAGACCCCCAGGCTCTCTGAGTCTCCCCGAAGGTAACCCCCCTCCCTCACCCAGGTCAATGCCCTCCCCTTTATGAAAACGTGGGGCCTCTCCCGACAGCATGTAGGACCTTAGTTCTCTGACCAGAGATTGAAGCCGCATCCCTCGCATTGGAAGGCATTGTTTTAGCTACCAGTCTGCTGTGGAAGTCTTGGGTCAATGGCCCTTGCGTGGAGTTTCCACCCAGGATCCTCAAAAGGAGTCTGGTCAGCGATCAAAGGGGCCAGCAGGCCGAGAAGTGGGAGCAGGGTGGGCCAAGAGAAGCTTGGCTGTCGCCTGGGCAAAGGCCACTGCCTGCTCCGCACCTGCCCGGGGAGTGAGAGCACTGTTGAGTCACTCCCGAGCCCCGCTGGCCTCCATGATGCTTGCAGACTTCACCACCTGCACTCAGCCCCTCGGCCAACAGCGACCAACCCCCTCTCAACACCACCCAGGGGATCCCTCTTTGCTCCAGACCCTGCTTTATTACGGGACTTCCTAAGTGGCGCTAATGGTAAAGAACTAGCCTGCCAGTGCAGGAGATGTAAGAGACACAGGTTCGATCCCTGGGTCAGGAAGATCCCCTGGAGAAGGAAATGGCAACCCACTCCAGTATTCTTGCCTGGAGAATCCCATGGACAGAGGAGCCTGGTGGGCTGCCGTCCATGGCGTCGACCAGAGTCAGACACGACTGGTGTAACTTAGCGTGTACCCCTTTATTGTTAGTGACTGCTTATTCAACCACTCCAATCATTTACTAAAAATGGACTGAACACCTACTGTGTGCCAGGTATCATTCTACGTCTTAGGGACATGTGGTGAATAGACAGATGAGGTCCTTGCCTGCCTGGGAGCTCACAGTCAAAGCTGGGAAAACCAGTGATTCTCTTAGTGGGGTCTATGGACACAGGGCCAGGCCAGAACGTTCATGTTACTGGTCTCAGACAAGGTAGTACTGAACTCAACAGACGTTTTTAGGAACTTCTCTAGCTCTTTGACTGGGTAATTTTATATTTGTTTAGTTTTTTTTTTTTAATAGCCTCTGGTTTATCTTTTTTTCCATTTTGTTTTTCTAGTAAGCATTTTTATATTTTATAAGTTCAGTTCAGTTCAGTTCAGTTGCTCAGTTCATTTATGTCTGACTCTTTGCGACCCCATGGACCGCAGCACGCCAGGCCTCCCTGTCCATCACCAACTCCCGGAGTTTTCCCAAACTCATGTCCATTGAGTCGGTGATGCCATCCAACCATCTCATCCTCTGTCATCCCCTTCTCCTCCTGCCTTCAATCTTTCCCAGCATCAGGGTCTTTTCAAATGAGTCAGCTCTTCGAATCAGGTGGCTAAAGTACTGGAGTTTCAGCTTCAATATCAGTCCTTCCGATGTATAGATGTGCAATGGGCTAGAAATTTAGAAAAAGTCATCCCCCATTCGAGAAAATTTGAGAAGCATTTCTCTAAACCATAAATTGCAATTCCTGTCATGAAGAGCATGAAGGAGAGTAACAAGGAAACCTGGTTTAAGGAAGGTGGGATCTGATGCGACCTGAAGGGTGAGGAGGAACCAACCAGGCAAAGAGCAGAGGAAGCTTTCCATTCAAGGGGACAGCTTGTGCAAAGGCCGTGGGGTGAGAGAACCAGGAGGCCTGACATAGGACGGAAGTCAGCAGAGCTGGAGCAGAAGGAGCAAGGTGAGATGGTGGGAGGTGGGGCCTGATCACTTGGGTGCCCTCAAGAGGCCCCGAGAAGACACCACAGTGTCTGAGGGAAAAGAGTGACATGTCTGGCTTATGAGGAAAGTCTCCCTCTGCTGTTCTGGAGCAGTGGGTTGAAAGCAGTGGGAGAGGCTGAGGAAGCCAGCTGGGAGGTGAATAGTTCAGTCAGCAATTGCACCTGGGGGTCAGTGTTCACAGGGTTCCAGGAGGGCTTGTTCCTGTGCAGACTTGGGGTGAACATACATGGCGTCAGCACTTCCTACCTGCCCCTCACAGGTAGTACACATCAGACCCAGAAAGTCACTGTGACACCAATATCTTAGCTGAAATCCAATCTGGAGACAAGGGTTTTCAGATCAGCTTCTTGGAGCATGCAAACCCTTTTATTTAAAAAAAAAATTTTTTTTTTTTTTTTTGGTTGCACTGTGAGGTTTGCAGGATCAGTTCCCTGACCAGGAATTGAACCTGTGCCCTCGGCAGTAAAATTGCTGAGTCTTAACCACTGGAACACCTGGAATTCCGCAAACCCCAGTTTTTTTGGCCTTGCCATGGTGTTCAGGATCTTAGTTCCCTGCCCAGGGATCTAATCCTTGCTCGCTGCAGTGGAGTCTTAACCACTGGACGACCAGGGAAAGTCCCCAAACCCTTTTAAAAGAAACTTCTTGTGCCTTGGGCACTTATTGAGACAAGATGCTGCCAAGGTGAAATCTGATTTAAAGAAGGCTTTCCTCAAAGATACTCTATTTTTCAACTAAGAAAACAAGCTGAAGAATGGAGAAAGTACTTAATTCAAATTCAGAATTTTTCTGAAACGTCAGAGGAGAGACTGGGTAATAGAAAAGTTGGCTGAGTGCCTTTCTATCTCTTGATGTTTGTGTTTCCACAACTGGGTGATAATAGGTGCCCTGAACAATGATGTGAAGACGCTATAAACTTCTGAAGTATCTTGTAAATCACTGCTGCTGCTGCTAAGTCGCTTAAGTCGTGTCCAACTCTGTGCGACCCCATAGACGGCAGCCCGCCAGGCTCCCCCGTCCCTGGGATTCTCCAGGCAAGAACACTGGAGTGGGTTGCCATTGCCTTCTCCAATGCATGAAAGTGAAAAGTGAAAGTGAAGTTGCTCAGTCGTGTTCGACTCTTCTCGAACCCATGGACTGCAGCCCACCAGGCTCCTCCATTCATGGGATTTTCCAGGCAAGAATACTGGAGTGGGTTGCCATTGCCTTCTCCATGTAAATCGCTAAAAGGAAAATTGAATGACTTTAGCGTGACTTTATGAACTGTGAATATTTTTTTGGCTCTGAGTCTTGTGGGATCTTAATATTTCCCAATCATGGATGGAACCCAGGCCCCCTGCTGTGCAAACATTGAGTCCTAACCACTGGACCACTAGGGAATTCCCAGAATTGTGATGTCTGCATTCATTTTTTTTTAATGCAGGCTGTAACTGAGACCCTTTTAACAGGATGGTCTGTAAGCCTTCAATAATTTGCATATATCTGGAATCGGGTGGCCGTATTTCTTCTCCTGGCACTCTGCTGAATCAGCAGAGAAGTTTGCCAGGCCATTGTCTTCGAGGCTGCGGCATCCTCGTTCCCAGGCATGGACCAGAATCCTTAGACCCTGAATCACCTTAGTTCCTTAGAGCAGGCATGGAGCCCGGGCCCACGCAGTGAAAGTGTGGAGTCTTAAGCACTGGGCTCCAGGGAATTTCCTGCAGGGAATTTTCAAAATAGCTTTGCAAATTCAAGTCATGCCTTACAAATAAGCGACTTCTTTGTCTTGGGTCTGCCAGGGAATTTCCTGAAGGGAATTTTCAAAATAAGTTTGAAAATTTGAGTCATGCCTTACAAATAAGTGATTTCTTTGCCCTGGGCCTGCCACAAAGCTCTTCATAGACGGTTTCTTCCTCCCCCCCCCCCCCACTACGTTTTCTTTATGTATTCTTTTTTTTCTTGACCTTTTCCTCTTTTTTAAAAAGCTTATTTTATTGTTTAGTATAGTTGATTTACAATGTTGTATTAAATTCTGCTGTACAGAAAAGTGATTCAGTTATACATATATACATATATGTATTCTTTCTCATGTTCTTTTCTGTTATGGTTTATTACAGGTTACTGAATATAGTTTCCTATGCTGTACAGTAGGACCTTGTTGTTTATCCATTATATACATAATAGTTTATTGTTGCTGAGTCATTAAGTCCTGTCTGACTCTGCAACCCAATGGCTGTAACCCACCAGGCTCCTCTGTTCATGGGATTTCCCAGGCAAGAATACTGAATGGGTTGCCATTCCCTTCTCCAGGGGATTTTCCCGACCCAGGGATCAAATCCATGTCTCCTGCATTGGCAGGTGGATTCTTTACCACTGAGACACCAGGGAAGCCGAGACAATAGTTTATATCTGCTAATACCAGACACCCAATCCATCCCTTCCTCACCTACCAACCCGCCTTGGCTACCGCAAGTCTATCCTCTTCATAGAAGTTTGCTTATTAAATAAGTCTCAGTAAATTCTTGTCAACTATCCAAGCCACACTTTGTAATTTCTTTGAATTTATTTCATTATTCTAAAAATGATCATGGAAGACCCATTATCACTTTTTAAATAATTAGAGCTTAAAATGCATATTCAGTTTAGTTCAACCGCTCAGTTGCGTCCGACTCTTTGAGACCCCATGAGTCGCAGCACACCAGGCCTCCCTGTCCATCTCCCGAAGTTTACTCAGACTCATGTCCATCGAGTCCATGATGCCATCCAGCCATCTCATCCTCGGTTGTCCCCTTCTTCTCCTGCCCCCAATCCCTCCCAGCATCAGAGTCTTTTCCAATGAGTCAACTCTTTGCATGAGGTGGCCAAAGTACTGGAGTTTCAGCTTCAGCATCATTCCTTCCAAAGAAATCCCAGGATTGATCTCCTTCAGAATGGACTGGTTGGATCTCCTTGCAGTCCAAGGCACTCTCAAGAGTCTTCTCCAACACCACAGTTCAAAAGCATCAGTTCTTTGGTGCTCAGCCTTCTTCACAGTCCAACTCTCACATCCATACATGACCACAGGAAAAACCATAGCCTTGCCTAGACAGACCTTAGTCGGCAAAGTAATGTCTCTGCTTTTGAATATGCTATCTAGGTTGGTCATAACTTTTCTTCCAAGGAGTAAGCGTCTTTTAATTTCATGGCTGCAGTCACCATCTGCATTGATTTTGGAGCCTCCCCCCAAATAAAGTCTGACACTGTTTCCACTGTTTCCCCATCTATTTCCCATGAAGTGATGGGACCAGATGCCATGATCTTCGTTTTCTGAATGTTGAGCTTTAAGCCAACTTTTTCACTCTCCTCTTTCACTTTCAAATGCATATTAAATGAATGAATAGGCTGCCAGTACATTATGTTGACAAGTAAACAGTCGTGATTTGCTGTTGTTACTGTTTAATCTCTAAGTCCTGTCCGACTCTTTGTGACACCATGGACGGTAGCCTGCAAAGCTCCTCTGTCCATGGGCTTTCCAGGAAAGAGAGGGTTGCCATTTCCCTCTCCAGGATACCTTCCCAGACCTGAGATCTAGCCTGTGTCTCCTGCATTAGCAAGAGAATTCTTTACCACTGAGTTACCAAGGAAGCCCCCTGCTTTGCTGGTGGGAGTGTAAAATCTCAGCTTCCTCCCCAGCAATTTGGCAATACATGGGGAATATGAGCTTTTAAGAAAATTTATATCCCTTACCCTTTTATAAGTATTTCCTTGTGACAGAATCAGAAATAAGGAAAAATATGTTTATACATAGATAAAAGAAGAGGGCAACAGAGGATGCGATGGTTGGATGGCATCACTGATTCAATAGACATGAACTTGGGCAAGCTTCGGGAGATGGTGAGGGACAGGAAAGCCTGGTGTGCTGCAGTCCATGGGATTGTGAAGAGTCGGACACAACTCAGCGACTGAACAATAACAACATTTTCTATAATAATAATATTTACCAAAATAGAAAACTTAGAATCATCCTAAAAGTCAGTCATAGAGAATTTACAATATAAATTATGGTGCATCCGTATGACACAATATTGTGCAGTTGTTAAATGCTCATGTGCTATTCGAAAAAGGAAGCAAAATTATTTTTACACCATGATCCCTATTTGTTAAACCCCACAATACATGTATCCTTGAAAAGAAAGTTGAAAGTTAAGTCGCTCAGTCGTGTCCGACTCTCCGACTCTTTTCAACCCCGTATACTGTAGCCCACCAGGCTCCTCCATCCATGGGATTCTCCAGGCAAGAATACTGGAGTGGGTCGCCATTTCCTTCTCCAGGGGATTTTCCCGACCCAGGGATCGAACCCAGGTCTCCCGCATTGCTGGCAGACGCTTTAACCTCTGAGCCACCTTAGAAGAGCTTATAGAAACTGTTTAAAGTAATTATTCTAGAGTGATGGATTATGGGTAATTTAATTTTTTTGTTGTTTTCTACAATTTCTTCAAAAACTATTCATTTCAACGAAGTCCAATTTATCTATTTTTTTTCTAGTTTGTATTTTTGGGGTTGTATTTAAGACATCTTTGCTAAATCCAAAGTCATTACTATTTTCCCATAAGACTTATATTAGAAGTTTTGTAGTTTGGATTTTTTCTTTCTTTCTTTTTTTTTTTGTCCATCTAGCACAGTTAGTAAGATCATAGTTCCTCAATCAGGGATTGAACCTGTGCCCTTGGCAGTGAAAGCATAGAGTTCTAACCACTGGACCGCCAGGGACTTCCCTGTTTTCTATAGTTTTAAAATTCTCTACAATGAATAAGTATTTTTAAAAAATAAGTGAACTTGTTAAAAATAACAATGAAAATATTTAAGCCATCAGTCTTTAGATATCAATTCATATCTATTACTTATATGGATTAAAAATTCTATAATCATGAAATAACCTTAGTCAAAATATCATAGACTTTTAATCAACAGTATTTCTAATGTAGTTTATTGATTCATAGAATGTGTGGTTAATGGGGTCTTCAGTACCTTTCAATCATGTAAGTTATTTGCTCATAGCATTTTCACGATTAATCCAACATGAAAAATCTGATTTAGCCCAATGCCCTAACTACCACTAATCTTACTGGTGACAAGAAAGTCCTGATAAGGATGGGTTGGAGAGGTGAAGATGAGGGCAAGTTTGGGATTTAACTTCACTGAAACCATTTTCTTTGAGGGATTGGATATCTGATCTGATTTCGTTTACTTCAGATCTTTGAACAAATCATTACCCAGGGGTGTTAGGGAGGGAAGGAGTTAAGCACTACTTGATTTAGGATTTGTTTTGGAATCACTTATCTACCGGGCTCTTGAGAACAATAAACATTTTCTAAATACCTAGAGGAATGAAAGTAGATTGCTTTCTAGTAAGAAAGTGGCAGGCGAAACTTGGTTACTTCTCTATATTCATTCAGATGAATGTTTGAGCAAAAAAAAAAAAAAAAACAAACCACCCTCAAACCAAAACAAAGCACAAAAGTTTCCTTTTAAATTGGTCATCATCTGTACCTGGTGTGTGGCCCTCTCAGACTTCTAAGATGACGTATGAAAAATATTTATTTTGTAAAATAAAGTTCAAAAAGGCAAAGATATCATCAACTTAGACCTAACACTCAATAACTTCTGCAAATGGATTGTCAATAGGCATTGACATATTACACATTCCTCATTTTGGCCAGGGAGGGGTAGAGTTATTCTCAAGGTTAAGTAAAGGTCACCTCTCTCTGCCAACTGCCACTCAGTGGTGATGGAGAAGTAAAGGCTGGAGTTGGGTGCCTGGAAGTTTCACTTAAGCAAATGGCCCCAGTCTGTCTGTTCACTCAGGTCATTTTGTTAGTTTTCCCATAATTGTACTAGATCTGTAGTCAAGTGAACCGACAGATTCATCACTGATAGAATCTCTGAGCTGGGTTGACAGTTCTTTAATCTGTGCCTTCATGGCCAGAGGCCATTATTTCTAATTGCCTTTCACCCTTTCATCTATTTTTCATACACATTAAACTTAATCTTCACATTCAGTGATGACTGGGAATTTGATCTGAAGCAGCTACTGAACTATGTTCATAAACTTCAGTAGCTTCAAAAAAATTTTTTTAAGGGCTCATCAAAATTCAAAAGTAGAAAACAAATAGCAGTGGCTTTCTAGTGATTTAAGGCTGCTACAAGATCTTTGGATTGATAATTCTAATGAAAAACAAAATTGGGGGGCCACACAGAGAAGCATGTGGGATCTTAGTTCCCTGACTAGGACTTGAACCTGCATCTCCTTCATTAGAAGTATGGAATCTTAACCACTGGCCCACCAGGGCAGTCCCTGTGTTAATAATCCTAAATATTTAGGTTCTCAAATGATTTGGCTCCTTGAAAGGAAAGGAGTGTGCCTCTCTTTCATTGCACTTTCAAAACAATTTTACGGAGGACACTTTTGATGATTTCAGATAGGAACCTCTGAACTTTTTCTTTTACATTTATCAACTCTATACTTCCCTCTTCTGTGCTAGGAACTGAGGACCCAAGGTGAATCAGCAAATCCCCTTGGAAGAAAATAGAGAGAGCAAAGTATGTGTTTGGCCCAGTGTGTCTAGCCCAGAGGACATCCCGAGAGGGAGGGAAGCAGGTCTGGGTGTGGCTGGGAAGCAGCAGGGAGCACCATGGAGCAGGGCCTGTAAATCCCAGGGGTTTCCCCTCCCCCGCCTGATTCAACCCTCAGGATTATCCAGAAGCAGGTCTGTCCATCCCACAGGTGAGAAGACTGAGCTTCAGGGAGTGAACTCTCCAAGATCCCCCCACACCAAGTAGAAGGTGAAGCCAGGACCTGAGAACTGGTGTCCAGATGGGCTCTGATCCAAAGCTCAAACTCCTTTTTAAAAAATATTTTAATTTATTTATTTTGACTACACTGGTCTTCATTGTTGTGCGTGGGCTACTCTCTCGCTGCGATTTTTGGGCTTCCTGTTGCAGGGGCTTCTCTTGTTGCCGGGCACAAGCTCTGGGATGCGTGGGTTTCAGCAGTTGTGGCACAGGCGTTTATTTGCCCCGAGGCACGTGGAGATTTTTGCAGCCCAGGGATTGAACCTGCGTCCACTCCCTTGGCAGGCAGATTCTTTTTTTTTTTTTGTAAAAGAAAATTTATTTTTAACTGGAGAATTGCTTTACAATGTTGTGCTGATTTCTGCCGTACATCAACATGAATCCGCCACAGGTACACACACCCACGTCCCCTCCCGCCTCTCTCCCCATCCCACCCTTCTCGGTTGTCACAGAGCCCCTGTTTGAGTTCCCTGAGTCATACAGCAAATTCCCAGTGGCTCTCTATCTTACATATGGTATTGTAAGTTTCTATGTCTCTCTCTCCATACATCTCGCCCTCTCCTCCCCTCTCCTCGTGTCCGTAAGTCTGTCCTCTATGTCTGTTGGCAGGCAGCTTCTTAACCACTGAGTCACCAGGGAAGCCCCCCTGAGGTGACTCTTACGGCAGCCACTAATCCAGTGATGACAAGAACTGTGCACAAGAAGCAAAAGTAGGGTGGTGATCCCAACGAGGAAGAACAAGACATAGAGTCATGAGCATCATCACATGAGGGCCTACTGTGTGCCAGGCAGGTTTATTTTATTTATTTATTTATTTTTAAAATATTTATTAACTTATTTGGTTGCTCGGGGTCTTACCTGAAGTACATGGAATCTTTCAGTTGTGGCGTGCCAACTCTTAGTTGCGTCATGTGGGGTCTAGTTCCCTCTTGTTCAGTCGCTGAGTCGTGTCTGACTCTTTACAACCCCATGGGCTGCAGCATGCCAGGCTTCCCTCTCCTTCACTGTCTCCCAGAGTTTGCTCAAACTCATTGTCCATCAAGTCGGTGATGCCATCCAATCATCTCATCCTCTGTCATCCCCTTCTCCTTCCACCTTCAATCTTTCCCTGCATCAGGGTATTTTACAATGAATCAGTTCTTCCCGTTAGGTGGCCAAAATATTGGAGTTTTAGCTTTAGTCGTCTGTCCTTCCAATGAATATTCAGGGTTGATTTCCTTTAGGATGGACTGGTTTGATCTCCTTGCTGTCCAAGAGACTCTCAAGAGTCTTTTCTTGTTCAGTGATTAGGGATGAAACCCAGGCTCCCTGAAATCTTAGCCACTGAACCACCAGAGAAATCTGAAGCATTGTTTTAAGTACGTTATACAGCCATGTTTCCTTAGAGCTTATACAGCTGGTGTTGTTGTACTCTTAGAGAAACTAGGGCTGAGAGAAGTCAATGACACACCCCAGGTGACTCTGGCTGGAAATAGCAGAGCTGGGCTTTATTTACTTCGCTTCTTGGAAATTGGTCATTCGCATGTGTATTTAGTCCCTGTTTGGATATAACATTGAACTTTATTAGTATTCAAATTTGAAAATTAAAGCTACCTATTATTCCTATATTTTCTATATAAATATTTTACAATATTTATTTATGTGCTGGGTCTTAGTTGTGGCATGTGAACTCATACACATGGCCTGCGGAGTCTTAGCTTTCTGACCAGGGATCAAACTCAGGCCCCCTGCGTTGGGAGCATGGAGTCTTAGCTATTGGGCCATCAGGGAAGTCCCTCTTTTATTTTCTATAGTGAAAAAAAAGTGGACAAACAGAGATTACCATGCCACATTCAGGCATCTTACTCATTTTTGCTGCTACAGATTTACCAAAAAAAAAAAAGAGAGAGAGAGAGAGAAAGAGAGAGAGAAAATACAGTGTCTTTCCCAGGGAGAACAGACTGGCACAGGTGAAGGCCTCCTTTGGTGGGAGATGTGCACACATGGGTGTTTGGGGGCAGGTCCTGCCATCTATGGGATTGCACAGAGTTAGACATGACTGAAGCGACTTAGCAGCAGTAGCAGCAGCAGCGTGAAGGTAAGACAAGAGGTTTCCAAGTAGAAGCCGCTTCATAGCCTGGAGACCATCCCTACCCCGGCATTTTGTTTCAAAGGCCCACCGTCTCTCCACATGTGGCTCACGGTCCATTCCCATCAGACTCTCCAAGGATACCTGTTAAACATGCAGATTCCAAGGACTTTCAGGCTCAGTAGAGCTGGTAACCTGCATTTTAGCAGCTCCTTAGGTGTTCTCGGGCCTTTCAGAGGTTGAGGATAGACATCCCACCCCATCTGGCAATTGGCAGACTATCCCATCAGGAAAAGACAATGACTCTGTGCCTAGACCTTGAAGGGAAGCGTAAGGGCAGGTTCAGGTGCGGCTGTGGTTGAAAGTGAAAGTGAAGTCGCTTAGTCATGTCCGACTCTTTGCGACCCCATGGACTATAGCCCACCAAGCTCCTCTGTCCATGGGATTTTCCAGGCAATAGTACTGGAGTGGATTGCCATTTCCTTCTCCAGGGAATCTTCCCAACCCAGGGATCGAACCCAGGTCTCCCACATTGTAGACAGACACTCTACTGTCTGAGTGGCTGTGGTTGGACAACACAGAATATTAACAACAGTGACTGAAACGAGATGGAAGGGTATCTCGCCACATCTGTGTCCAGGCCTGGGCCGTTTGGAGCTGGAATGGTGCCACGACTCAGGTCCTTTCTATCTTTTTGTTCTGCTGCTGGGTGGCTTCTGTTCCGTGGTCCAAGGTGACGGCTTGGTTTCCAGTCATTAAAATCCCCATGCTGGGCACAAGAATTGAGGAGGGATGAAGAAGGGATGCTCCTTCTTCGAAAGGCAGTTTACAGAAGTTGCACACACTCTCTCCCCTTCCATCCTGGGCATTGCCCAGAAAACCCCCAGCTGCCCTGCCTGGCTGAGAGCTTTGTTCTGGGTTACCACGTGGAATCATTTCGGAGGCACCTGGGTGGGGGCAGATATAGAAACTCCTGTGGCCCGGTGGGTGTCCCACCCCAGCGGTGATGCCTGCCTGTGTTGAGATGGGGAGTCGTGCAGCCCCCAGGATGGGGGCCTTGAACGGAGTGGTCAGTTGGGGCAGGTGGACACTCGTGCGAGACACATGAGCCCAGGGTCATCTTTTGGCGGGGTTGGGAGAGGGTGGGACAATGGTAGAGATGGCAAATACCATGCACTAAAAGCCAGTATTTTCTCCCATTTTCTTTTAAAAATTTTTTTTACTTATTTTTGGCTCTGCTGGGTCCTCATTGGTGCCAACAGACTTTCTCTAGTCGCGGCGGGCAGGGGCTACTCTCTAGCTGTGATACGCGGGCTTCTCATTGTGGTGGCTTCTTTTGTTGTGGAGTACATGCTCTAGGGCACGTGGACTTCAGTCGCCGTAGCCCGCAGGCTCAGTAGTTGCAGTGCGTGGGCTTAGTCGCTCAGCAGCGTGGGATCTTCCGGCACCAGGGATCGAACCCATGTCTCCTGCACTGGCAGATGGATTCTTTCACCCCTGAGCCACCAGGAAAGCTCTCTTTTCTAGGACAGAATAAGGGATGAACAGTCGAGGGAGGGTGAGGAAGGCCCCCCACCAAATAATTCTGAAATTCTTGTCAGTGATGGACAGTGGGCACACGTTTAGCCAGATCCGGGAAAATGGAACACTGACATTTCCTATGCTCCAAATGTGAGGAACATCTCACACCCTGCTGAATTAGCCAGGGTTCTCCGGATAAACAGAACCGAGAGGATGTGCCTAGAAACATCAGAGATTTACTGTGGGTGGGAATCGGCTCATGTGAGGATAAGGGCTGAGATCTGCCGCAGTCTGCCATCTGTAAACCGTAGAACCAGAAAGTGCGTGGTGTGGATGATGCTTGCCCATGCTGGGGGCGGGCAGAACGTCATCTGAGCAAATGCTAAGCATTTCCAGAAACAGCCTCACGGACAGACCCAGAAATAGTGTTTTACTAGTTTTCTGGGCATGCCTTAGCCCAGTCAAGTGGACACATAAAATTATCCATCCCACCAGCTTAAGGGTAGTAGGTGATGTTAAGTGAGTTAAAGGGAGTGTGTAAATCGATAGAATCTTTTTTGGAGATTAGTCTGGAGTCATATGTTAAGTGTCTTTAAAATGTTCAAGACAGAGAATTCTCTGGTGATCTAGGGGTTAGGACTGAGCACTTCCATTGCTGAGGGCACAGGTTCAATCCTTGGTCAGGGAACTAAGATCCCACAAGCTATGTGGTGTGGCCAAAAAAAAAAAAAAAAAAAAATTCAAGCCTTTTTGACCCTGTAATAATTTCAATATAAAGAATCTAGCTCAGGGGCACACTTCCTCAAAGATATTTGCTGTTTTGATTATTTAAAATGGGGAGAAACAAGGGGGTAGGCAGGAGGGAGTCTCAAGAGGGAGGAGACATATTTATACTTATGGCCGATTCACAATGTTGTACAGCAGAAACCAACACAAAAGTGTAAAGTAATTATTCTCCAATTGAAAATTACAAAAATATTTTTAAAAAACTGGTAGTTCAAGATCAAGCAAAATAAGAATTAAGTACTTGGGACTGAATAAACTGATGAGGATGAAGACAAAACTTAAAATAAAATAGGGAGAAACAGGATACCACCTAAGTGGCTAGTGTGGAGGGCCTATGGTCTTTCTTCACATTTCTGCCTCACTGACTGAGACACTTCTGCCTTCCTGGAGAAGAACTGGGGAAAAGGGTTCCCTCTGATCACTACTCCTTACCCTCACAACGAACGTGTCTGTTAGTCGCTCAGTCATGTCCAGCTCTTTGTAACCCCATGGACTGTAGCCAGCCAGGCTCCTCTGTCCGAGGAACTCTCCAGGCAAGAAGACTGGAGTGGGTTGCCATTGCCTTCTCCCTGGATCAGGACCTGGGTCTCCTGCATTGCAGGTGGATTCTTTACCATCTGAGCCACCAGGGACGGGGCAATTTAGCCGATGGTGGAAACAGGCCAAGGCTACTGACCACGCACCAGCTGTCTGCTTTCTGCCTGGATCGCCCAGGTTGCCGCAGAGCACACGCCCTCGTTCACGCAGCTGGTTTCACCAAGCCTCCAGCTCTGCACACCCACCCCCGCTCACATCAGCTGTAGGGACAAGAGCCTGGTTTGGGCTTCAGGCTTACAATGTGGATGTATGCTGTATTTTTAGTCCTGTTGGGTGCTTCTCCTTCTCAGAAGGGTGGTGAGGGGCGACTGTGCTTCCTGGGAGCTGTGTGCCATCCCAGGAGTATCGCCAAGAACAGGGAGAAGAGGTGGGGCTGGGAGTCTAAAGGCAGGAGGAGCCGTGGAGTATGGCAGCAGCTGCTGCAGGCTGACTCACAGCTGCCCCTCTGCTGTGCGGGGGTGGGGAGGGGGTGGGCCCCAGGAACAGGCTGAATAACACAGTTCGCACAATTGGAGCGTGAGTCATTGTGAGGCCTGCGTCATCAGCCCTGGCCATGTGACCCTCTGCGACCATGGCCCCCCCAAGCAGAGCTTGGACACTCTGGATTTGCAGAAATAGCCGGAGACAGGCATCGAAGTACTGGAAAGAGTTTTTCCTCTGGGTCATGGGAAACAGAAGAAATCTTGGCCCACGCGCTTGTTCAGGAATGACAACTGTATTTTCTCTACAGTCACCATTTCTGACACCGTGGCTCCCTAGGTCCCTGAGGATTCCATCACATCTCTGGCACACCTGGGACTTTTGTGGTGATGGGGTATGGTGTGGGGAGCGAATATTTAGTCCTGGTCATTAATCCAGACTAGTGACCCCAAGTCACCAGCCGTCCCTGGGTATGTGGCCCCACTTGGCGGCTATCGCAAAGTGCTGTCTTTTGGACAATGCACTATTGTTGTCTTTTGACTTAGACTAGGCTTCCCTGGAGAGAAGGCAATGGCACCCCACTCTAGTACTCTTGCCTGGAAAATCCCATGGATGGAGGAGCCTGACCAGGCTGCAGTCCATGAGGTCGCTAAGAGTCGGACACGACTGAAGTGACTTAGCAGCAGCAGCAGCAGGCTGAGAAGGCAATGGCAACCCATTCCAGTATTCTTGCCTGGAAAATCCCATGGGAGGAGCCTGGTAGGCTGCAGTCCACGGGGTCGCTAAAAGTTGGGGTAACTCCTGCAGCAGTTGACTTAGCTGGGTTTTCTAAGGCAAGAGACTAGTAATATAATATGCTATGTCCTTCTGACTTTTTGAAAAAGTGCAATATACAAAACATGAGTGCTAAGTCATTTCAGTCATGTCTGACTCTTTGCCACCCCATGGACTGTAGCCCGCCAGGTTCCTCTGTCCATGGAATGTTCCAGGCAAGAATACTGGGGTAGGTTGACACTTCCTTCTCCAGTGGATCTTCCCAACCCAGGGATCGAACCTGGGTCTCCTGCATTAGCAGATGGTGGATTCTGTACCATTGAGCCACCGGGGTAGCCCTTATATACAAGACATTTTTGGCCAACTCTGCTTAAGGAGTCAGACTTGTTCTAATGAAAACCTTGGCAGCAGAAAATCCAAGCTCCTGATGGAGATCCTTCCGACTAAAGGAGGGTGGGTCAAGAAATAAGGGGAGGGCAGTATTTTGGATTTAAATGCTGTTGGCTTTTCATAGGTAGTTTCATATTTGAACTTCTAACTCTCACTGCGGATCTAATTACTGGAGGGGGTCTTGTTAAAATCACAACATTTCTTCTATCACTGATATTTTCTATTTGGAATATTTCATGCTATGTTGGGCTGACTGCAAAACACAGGGTTTTTCCAACGTCTTCCTTATGACATGCAGCAGGCCAGTGCATCAGACATCATGGCCGTATAACTGAAGCAACATTGTTACAAAATACACGTGTCAGCCCCAGGCTCCCGTGAAAGCAGAGCCTGCAACAGAGGCGTGTGTAAGCAGTCTGTCTGCAAAGCGACACTAGGGAGGAGGAGATAGAAAGGGAGCAAGACAAAGAGGACCAGCTTACCCCGAGTTCACCGTTGCCTTGGTAACCACAGCTCAGGCTCACCGGGGCTGCCTGGAGCTCAGGAAAGGCAGCTTAGGTCCAGCTCTAGGGGAGCCTAACGCCTGCCCACCGTGTCCTGTGGGCGTCCACTCCCTCTGCTTCCAGGGGGAGCGGTCAGGTGGGACCTGTGTGGACCTGGTCAGAGCAGCATCAGTGGCCCCAGTAAGAGGTGGGACAGAGACGATCCCAAGTGACCACAACAGGTGTTCAATCAAGCTGTTAACCAAGTGCAATGCACTCTGCTATAATGTATTCTACTCGAGTACACACACGTACACACATACACACACACACATTCGAGTTGAGGTCCACTAACCAGTGGTTCTCAAAGTGCAGTCTTTTCAGCGGGTGAAAAGTGAAAGTGTTGGTCGCTCAGTTGTGTCCGACTCTTTGTGGCCCCACAGACTGTAGCCTGCTAGGCTCCTCTGTCCATGGGGGTTCTCTAGGCAAGAATACTGGAAGTGACATTATCAGAGAAATGCAAATCAAAACCACAATGAGGTACCATCTCACACCGGTCAGAATGGCTGCTATCAAAAAGTCTACAAACAATAAATGCTGGAGAGGGTGTGGAGAAAAGGGAACCCTTCCTACACTGTTGGTGGGAATGCAAACTAGTACAGCCACTATGGAGAACAGTGTGGAGATTCCTTAAAAAACTGGAAACAGAACTGCCATATGACCCAGCAATCCCACTGCTGGGCATACACACCGAGGAAACCAGAATTGAGAGAGACACGTGTACCCCAATGTTCATTGCAGCACTATTAAAAATAGCTAGGACATGGAAGCAACATAGATGTCCACAGGCAGATGAATGGAAAAGCTGTGGTATGTATACACAATGGAATATTACTCAGCTATTAAAAAGAACACATTTGAATCAGTTCTAATGAGGTGGATGAAACTGGAGTCTATTATACAGAGTGAAGTAAGCCAGAAAGAAAAACACCAATACAGTATACTAACACACACACACACACACACACATATATATAATGTAGAAAGATGGTAACAACAACCCTATATGTGAGACAGCAAAAGAGACACAGATATAAAGAACAGACTTCTGGACTGTGTGGGAGAAGGTGAGGGTGGGATGATTTCAGAGGATAGCACTGAAGCATGTATATTACCACCTGTGAAACAGATTGCCAGTCCAGGTTCGATGCATGAGACAGGGCCCTCAAAGCCGGTGCACTGGGACGACCCAGCGGGATGGGATGGGGAAGGAGGTGGGAGGGGGGTTTGAGACAGTGGGACACTTGTATACCCATGGCTGATTCATGTCAATATATGGCAAAACCACAATATTGTAAAGTAATTAGCCTCCAATTATAATAACTTAATTAAAAAAAATACTGGAAGTGAAAGTGAAGTGAAAGGCACTCAGTCGTGTCCAACTCTTGCGACCCCATGGACTGTAGCCCTCCAGGTTCCTCTGTCCATGGGATTCTCCAGGCAAGAATACTGAAGTGGGTAGCCTAGCCTTTCTCCAGGGGATCTTCCAGACCCAGGAATCGAACCTAAGTCTCCTGCATTGCAGGCAGATTCTTTACTGAAGAATACTGGGGTGGATTGCCATTTCCTTCCTCCGGGGATCTTCCTGACCCAAAGGTTAAACCTGCCTCTCTGAGTCTCCTGAACTGCAGGTGGATTTCTTATCCCTGAGCCATCGGGGAAGCCCTTTCAGGGGGCCTGTGAGGTCAAAACCATTTTCGTAATAACATTAAGATGCTATTTGTGTTCTTCACACCCATTCTGAGTGTTCGGTGGAATCTTCCAGAGGTTTGGGGCATGTGGTATCAGAACAGACTGCAGATGCAGGTCTGAGAACCCAGCTGTCTCCCTTTAAGCCAGATGCTAAACAGCTTCACAAAAATGTAAAACAGTTCTACTCGTCTCACTAAATTTGTTCTGGAAAATATAGTTATTCTTCTAAATAAAGTATTTCTTAAATACAACAAAATTTAATAGGCTTATTATTTATAAACAAATACTTTTAACATTCTTATTTTCATTTCTAAATGTAATCTGCATACACAAAATATCTTTGGGACTTTATGCAAGTATAAATAAAGGAGTCTTGAGATTTAAAAAGAGGAGGGAGAGAAAAAAAAAAAGCTGAGAATCATTGCCCTAAACTGATTGTGACCTTCAAAAGAATCACAGCCCAGTTTGGTGGGGAGAGGACAGCTCTGTTAACTGCCTCTCTCTCTTCCAAAGTGAATGGCCATTCCCCTGGCTGACCAGTTGATGAAGGCAGAAGTTCCGATCCCGGCTGCCAGTTATAAGCATCTGGGAGATATTAAAAATTACCCCAGCCCGTGCTGCAGCTCAGACCAATGAATCAAAATTTCTGGGGATGGGGCACAGTACTGTGTAAGGCTCAGAGAATCGCACTCTGAAAAGGACACTCAGGGACAGCCTCTAGTGGACTGACAAAGTTTATTATGCAATTGTGTAGTTTTATAATTTTCAGAGAATAGAGCATAAGGCTGTCTTGCACGTAGCCATTCCAGATAAACATTAAAGCATTCAAGCATAAAATACAGTTCCCACCGCCCAATCCATAACATAGCTTTGGCGAGACTCTAAAGGGAGTCTTATCATGAAACAACAGTCCTTGCTCTCAGAAACAGGTGGTCAGAAGGAAGCCTTCGAGTGCTTCAAGGCTGGTGTATTGACCCTTCGTCATCCATTCCCAGCCTTGGGCACTCTGAACGCTCATAACGCCTCGTCCCAGCTTCCAACCTTCGTCACGAGTGGAGCAAATACATTTGCAGTATTTGCTTAAAGCCTTCCAGCTCCTCTACAGTACTGTTCTTTTGTTGCTGTCGTTTAGTCACTCAGTTGTGTCCGACTCTCTGTGACCACATGGTCTGTGGCCCCATGGCCCTCCAGACTCCTCTGTCCATGGGATTCTCCAGGCAAGAATACTAGAGTGGGTGTCCATTTCCTTCTCCAGGGGGGTCTTCCCAACCCAGGGCCTGAACCCATACCTCCTGCCTCTCCTGTACTGCAGTTAGATTCTTCCCACTGAGCCCCAGGGAAGCCTCTCCTAGTTCACCCCGCTCTTCTAATGTTTATCACCACAGGTTAGTTTTTCCTGATTCTGGCCTCCATATAAATGGCATCACACAGTATACACATACTCTGTTATGTCTGGCTTTTTATGCCCAACATTGTATCTGTGACGTTCACTCATGTTGCTAGGTGGAGCAGTAATTTTTCGTGTTTGCAGGGCTGTGTGGCTTTCCACTGTGTAAACAGGACATAGTTTATTGACCATTCTACCCCTGACAGAGTTGGCTGGTCCCTTCAAACTGCTCTTAAGTGTGGTGACATGCTCTTACCATAAACTGACTCGGGAACTGGGACTCACTAGAGGACAGAAACAGCACCTTCACACCATCCAGCTCACACCTCTACAAGGCAGGGATAAGGCTGCTAAGTCGCTGCTAAGTCGCTTCAGTCGTGTCCGACTCTGTGCGACCCCATAGATGGCAGCCCACCAGGCTCCCCCGTCCCTGGGATTCTCCAGGCAAGAACACTGGAGTGGGTTGCCATTTCCTTCTCCAGTGCATGAAAGTGAAAAGTGAAAGTGAAGTCCCTCAGTCGTGTCCAACTCTTAGCGACCCCATGGACTGCAGCCCACCAGGCTCCTTGCTCCATGGGATTCTCCAGGCAAGAGCACTGGAGTGGGGTGCCATTGCCATGCCATACTGACATGCAAGTTCTAGTTTTCCCAACTATTGAAAATTAGTAGTCTTTTTTCCTTTTCTTTCTTTCCTGTTTGTAGTAAAGCACAGTTAAATTTGCATAAATGAAAAAGTGTCTCCAAACCTGTGTAGAGATTTAAGTTATCGAAAGTTACGTGGCCTTGAATGCTGGATGAATTTAGATTTGGTCCCACTGGCCAACTGTGAGTAAACTCTTGCTAAATTGCGTATGGTTTGTTTTTTCAAACTTATTTCCAGCTAAAATTCTTCACCTTACGTGAGACATACCCAGATATTAGTATGGCATGTGTGCGTGCTAAGTCGCCTCACTTGTGTCTGACTCTTGTGACCCTATGGACTTGTAGCCTGTCAGGCTTGTCTGCCTTTGGGATTCTCCAGGCAAGAATACCGGAGTGGGTTGCCATTCCCTTCTTCAGGGGATCCTTCTGACCCAGGGATTGAACCCAAGTCTCTTTATGTCTCCTGCATTGGCAGGCAAGTTTTTTATACCACTAGCACCACCTGGGAAGCCCCGGCAGAGTTACTCAAACTAATCTGTATACCAAATCCTCCAACCCCTTCAACGGTACTTCCCCAAATTTGCTTCAGTGGAAGGCACAACTGTCTCCTCAGTTCCTTAACTCAAAAACACCTAGGAGTGACCGTTGACCCACAACCCCTCTTGTGACCTGCCTACCCTGAACTGCCAGATCCAGCTGTGCCACCAACAAATGTTACAAAGCCACCCGCTTCTCCCCAGCCCCACTGCCACCCCTCTGCAAGCACTGCCTGCCTGGGCTAATGCAACAGCCTCCTGACCAGTCTCCTTACGTCCATAGTCCTGCCCCATGCCAAGTCCCCCTGTGAATCCACCCTCCATTCACTGCCCAGTGGCTTTTATATATATATATATATATACACATTTTTTGGCTGGGCCTTGAGGCTCGTGGGATCTTAGTTCCCTAGGGATTGAACCTGCGCCCTTTGCAGTGAAAATGCAAGAGTCCTAACCACAGGACTGCAGGGACTTCCCCCCAGTGGCTTTTAAAGACACAGATCGGGTCATGTCACACTCTTCCTTAAAACCTTCCGATGGCTCAGTATCTAAAGTGCCTCACGCCCATCAAAGTGACAGGTAAACCTGACGTCTCACGTGGGCCCACACAATGCTCACACCCTCCTGAAGCAAGCAACTACTAGGCCCCCTACTGGCCGTAGGACACACCAAGCTCCTTCAACCGGCAGGCCTCTGCCCTGGCTGTTCAGTACAGAAAGCTCCTTCCTGCCTTGCTCATCTTCATAAATGGCCACTGATTCTACTGATCAAATCTCAACTCCAACTGTCTCCTCTCAGCAGCCCTCCCTGACCACCCACATAGTTGTCCCTTAGACACATATCTGATGGTGAGGACACATTCCAAAGTCTGAGAGTTTGAATTCTGGGCTTCGAAGAACAAACAGTGGGGAGGATACAACTGCCCTTTGAAAATTACAATATGAATGCCTTTTTGCCATATGGAAACTCCAGTACTTTGGCCACCTCATGCAAAGAGTTGACTCACTGGAAAAGACTCTGATGCTGGGAGGGATTGGGGGCAGGAGGAGAAGGGGACAACAGAGGATGAGATGGCTGGATGGCATCACGGAGTGATGGACGTGAGTCTGAGTGAACTCCGGGAGTTGGTGATGGACAGGGAGGCCTGGCGTGCTGTGATTCATGGGGTCGCAAAGAGTCGGATACGACTGAGCGACTGAACTGAACTGAATGCAGTATTTATTCTGTCCATTAGTAACTACCATTTAATAACATTTATAATATTATTAGAACTTAATATAAAAGAAGTTCAACCTTTCTTTTTTTTTAACACTGGATATTAATCAGAAAGACAGTCTAAATTAGTATGGTTGAAATCTTTATGTCAAAAATTTATAATAAATGTTTGGTATTAGTCCACATACAATTAAGTTTTTGGTGTAAAGTTACTTGGCTTCAAGAAAGAACATTTGGTTTACTTCACTAATAGGAATATCTCTTAGTGCTGGGATGGCCTCTTCTTGGTCTTTCTTGTGCTGTTGGTTTTTGGCATAGTTATCTGTAAGAAGAAGACAAAAGGCTCTGTTTTATCCAAGTAATCTCTTCAACAGTCTCTGTGCTTGTGGAGACCCACCATGTAGTATACTGGGCTAACGTTTGGATAAGGACAAATACCATGTATGATGTAATTAGAAGACCCCTTAAATCCTCTTTTTAGAAGAAATGTCCCAATTAGAATAAAAACCAGCGAAGTACTTTCTGCAACCTCTAACTTGGATAAGAAATTATTATTTCATTCAACTGTACAATGATGATTCAAGTCCCATCGCACAATGCTCACAGGAACAGAATTACACCAACACCCCAAAACTATGAAACTACTGGGTACAATCCTTCATACAAACTTCATAATTTCCCCTCTTTGTACAAACTGTCTATCTGCTGTAATTCCAACCAAATATGCAGGGAACATAGTACGTTACCTGTGACTCTTCTGACCACATAACTGGTGTCTGGGGTACACAGTGACCCCGAGGACACCCTCCCCCTGCCACCCAAGTTCTTCCTCCCAGACAGAGTCTGCAGGGACCCCTTTTGTCATTCCTGGATCCACACAGCCTGTTTAGGATGACAGAAATTTCTCCCAGGCAGAGCTGCCAGGGAACACATTACATACTTGTGGCTGTTGGTAGGTGTTGCAAGAGGGCATCAGAGGGCAGACACACTGAAATCATACTCACAGAAAACTAGTCAATCTAATCACACTAGGACCACAGCCTTGTCTAGCTCAATGAAACCAAGCCATGCCTGCGGGGCAACCCAAGACGGGCAGGTCATGGTGGAGAGGTCTGACAGAACGTGGTCCACTGGAGAAGGGAATGGCAAGCCACTTCAGTATTCTTGCCTTGAGAACCCCATGAACAGTATGAAAAGGCAAAATGATAGGATGCGGAAAGAGGAACTCCCCAGGTCATTGGGTGCCCAATATGCTACTGGAGATCAGTGGAGAAGTAACTCCAGAAAGAATGAAGGGATGGAGCCAAAACAAAAACAATACCCAGCTGTGGATGTGACTGGTGATAGAAGCACGATCCGATGCTGTAAAGAGCAATATTGCATAGGAACCTGGAATGTCAGGTCCATGAATCAAGACAAATTGGAAGTGGTCAAATAAGAGATGGCAAGGGTGAACGTCGACATTCTAGGAATCAGCGAACTAAAATGGACTGGAATGGGTGAATTTAACTCAGATGACCATTACATCTACTACTGCGGGCAGGAATCCCTCAGAAGAAATGGAGTAGCCATCATGGTCAACAGAAGAGTCCGAAATGCAGTACTTGGATGCAATCTCAAAAACGACAGAATGATCTCTGTTCGTCTCCAAGGCAAACCATTCAATATCAGTTATCCAAGTCTATGCGCCAACCAGTAACGCTGAAGAAGCTGAAGTTGAACGGTTTTATGAAGACCTACAAGACCTTTTAGAACTAACACCCAAAAAAGATGTCCTTTTCATTATAGGGGACTGGAATGCAAAAGTAGAAAGTCAAGAAACACCTGGAGTAACAGGCAAATTTGGCCTTGGAATGTGGAATGAAGCAGGGCAAAGACTAATAGAGTTTTGCCAAGAAAACGCACTGGTCATAGCAAACACCCTCTTCCAACAACACAAGAGAAGACTCTATACATGGACATGACCAGATAGTCAACACCGAAATCAGAGTAATTATATTCTTTGCAGCCAAAGATGGAGAAGCTCTATACAGTCAGCAAAAACAAGACCAGGAGCTGACTGTGGCTCAGATCATGAACTCCTTATTACCAAATTCAGACTCAAATTGAAGAAAGTAGGGAAAACCGCTAGACCATTCAGGTATGACTTAAATCAAATCCCTTATGATTATACAGTTGAAGTGAGAAATAGATTTAAGGGCCTAGATCTGATAGAGTGCCTGATGAACTATGGAATGAGGTTCATGACATTGTACAGGAGACAGGGATCAAGACCATCCCCATGGAAAAGAAATGCAAAAAAGCAAAATGGCTGTCTGGGGAGGCCTTACAAATAGCTGTGAAAAGGAGAGAGGCAAAAAGCAAAGGAGAAAAGGAAAGATATAAGCATCTGAATGCAGAGTTCCAAAGAATAGCAAGAAGAGATAAGAAAGCCTTCTTCAGTGATCAATGCAAAGAAATAGAGGAAAACAACAGAATGGGAAAGACTAGAGATCTCTGCAAGAAAATCAGAGATACCAAGAGAACATGTCATTAAAAGATGGGCTCAATAAAGGACAGAAATGGTATGGACCTAACAGAAGCAGAAGATATTAAGAAGAGGTGGCAAGAATACACGGAAGAACTATACAAAAAAGATCTTCATGACCCAGATAATCATGATGATGTGATCACTAATCTAGAGCCAGATATCTTGGAATGTGAAGTCAAGTGGGCCTTAGAAAGCATCACTACGAACAAAGGTAGTGGAGGTGATGGAATTCCAGTTGAGCTGTTTCAAATCCTGAAAGATGATGCTGTGAAAGTGCTGCACTCAATATGCCAGCAAGTTTGGAAAACTCAGCAGTGGCCACAGGACTGGAAAAGGTCAGTTTTCATTCCAATCCCAAAGAAAGGCAATGCCAAAGAATGCTCAAACTACCGCACTATTGCACTCACCTCACACGCAAGTAAAGTAATGCTCAAAATTCTCCAAGCCAGGCTTCAGCAATATGTGAACTGTGAACTCCCTGATGTTCAAGCTGGTTTTAGAAAAGGCAGAGGAACCAGAGATCAAATTGCCAACATCTGCTGGATCATGGATAAAGCAAGAGAGTTCCAGAAAAACATCTATTTCTGCTTTACTGACTATGCCAAAGCCTTTGACTGTGTGGATCACAATAAACTGTGGAAAATTTTGAAAGAGATGGGAATACCAGACCACCTGACCTGCCTCTTGAGAAATCTGTATGCAGGTCAGGAAGCAACAGTTAGAACTGGACATGGAACAACAGACTGGTTCCAAATAGGAAAAGGAGTATGTCAAGGCTGTATACTGTCACCCTGCTTATTTAACTTCTATGCAGAGTACATCATGAGAAACGCTGGACTGGAAGAAACACAAGCTGGAATCAAGATTGCCAGGAGAAATATCAATAACCTCAGATATGCAGATGACACCACCCTTATGGCAGAAAGTGAAGAGGAGCTAAAAAGCCTCTTGATGAAAGTGAAAGAGGAGAGCAAAAAAGTTGGCTTAAAGCTCAACATTCAGAAAACGAAGATCATGGCATCCGCTCCCATCACTTCATGGTAAATAGACGGGGAAACAGTGGAAACAGTGTCAGACTTTATTTTTTGGGGCTCCAAAATCACTGCAGATGGTGACTGCCCCCATGAAATTAAAAGACGCTTACTCCTTGGAAGAAAAGTTATGACCAACCTAGACAGTATATTCAAAAGCAGAGACATTACTTTGCTGACTAAGGTCTGTCTAGTCAAGACTATGGTTTTTCCTGTGGTCATGTATGGATGTGAGAGTTGGACTGTGAAGAAGGCTGAGCGCTGAAGAATTGATGCTTTTGAACTGTGGTGTTGGAGAAGACTCTTGAGAGTCCCTTGGACTGCAAGGAGATCCAACCAGTCCATTCTGAAGGAGATCAACCCTGGGATTTCTTTGGAAGGAATGATGCTGAAGCTGAAACTCCAGTACTTTGGGCACCTCATGAGAAGAGTTGACTCACTGGAAAAGACTCTGATTCTGGGAGGGATTGGGGGCAGGAGGAGAAAGGGACAACAGAGAATGAGATGGCTGGATGGCATCACGGACTCGATGGACGTGAGTCTGAGTGAACTCCGGGAGTTGGTGATGGACAGGGAGACCTGGCGTGCTGTGATACGTGGGGTCGCAAAGAGTCAGACACGACTGAGCGACTGAACTGAACTGAACTGAACTGAATAGTGCTATTAAACAGTGTTTTCACAAAAGCTTATTTGTGCCCTGTGACCACTTTCTTTGGTGTAACTTGGTCTACTTCTCCCAGGTTCTTTCTACTGCGACTGCGTGTGGCACTTGCCATAACCTGCTTTTGGTCGCTTCTCTCGATAAAAGTGTTAATACCCCCTCCTGCCTCCCCTAGCGCTTTCCTTGGATATAAATTTACCTGTGATATTATGAATGGAGTCAAGTGGAGAGGTACTCATCATGTTTATTCCAAATAAGAGGACATAACCGATGACTACGGTAATGAGGAGGTACACAGGCAGAGCAATGGCCCAATACCTGCAGAAGAGAATATTAAAATAGGCAACAGAGCTCACAAAATCTGCAGTTCTCAAGAGTTCATCACCAAGTTGTTACACTTTAAAGTTTATCTTTTGGCTGTGGTGGGATTTCATTGCTACACTTGGCCCTTCTCCAGTTGTGGAAAGCAGGCTTCTCTTGTTCTGGGGCACGGGAGCCGTTTCTTTTGGCGTTTACCTCCACTTTTCTATACAATATATTCATATCATTGCTTCTTGATTTGTTTTCAAATTCAGATATTTTCTCTGAACTTCCTAATATGGACATGAAGATGTTTATATAAATAATGTTTGCAACTGAGCACCGTAATGTATTATTATTTTATGTCTTGTACAATTTTTTGTAGTAATTACCACTTTTAGTCTGTTTGCTTGGTTTCCTATGTACCTATCAATAATCAATCCTCAAATTCTCTGACAGATTCTAATATGCCTCTTGATACATTTAAGCATGTCAAATGCTCTCACGTTTTACTGGTGTATAATTTATTTCTTTCTTGCCATTTTCTCTTTCTGGAACTTCTAAGACTTGGATTTTTTGCTGTTTTGGTTCTCTCATCTTGTCTCTATTTTCTGTTTTGCTATACTCTATTCTACTTTCTGGAGATTACTTTCAGTGTTTCTTCTAAATGTTCAATTAAAATGTTAATTTTGGTTATCATAGTTATAATTTCTATGCAGTAATTCTCTGAACATTCCTTATTTATAGCATCCTGTTGCTTCATAGTTATACTCTTTCCTTATCTCTGAGGATTTTGTTAACGTTTTCTTTTGTTCTTTGCAGTATCTCCATTTCTTTCAAGTTTCTTTTGCTTTTTCTCTTTTATTTCATTTTAGAGGCTTTCTTTTCATGTCTGGTAAGTTTTAGTGGTCCACTCACATTTACATATGAAGTATGGGAGAAGACGTGTGGGGGGAAATATTAAAGAAGTATAGATGAAGCACTAAGAAGTTAATTGGAAGCACTGTGCATATGCGGACTGGAATGGCCAACTGATGACCCTCACTATGGGAGACCTGGCCATTCCACTGGAGGACCTCTCGTTTTCAGAAATGAGATAGCCTTTGAGCTGGCTGGCTTTCTCAGGGAGGACGCTCCGACCTTGCTGGGAGGAGGTGGGAGGTAGGACAGGTGCTCAGGAGGACTCACACTTCAGCAAAGCAGATCTTCACTTATTCCTGTTTTCAGTAAGGAGCCTACATAGACTTAAGAGTACCCCAGATTACAGGCTCAAGTCAGTCTTTCCAGAGTGTAAAACTCCTTCTGCAGGGGAGGGTTTGTCTCTCAGCTTTAAAGGCTGAGGAGGACGATTGGAGGGCCAAATGCTCCTTAAACACTGTTTTCAGCCTGGACCAGAAATACAGTGTAAAGAGGTGCCCACACTTCCAATGTCTGGGCCTCTGTATTGTGGGCACAGAGACTCTGGCTGCCTCCTGCATGACTGATGTGGGACAGTGGGAATTAAGTCAGGTACCTCTCCACCTGTCTGCAATCCACTTCCCAGATTTTATTGATACATCTCTCCTGTCCCTTTATTTGCTCCTGTGGGTTTATATTTTAACAATTATTTTTTATTATAGGTTTATTTTATCAAGATTTTGGGAGGAAGTGGAGATAGAAATGTGCATTCAGCCCACCATCTTTAAGCAGAAACATATCAATAATGATTTTTTAAAAACTTTACATTTCTATATGGTTATGTACAGATCTTAAAAGAATAAACATAAGATTTGAAAAAGTCTTGAGGAAAAATCTTATCCTTCAAAACAGCACTGATATAATCTCACTTTATTTAAGAAATATATTAAACTTACTTTTGAGGCCAATAAGTTAAGCCTAAGGAGTTTAGCCAAGATTCAGGAATAAAAGCCCACACAAGATACAGTACTGCAGAAGAGGGGGAAAACAAAAAAGGAAAAAAAGTCAGTAAGGCATGCATCCGATTTATCAATATTCAAATAAAAAAAGGTCCTTTGAACGTTGCTTAACTGAGAAATGATTTTTTCCTCCTTATTTGTACCATTTCTGTAACACTGCACGATTACTTTCTACTAGTCATTTTTTTTTCCTTTAGCCATGGACTTTATTGTTTCAATATCTACAACTATTACTCTATACACAAAGTTTAATTTCTTACAAAATCCTATATTCCCTATTGCTAGGTCACTTTCCTCTCCATTTTATGATGGCACATTTCCATCAAGAACTATTTTCCCAAATCATAATCTGCCTGATTGTGTGCTGTTGTTGTTCAGTTGCTAAGTTGTGTTTGACTCTTTGTGATGCCATGGACAGTAGCCCACCATCTCCTCTGTCCTTGAGATTTCCCAGGCAAGACCTATCAGTCATTTTAAAAAACTGTGGTTAAAAAACCATAAAAGTTACCATTTGAATCAAGTGTAATGTTCAGTAGTGTTAAATATATTTGCACTGCTGTTAAACATATTTCTAGAACTTTTTCATCTTGTGAATCTGAAATTCTATACCCACTAAACAAGTCATCTTATTTAAAACAAGTATGTCTTAACTCATGTGAAAGAGGAGAGTGAAAAAGCTGGCTTAAAACTCAGTATTCAAAAAACTTAAGATCATGGCATCCGGTCCCATCACTTCATGGCAAATAGATGGGGAAACAATGGAAACAGTGACAGACTTTATTTTCTTGGGCTCCAAAATCACTGCAGATGGTGACTGCAACTATGAAATTAAAAGATGTTTGCTCCTTGGAATAAAAGCTATGACAAACTTAGACAGCATATAAAAAAAGCAGAGGCATTACTTTACTGACAAAGGTCTGTGTAGTCAAAGCTATGGTTTTTCCAGCAGTCAGTCATGTATGGGTGTGAGAGCTGGACCATAAAGAAAGCTGAGCACCAAAGAATTGATGCTTTTGACCTGTGGTCTTGGAGAACTCTTTAGAGTCCCTTGGACTGCAAGGAGATCCAACCAGTCCATCCTAAAGGAAATCAGTCCTGAATACTCATTGGAAGGACTGATGCTGAAGCTGAAGCTCCAATACCTTGGCCACCTGATACGAAGAACTGACTCACTGGAAAAGATCTTGATGCTGGCAAAGATTGAAGGTGGGAGGAGAAAGGGACGACAAAGGATGAGATGGTTGGATGGCATCTCTGACTTGATGGACATGAGATTGAGCAAACTCCAGGAGTTGGTGATAGACAGGGAGGCCTGGCATGCTGCAGTCCATGGGGTCGCAAAGAGTCGGACATGACTGAGCAAATGAACTGATGTTTTAATTCGTGCTATTCACACTTAACCCATACTATTTACAAAAATATATCTTAACTCATACTATTTTAAGCAATTTAAGGGCAGAAATCATGCCTTAAGAACTGCTGTAATTCTTATAGCACCTAGCAATTTTCTTTATATGTAGTAGGTATTTTACACTTTATTCCTATAGGGTTGAAACAACTACAATTAGTGGCGTAAAGGTGAATTTATCTACCCTGTTCTGATTCATGACATGCTTTATCTCCTAGAGCAGTCTTATTGCCACGTCAAGTTTCTGTGGCCCTTACTGCTGTACCTGTTACAACAACAGCCAAACTCTGAGCACTCATTGTGGGCTAAGCACACTTCTAAACACTTTGTCATTGTTGTTGAATTGCTAAGTCATGTCTGATTCTTTTG
Source organism: Oryx dammah (assembly GCF_014754425.2). Classification (NCBI taxonomy): domain Eukaryota; kingdom Metazoa; phylum Chordata; class Mammalia; order Artiodactyla; family Bovidae; genus Oryx; species Oryx dammah. The sequence continues at coordinate 8,083,874 of NW_024070186.1, read as the reverse complement.
AGAGCCCATGGACTGTAGCCCACCAGGTTCCTCTGTCCATGGGATTTCCCCAGGCAAGAATACGGGAGTGGGTTGCCATTTCCTTCTCCAGGGGATCTTCCCAACCCAGGGGTCGAACTTGGGCCCCCTGCACTGGCAGATTCTTTACCACTGAGCCACCAGGAAAGCCCTCTGAGCACTTTACACGTATTATTTCATTTCCTCAAAACAATCCTAGGAGGTATTATGTTAGTTTTACAGATGAGGAACTGGAATCTTGGACATGTTACATCATCTGCCCAAGGTAAGTTAAAGTGTTATCATTAAGTCATTAAGTTATCATTAAGTCTGACTCTTTGCAAGCCCATGGACTGTAGCCTACCAGGCTCTTCTGTCCATGGAATTCTACAGACAAGAACACTGGGGATCTTCCTGACTCAGGGATCGAACCCAGGTCTTCTGCTTTGCAAGCAGATTTTTTTACCATCTGGGCCAGCAGGGAAGCCCTGCTCAAGTGACAGAGACAAATTTCAAACCACCTGTCTCAACCATGATGAAAGATTAACATTTTTCTCAACAAATATGTATTACAGAATTCTGTATGTCAGAAGTGTGAGAGACAATGGTGAACCCAAAAGAGATGGCCTCTGCACTCCCTAAGCAGAGGACCAGAGATGAATAAACTGCTATTTTCAATACACTGTGATAAGGGCTAATGAACACGTAACAGATGATGCGGGAGCACATAGGGAGGCCCTCAGCCCACGGTGGTGGTGATGGAAGTGACGTTAATGGACAGGAAAGATTTCCTGGAGGAAGTCATTAAGCTGGGGCCTGAAGGATGAATGGGGGTTAGGCAGATGAAAATGCTAATGGCTGGGCTTGCAGTTGTGAGGAAGGAAGAAAATATTAATAACGAGAAAACGGTGTTCCTGGCCACGAGCTGCAGCGAGAGTGTCAGGAATCAAAGAGAGAGTGGTGGTGGATGGCAGAATGAAAAGCTGGAAAGGATCGGGCTTGCAACTCAAGTTTTCAAGGTTAATGAAATACAAATAGTGGCAAAAACATGAGGCAAATTCATAAAAGGAAATAACTTGCTTAGTTTAACTAATTAAATTTATTGTACATCTGCTATATGCTAGGTGCTATCAAAAGGTCAAGGCTCCAAAAAAAAATGAGACATGGTGTCTATCCTCACAAGTCCTGTGGGAGACAGAAATGAGCCAGATGCAGTGGCAGGAACCTCCTGAGCACTGTCTTATGTGATCCCTCCCAGACCCTTCTGAAGTGTGTGCCAAGATTATTCCTCACTCACAGATGAAAAAAACTAAGTCATGGGGAATTAAAGTCACTTGCCCAAGGTCTCAAAGCTAACAGTTACTGAGATGGAACAAGAACTCAGGCATGTGTTCACCCTGGACTCACTGGCAGGAGTCAGAGCACTGGTTAACAGCATGAAGGGGAAGCAACGTATCTGGGGAACCCCAGGCAGCTTGGAGTGACTGGGGCATACGGTGGGAGGCTCTGAGCGGTGAGAAACCAGCTGGAAATGTGAACAGGTCCCAGATCATGGAAGACTGTGGGCAAGGAATGTGAACTTTATGTTTTGGGCAAGGGGGATAATTGAATATTTCTGGAAGATCCCCTGGAGGTGGAAATGGCAACCCACTCTAGTACTCTTGCCGAGGAAATCCCATGGACCGAGGAGCCTAGCGGGCTACAGTCCATGGGGTTGCAAAGAGACAGACATGACTGAGCACGCACCGACCCACACACACACCAAGAGAAATAACCACTCAGGCTCCAGAGGTTTTCATCTGGGGAGTTCAGGCCTGGATCTCAAGCGCGCTGCTGTGAGAGCTGCGTCTAAGATGTTTCTGTGGAGGAGGAGAGACCCCAGCAACCACAATGGCAGGAGCAGATGAACAAGGTGGGGGAGGAGAAGTACAAGCAAAGAGGACTCCCAGGCTTTCAGAGTGGGGTCTGGTAATTCCAACCCTGAAGAGATTCTCCACACTGCACTGTGAGATTTCCCCCAAATACTGATCAGACAGCATTATTTGCCAGTTTTTGAACTTTGATGGCTTTAGAATAAAATCCAAAGTCCTTCCTAGGCTTTGCAAGAACTTAGAATGACCAGGCTCCTGCCTGCCCCTCCAAGGTCCAGTCCTCACATACTACGCTTCAGCTCCAGACAGTGTCTCATGTTTGCACTTCACACAACCTTCAGACGCAGGGTAACTGAGCTTGTAGTGAGCGCTGTCTGCCTGAAATGTTCTTCCTCCGACTTTCAACGCATTTGGTTCCTTAGCTTGCTTCCCATCTTGGCTCAAATGTCACCTTCAGAGAGGCTTTCCCCAGTCGCTTGCTCTTCCAGCTATGTCCCACCTGCACACCACACCCTTTTACTCCCTTGCCATTTCTCTTTATTTCCTCAAAGCCATTACCACAGTCTACAACTATGGTTATGGGTGGAATATTTGTGCCCCTCCCCCTAAATGATTACCTTGAAACCCTAATCCCCAATGTGGAGGATTTGGAGGTGGGGCCTTTGAGAGGCAGTTAGGTATAGATGAGGTCGTGAGGGACAGGCACCATCATGGGATTAGTGTTCTCATGAGACCTGGAAGAGATCAGGGCTGTGGGGACATGGCAAGAAAGTGATGGTCAAACCGTATCAGGGCCTTCACTGAACCCAACTATGCTGGCATCCAGATCTTGGACTTCCCTGCCTCCAGAGCTGAGAAATAAATGTCTATTGTTTAAGCTACCTGGTCACAGACTAAACAGATTAAGACAATTAGCTTTTTTTTTTTTCTAAGTTAATTATTTAATTTATTTGGCTCTGTCTGGTCTGGGTCTTAGTTGAGGTGCACTGGCTTTGCTGCTCCGTGGCACATGGGATCTTCATTCCCTAACCAGGGATTGTCCCCTGGATTGGAAGGATTCTTAACCACTGGACCACCAGGGAAGTTCCTACAATTACCTTTTAAATTCAGTAAATATTTCAACATACATACAGACTCATATAACCCCTGTGCACCTACCACTATGTTTTATTAAAACTGGTGGGTACTGGCCTCTCACCTCCCTGATTACTTTCTGCCTCACTGTCTCAGGTTTAATGACTTCCATCAATTCCTTCAAACCACTGGCATCGTTAGGCTTTTGCACTGGCTGTTCTCTGTCTGAGAGGCTCTTTTTCAACATTGCCACGGCAACTCTCATTTTTTGTGTGTCTAAAACTCATCTGTCAGTAAGGCACCTCCTGACAGCTGTACTTACAACAGCAAGCTGCTTCCATTCCTTACCCTCCTTCTTGCTTAATTTCTCCCCAAGGTACACATTATCATCTGACATTCTATATGTTTTACTTATGTAAATTGCCCATTGACCATCTCCCTCCCAGCAGAATGCAGACTCTGAGAGCAGGAAATCTGGGGCTGTTCTGCTCATCTCTGGTCAGTAACAGTGCCCAGCACATGGTAAGCATAAAAGAAAAATTTGTGGAATTAATTTCTGGTTGTGCAATAAATGCTGGAGAGGGTACAGAGAAAAAGGAACCCTCTTACACTGTTGGTGGGAATGCAAACTAGTACAGCCACTATGAAGAACAGTGTGGAGATTCCTTAAAAAACTGAAAATAGAACTGCCATATGACGCAGCAATCCCACTGCTGGGCATACACACCAAGGAAACCAGAATTGAAAGAAATACATGTACCCCAATGTTCATCACAGCACTGTTTACAATAGCCAGGACATGGAAGCAACCTAGATGTCCATCGGCAGATGAGTGGATAAGAAAGTTGTGGTACATATATACAATGGAATATTACTCAGCTATTTAAAAGAATGCATTTGAATTAGTTCTAATGAGGTGGATGAAACTGGAGCCTATTATAGAGTGAAGTAAGTCAGAAAGAAAAACACCAATACAGTATATTAACACATATATATGGAATTTAGAAAGATGGTAACAACGACCCTATATGTGAGACAGAAAAAAGAGACCCAGATGTAAAGAACTGTTGGACTCTGTGGGAGAAGGCGGGGTGGAATGATTTGAGAGAATAGCATTGAAACATGTATATTATCATATGTGAAACAGGTCACCAGTCCAGGTTCTATGCATGAGGCAGGGTGCTCAGGGCTGGTGCACTGGGATGACCCGGAGGGATGGGATGGGAAGGGAGTGGGAGGGAGGGTCAGGATGGGGAACACATGTACACCCATGGCCAATTCATGTGAATGTATGGCAAAAACACCACAATACTGTAATTAGTCTCCAATTAAAAAAAAAATTTCTGGTTGTTGGTCCTGTTGGAGTTAAAGTCTTATTCAAGTCATTGCTTTTATTTATCTGTATAGTTTCTAATCCTTCAAATACTCTATAGAACACAGATTTGCAAAAATGATGATGTTGATGATAACAATCAGAGTCGAAGCTAATGTTTAATTGGGCTTCCCTGGTAGCTCAGATAGTAAAGAATATGCCTGCAATGCAGGAGACCCAGGTTCAATGACTGGGTCAGGAAATTCCGGAGAAGGGAATTTGGCGACCCACTCCAGTAAAGTACAGGTAGCCCCCACTTTTTGAAAGTCCACTTTAAGCTATTTTGCTCTTAGCAAAGACCTACAGTAGTATGTTTTCTTTAACCAGAGGAAATCTGAAGAGGATTTTTGCTTTTACTAAAAACCTTTTCTGCATCTGTTTTGCAGGAAGCTGTGGTAGAAGCAGTTCGCACCCAGAGCAGGGAGTGTGGCTTGTCCGAGCTCCTTCCCCAGGGCTACACTCAGCATCTTAGCGTCAAGCCGCCACAGCTTTGAACTGTGTGAGCATCTTTATCTGAACTGAGTATCTTTATCAAATTGAGTGCATGAGCTCAACTTTTGTGTGTTAGCAAATGTGCCCTTCATTTTATACCACTTGGGCTCTCCAAGGTTTCGTAAGAATGCGTGTGTCTGAAAGTTGCTCAGTTGTGCCTGACTCTTTGCCCACCAGGCTGCTCTGTCCATGGAATTCTCCAGGCAAGAATACTGGAGTGGGTAAGCCATTCTCTTCTCCAAGGGATCTTCTTGACCCAGGGATCGAACCCAGGTCTCCTGCATTGAAGGCAGATTCTTTACCGTCCAAGCCACCTCTAGTTTTGCAGGGGAAAGCTGTACTTACTGTTCCTACGCTACATATTCTTTTAAGTGCTCTGCATACATGATGGCAATTTATCTTTACAACAGACATAGAGAGGCAGCACAATGACATCAACCCAGTGTGCCGGCGTAGAAATTTTAGCTTTATTATTTACCAGTGGTGTGACCTTGGCACATTATTTAAGCCCCGTGTGCTCAATATTGTCATCTGCAAATGAGGACTGTAATGACAATTTCTATCTGACAGGACTATCTTATGCTTCCTTAGCTTTTAATAGACATGACCACCCTTCCACAGATAAAGCATCTGAAGAATCGAAGATGCAAACAGTCCTCCACGAAGCAAGTCTGTCGAGGAGTCAGGATTTGGACTCAAGCTATAACTTCTTCATAGACTGCCCTAGGCAACAGCTTGGTTGGCTATACTGATGCAGTTAGGGTTCAGAAGCATGGCCACTCCATCTGCCTGGTTTCCACAAAATTCTAAAAAGTTTTGGACACCCACTTTTCTCCCTAATTCTCAGATCCTTCTGGGGAGAGACATGAGGCCTGCTGTATGACTCTGGGAATATGGTGTCTCAGAGAACAAGCTTTCTTATCTGTAAAATGGGACCATATGAAGACTGACTGAGATCAGGATGTAAAGTGCACCTGACTTCTGGAGCCTGATTCCTGGTCCTCCCAAACTCCCACAGCTGCACTGGGGCCAGACCAGATTACTCCTTTCCAAACCTCACCATGCTTCCCTTCAAGGCCTTCCCACTTCTTCCTTATTGTTGAAGATAAAGTCCCTGGGAGAAAAATTAACTCTTTCTTTTTTTGGCTGTACTGCCTCAGTGCCGTGTGGGATCTTAGTTCCCTGACAAGGAATTGAACCTGAGCCTTGGCTGTGAGAGCACAAGAGTCTTAACCACCGGACTGCCAGGGAATTCCCTGAATTTCCATTTTGATTTCTTATCTCTTCACTAGGTTCCCAAGGCGCGTATCACAGTGTATTAACTGAGATTTAATCCTCTATCTTGTCCACAAAACCAAGACCTTCTTAAGGGCAGGGATCAGGTTTCATTTCCTCTGCAATCCTTCCTGGTGAGGCATTTTTAAAGATTTGTTGAGATTAAATCTTTCAGGCTCATGTCTGGCATATAGAACACGCTGAAGAGACAAGAGGTCTCTTCAGGTTTTCTCAAAAAGAGACAAAGGTTGAAAGAATCACAGTTCATGTATACACATTCAACTAACAAACGGAATAATTTCCTTGTCCTTGAACATCACAGAAAGGCCCTGGCCATCCATCAGGGGAGTACTTACTGAAGCCAAATTGGGAGCTTAAGAAAAGAACAAAGCCATAAATCGCTCTTTCTGGCAACGGCGACGGTGAATTTTCCACCATTTTCCCCGTGGCTTTAGATATTCTGTGGGGGAAAACAAAAACAAGTCATCTGTCAGTTATCCACTCATTTTCACTATGGGTCTATTATAATCTCACCGCTTTGCTATGGGCACAGCCTCTGCGTTTCTCCAGTAAACCAAACAGGAGATACCGGCGCAGTGAAATCCGACACACACCTGCTTGCACAGGTGCACACAAGCACCCAAATGTTGCCTGCACGAGCAACCAGCCCCCCAACCTCACGTGCAGGCGCACACAAGCACACGGGCTAGCGCGCGCACCTCCTGCAGTGGAAGGTGGGGGGAGGCAAGGGGAGAGCGGGGTCGGGGGCTACTGAACGCCACCCCAACTCTGCAGGCTTCGCCTCCGTAAGAACAGGGAAGAAAGGGCAAGGACGGATGGGGGGCCTGCGCCCAAGCGCCCTCCCGCCTGGGGCTCGACACCCAGAACTGGGCCCTGCCGTCTCATAGCTCGATTTTCTCATTCGAGTTCCCCCCGGGCTGCGGGGTAGCCCTAGACCTTGGGTCCTCCAAGAGCCGACTCCCCCAGCCGCACGTTCGGCCACCTCAGGGCCGAGGCCTCGGCGCAGGCGCGGACTCCGGCAGCCGCACGAGGGCGGGAGAGGACAAACCACGAACCGCCCGGTTGCCACGGAAACTCTGCCCGCGCGCAAGCGCACCGCGACTCAGGTCAGTCAGCCTCTCGAGAGCGCGGGGGTGAGCGGGGGGGAAACGGGGCTCGCAGCGGGGGGCGGGGCGGGGCCTGCTCGACGGCGCATGTGCGTTGCGGCTCACGTGACGCACGTTCCTCGCCCTCCCGCCGCCGCCCGGCCGCTCGCGCCCGCCCGCCCGGCGGCTGACGTGGAGAGCCTGAGGCGTCGGCGGCGGCGGCGGCGGCGGCGGCTGCCAGCGTCCGAGGCTCGCGGGCTGCGAGCCCCGGTGAGTGCACACCTGGCGCGCGGCGGGGCTGCCGGATGTGTCAGCTTGTCGCGCAGCAGCCGAGATGGCCGGGGCGAGAGGCCCTCCACACCCCCTCCGTGGGTGTGTGGTGAGTGTGGGTGTGTGCGCGTCGCCCCGCGTCGTTGGCTGTGGTGCCTGTAGTGTGTGTATGGGGGCGGATGGTGCGGGTTCGGGATGTGTGTGTGGCCGCTGTCGTCGGCCCCAGTAGGTGTGTCTCTTTTGTCTGGTTTCCCTGTTCTTCAAGTGTGGGTCCCTCGGGGCTCCTGTGCGAGGGTGGGAGAAGCCCCTGTGTTTGTGCGCGTCCCCCGGCCGCCCGCGCGCCCTCGTCGCCGTCGGTGCGCGGGTGACACCCCCGCTAGCTTGGCGGGTTCCGACGGCCCGAGCGCGCGTGGACACGCGAGGTATCTCTCCTCCCGACCCCTTTGTGTCCGTGCCGATTCTTCCCGGCCCGGGCGTGGACGCTCCGGCTGTGTGGGTGCCCCCTCCGCCTTGGTGTCACAGCCTCTCTCTTGGGGTGCCCCCCAGCCCCGCCTTGATGTCAGCCCCTGTCTTGGGGGTGCTCGCCCCCCCACCCCGCCTTGGTGTCACAGCCCCTCTCTTGGGGTGCTTGCCTCCCCAACCCCCCACCGCGCGCGTGGCCGCTCCGCCTGCAGTCGTGACCCACCCCCTTGCAGCAGCGCCCGCGCGGGGGTGCGTCCTCGCGTGTCTCCCCGCTCGCCTGGGTCCTCGCGAGTGCGTGCTCTCCGGGGTGCGGGTTTTCGTTCGAGTGTTGGTGAACGTTTTTGCACGCCCCCCTCCTCCGTGTTTTGCGTTCTTTACAAATGCGCCACCTGTTTTCGAGAGAATGGCTGCCGAGTGCGGGGAGAGGGTCGGGGGAGGGAGACTTGAACGCAGTGCTGGCTGCGCCTCTTCGGAGCATCCTCTCCCCCCACCTCCCATCGCTAATGGGAAGAGGCGGGGACAGCCGGGGTGGGGGGTCCGGCTAGCTGCTCCGTAGTGTTTAGGAGGTCCAGTGTGGCCTGTCGAGTCAGCCTGTTGTGGGGACGGAATAAGGGGCCAGGGGCCAAAAATGGAGCTAAGGCGTTGGTGAATGTTGTTTGGTACCCGTGTGGCGTACCATTTTTAGAGGCCTCGTAAGATGCCCAAAGATCTTCGATGGCATATTCCTTCTAAAATATATATATACACGCGACAGCTGGGCAAATACGTTCCAGCCAATCCTAGGCGTTCTTGATGATACTTAACGGTTCACATAAGTGTTTTGTGGCGTCCACATAAATGACCTCTCTTGGTGTCTGCCCAGGGTCCTGGCGATGGAAACAAGGTAGACAGCTTACAGGTTTCAATCCTCCTTTGGGAGCAATTTTCTCATAATTACAGCTCTGGTTAGGTACATTTTGTATTGCAGGAAATTTGCGTTTTATCCTAAGGGAGATGGGATTTATTACAAGGCTTCACAGGGAAGGAAACTTGAAACACATTAGAAACCCAGCTGCTGCTCTTGCTCAAAGGTTCGTGCTCTGCGCTCAAGGGCTGCGTTTTTGGTCTCTGTTTCTCCCTGTTCATTTGCTCAATTTTCTTACTCTTGCCTAATTTTGTGGGATTTTGTTTCTTTTCAATTTCTGGAAGATTTCACACATAGAATACAGAGTGGGATCTAACCAATTCATGACTGAGATTTACAGATGTAATTATTTTGCCGAATTTACTTCAGATCCTCTTTTTAATTTAAAACAACTAAAATTGCAAAATGTGGAGGTGCTCTCATTCCCGCCCCTCCTTTCCTAGAGGTAGTCACCGTGTTTAGGTTTGTGTGTATCTCCTTGCATATTTTATACTTTGATCACGGTGAATCCATAAACAATATATAGTGTTGAATAGTATTAAACAATGTGTCTTTTTGCAGCTTGCTTTTTTCGATCAACATCACATTTTCAGATTTACATGTGAATAAATTGGATAATTGTGTTTGGTTCATTTTAACTGCTGGTATAGAATTCCATTGTATGAATATACCGTAATTTACTGATCTGTTTTCCTACTGATGGACTTTGAAGGTTTTTGACTCTAAAAACAGTCCTGCCTTGAACATCTTTGTATTTGTCTGCTTTGTGTACACGTTTGGAAATTTCTTGAGAAAATAGACCTAATAGTGGATTTTGCTGCATAGTAGGATATATGCATCTTCAGTGTAACCAAATATCACAGAAGCTCTCAAAGTGTTTGCACTGACTCATCCCTCTGACTGGTATAGAGTGGAAACACCCATTTCCTCACACTATTGCTAAACCCTTTATGTTACCTGACTTACATTTTTGCCTCTTCTTTACTGACCACCTTCCTTATAACTAACTCGCAGTTAAATTTGCTTACGGCCACCTTGGCTTCTGCTCTAGTCCTGTGTAAAGCCTGTGGGTTCCTCTCTCAGTGCTGACTCAATCTTTTATCTCATTTGGTTCTCATAAAATTAATTGCAGTGAACATGTATTTTGTACCTAATGTACTTCCTATGGTTGATGTAAGATAAAGATTTCCATGGTATGTTAGATGTACCTCTCTAGTGGCAGGTGAGATGATTTAATTATTTTTTGCATATGATGAATGGATTTTAAAAAATCGTTTTTCCTCTTTAATGTACTACTTAATGCTTTCAAAATATATGTGACATATATGCAAGTTGTGAAGCAAGACAATAAAATGAACGCCTCTCAACCCACCACTCAATCCAAGAATCAAAATGACCGATTTTGAATGTTACCATCCCCAGGGTGACTTTTATTGAATTATGTGTCATTTCTTGTATTTTAAAAATAATTTTATCAAATATGTGTATATCCCTCAACAGTATATTGTGTGGTTTCTATTGTTTTTGAATTTTAAAAAAGGAATACTGGATACAGTTTGTTGGGCTGGCTTATTTCACTCAATGTTACGTTTCTGAGAGTCACTGATATTCAGATAGACATCTCATTAATTTTCATGGCTGTGTAATATTCTGTTGGAGAATATAACATGGTGTATGCATTCTTCTATTGATGAACATTTTGGTTGTTTCTAGGTTTTGCTGTTTTGAAGATTCTTATATATTTCTTCTGGTACACAGTTGCAAGAATTTCTCTACTTTTCACACTGGGATATATGCCTTCCAGGGAAGTAATAAAGATTTTCTGAGGGGTATTTGGGCACAAGTGATATTAATCAATTTGTATATCATTAAATTCTACGTGTATCCTTTGCTAAAACTGGTAATGCCTGGAGCCTGTGATAGAAACTTCCTCTTGGCTCTACTTGCCCACCTCCCCCTTCAGAGTAGCATTTCTGCCTTAAATTAGGAAGGCATACCGCTTACTTGCATGGAATCTTACCAGGGTAACATCCCAATTGAAAAACTCTCCATGGAACAAAAGGATAATTTAAAATACATGCAGCTATAGTATTAGGAAACACTTTTTAAAATGCAGACACTTTCCATGTCCTCAAGAGCTGCATTTCCAATAAACTGTAATTTTTATGTTTAATTATCAGCATATATAGGGTTTCCCAGGTGATGCTAGTGGTGAAGAATCTCTTCTAATGCTGGAAGTGTAAGAGACACAGGTTCAAGCCCTGGGTAGGGCATATCCTCTGGAGGAGGGCATGGCAACCCACTCCAGTATTCTTGCCTGGAGAATCCCGTGGACAGAGGGGCCTGGCGGGCTGCTGTCTATAGGGTCACAAAGAGTGGGACACAACTGAAGTGACTTAGAGTGCACACATACACACATCAGTATATATACTAGTTATCTTTTGATGAACTCTATGCCGTAATAATTACAACATTTTAAACCAGTGATATGTCACTGTTATTTTAAAATGTTACTGTGATACTCTAGCAATTCATCCTTTGCAATTAAACTTAGGACTGAAATTTTTTAGATGTAATTTTAAAGTATGAGTGTAATCTTTAATAGCATTTATTGTGGTTCATGAGTAAAAAGAATGTTGAAGTACCACTGTGGTAAGCTATTTACTAGAAGTGGAATTGCTGGACTATGGGGGTATGAATGTTCAATTATAAAATGATACCAAATAGTTTTCTGAAGTTGTACCAGCTTATGCTTTGGTGAGCTATTTTGTCAATTTATATACTTTGATTAGCATTGTGTTAATAAGAGTTATAGTTGATCTATATCCTTTACAACACTTGTTACTTGTCAAACTTCTTAATATTTGCCAAATGGATATGAAATGTGCATTGTGGTTTTAATGTGCATTTATTGATTGTTAATGACTTTGAACATCTTTTCCTTTGTCTGTGAACCATCTATCTCCCTTTTATTCACAAAAAGGAAATTGATCGTTCACACACACACACACACAAATACCTGGTCATATCTCTCACCCACTTTTCTGTTGGGTTCTCTTTTAAAACTGTAACAGGTAACAGTAATCGTTTATTGGGTATATACATTGTAAATACCTTATTCCAGTTCGTGGTCTTTTTGCATTTTATGGTGTGTTTTGGTGAACAGAAGTTCTTAATTTCAATGTAATCTAATTGGAAATTTACAGTGCCCTGGGATCATAAAGACGTTCTCCTGTGTTTCTCTCTAAAATTTTTTAAATGATGCCTTTAACATTTAAGTTGGTAATCCATCTGGTACTGATTTTTGTAGATGGTGTGAGTTAATGATCCACATTCATTTTTCCCTCCATGTGGCTACAGTTGACCACATACCATGTATTGAATTGGCTCTCTGTTCATCAGTGATCTGAACCACCTTTTTTACATGTTTAGTTTCTATATGCATGGATCTGTTTCTGAGTCTCCTTTCTGTACCACTTGTCCACCTGTCTATCTGTTGATAGCACACTGTCATGATTATTAATGCTGTAGTTTCACCTGACATCTTGATGTCTTGGGGGCACTTGAGTCTTAGCTGTTTTTGTAAGAATCATCTTGTCATATGGCAGAAAAAGCTTTTTGGGCATGAATTGGAATGATTAAAATCAGTTTTTTTAATCTTAAAATTTTTAAGATTTTGAGGTATGTATTTGCATTTATTGAGGTTTCTAATGACTTTTGATACAGTTTTGTCAATTTTTCCTTACAGATCTAACAGTTTTTAAATGTTGATTCTGATGTTTCTAGGAGTTTTGTTGCTGTTACAAATGATGCTTTTTAGGTTCTGTTTCCTGTTTATTAATAGAAATTTATGGATTTTTTTACATTGAACTTTAGTCATCCACTCGATAAACATTTATTCTGATAGATTTTCTATAATCCTTTTGGGTTTTTTATGTGGATAATTATATCACTTGCAAATAGTGACGCTTTTGGTTCTCCTTTCCTTTCCAATTAGTTTTCCTTAATTTTTTTTTTTTCTTATTATGCTGGCACACTTCTAGATCTATGTTTGATGGATGTGATTATGGTTATTCATTAGAAGTGATTTAGAGTGAGCATACATGTTTGTTCCTGATTTTAAAAAGAATGTTTTCCCCTTAAAAATGTTTGTTATGAGTTTCTGTGGACAGTCTTTACTAAGTTAGGGAGGTCATCATTTGCCTATTTTGTCACATGCTTTTCTGCATCTGTTGACAGTATCTTGTGGATTTTCTCCTTTAATACACTAAGTGTAATGGTTCCAATTTATATATTTAAAAATTCTTAATTCTCTCTTACATTTGTTTTTAAGATAGATGTAAGTTGACCTTGATGGGTTGTCTTTTTGTGAACTGGATGAAGTTTGCTAGTATTTTATTTAGATTTTTGCATCTGTTTATGAATGAAATCACCTGTCTTTTTTTTTTTTTCTTGACTATCTTGTCTGATTTTGGTGTTCAGGTTACACTGCTTTATGCCAGGTACAGTGATTCATTTTTTTCTGTTCTCTGGACAGTTTGGATTGGAGTAACTTGTTTCTTAAAAGCTTGGTGGCATTTACCTGTGAGATCATTTGGATCTAATTTTTTGTGTGAAAAGATTGTAAATTGTTGATAAGTTAGTAGTAATTAGCAATTGAATAGTAATAGGGCTTCAGCTTTTTGGCTTTTAGTGAGTTTTGTAAATTTTATTTATTTTTTAAATTAATTTTTTTTGGAATATAGTTGATTTACAGTGTGATAAATTTTAGAAATTTGTTCTTTCAACAAATTTATTTATTTTCATCAGGTTCATGGTACTGTCTTAATTCCCATTTTAATCTTTTATTTGTAGTCATCTTCCCTTTCTCAAATTGGATATTATTTGTGTGTGACCTTTTTCATTAATTTTGCCAAAAGTTTATCTATTTTATTAATCTTGGCAGAGGATGAATTTTTGGTCTATTAATATTTTGTTCTGTTATATTTTTAGTTTTTTTCTCCTTTATGATTTGCTTCCTTTTTCTTCTTTTAGTTTATTTTGAGCATGTAAATATTTATTGATATAATCCTCACCAGAGGCACACTTTATTTTTAATTGATAAAAATAACAAAGGTTTTTCTAAACGGTTGATAAAAAAATTTTTCTTTGATTTTATTTTTTAACCTAAACTGCATGATTAGCTTACTGCTTTTCAGCCATTCCGATTTTCTTCTATAAGCATGTAAAGCTATGTAATTCCTCAGAGTTCATTTTTGCTTTATATAATATAGTTTAATTTATGCCACTTTGATTAACTTCTAAATTTAAACAAAATTAAAATTTCTATTTTGATTTCTTCTTTGACTTATGTGTTTGAGAGTTTTCTTTAAAATATGTGTTTTAAAATTTCCAAATATTTCTTCATTTTCCTTTTTGTTGTTCATTTCTTAGTTGTGTTGTCAGAGAATGTAGTGTGTATTTTTCTTAAAACATTTGTTTGTCCTTGCTTTATGGCTTTGTACATAGGGAATTATAATTGTTCTGTGTGTACTTGTGAAGAGATTATATTTCTCTAGTTATGTATCTGTTAGATCAAACTTAAAAATTGTGTTTCTGGTTGTCTATATTAATTTTCATTTGTTTGCTCTAGCATGAGAGAGATGTGTTTCAATCTTCCACTGTTACCTTCTTACAGACTCTCTGTAGTTCTATCAGTTTTACTTCTATGTATTTTGAGACTATTTTATCTGATACTTGGAAGCTAAGCATTGTTTTCCTAGTGGGTTGACGCTTTTCTGTTATGTTCTGGTTCTTCCTATGCCTAATTTTGTTTTCTTTTTTGTCTTAGGATCTGTTTTGTCTGTCCCGCCTTTCTTTTGGTGGTAGTTTACATGGATTAACCTTTTTTCTTCATTTTCCTGTCACTTTTTTTATGTCTTTAGATTTTAGGTGTCTCTTAAGAATGTATTACTAGATTTTTCTTTAATACAGTCAGATAGTTTATGATTTTTAATTGGTATTTTTAGAAGTTAGTTCAAGTCTCTTGGTAGTCAACTCTTTTTTTAATCTGCAATTAGTTTTATTTTACCCTTGTTCTTGAGAGAGAATTTTGATAGGTACACAGTTCTTAGGTTGATGCTTTGCTTTCTGTTCACGTGTAAAGATGTTATTCTACTTGTAAAGTCTGCTACCAGTTTTATTTATGGTAATTTGAAGAAAATATTATTTTTCTTCTCGCTGCATTGAATTTTCTGTCTTTGAGATTACACCTTTACATCTGAGTCTAGATAGTGATTACTTTTTATTTATCCTATTTTGAATACATGTGTTTCTTGATTCAGAATACTCTTTCATGAAGTCTAGAAGATTCTGAGCCATGTATTCTTTAAACATTTTCTCTTTGATTTTATCTACTTTCTCCTTCCCAAGATTTAAGTGGATATATGTATGTATGTATGTGTTAGCAGATCATTTATTTTTCATCTTTTATATTTTTAACTTCCTTGTGTCTTTGGCAGAACTTAAAATGCTGGATAATTTCATCAGGCACATGTTCTTTTTCATCAGTTTTCTTGACGGTGTCTAATGATCTCGTCAATCCGTCTGTTTTATTTTTAACAATTACACTTTTAATTTCTAAAAGTATCACTCCATTCTTTTTAGCTATACACAGTCATTTTTTTTGTCTCCTGTTGCTTGCTCATTTTTTGGAATCTGTAGATATTCTGTAGACTGGCGACCCCCATGTCTGATGTCCTTAGGGATCTAAATTTATTGCTTGTTTTTTCTGTTATCTCCCTCACGGTGGGTTGTCACCTCCTGTGCTTGGAGATTTTCAGTTATGAGCTCTTCCTTGATTGCTCTTTCTCTGTGGGAATTTTGAGAGTCTGAGTTGGGATACTTTCCTTCTGATAGGGCTTGTGTCAGCGTTGGCTGTGAGCTGTCTGTGGGACCCCCTTTCAGTCTCTCACTTTGCTTCTGGCCCATGGCTCCGTGTCCCATGTTGTTCTTGTCATCTTGACTGTCAGGTTCCGTTTCTAGATAGAAGTTTGTTGCTTTGGGGGGAAAAAGTGACTTTAAATGTTCCCTGTTTCTGTGAGCTCAGTAACATTAAAAAAAAATTTTAGCATCCACTTTGTTTTGCAGTCATGAAATGCCCCATTGGCTCATCATAACTGATGGGATCAGAGGTCCTTTACATTTGTATTAAATTTTTGTAGTATATTCATTTTAGTTTGTATCAGGAAAAAAATTCTGTTCTATCAAACATAAGATTTCTTGGTGATAACATATTTTCTATTAAAACAAGTTTATATCTAAGTTGAAAGTTGAGTTATTCTAAATCAAAATATTAAATAGGTAACAGCACAGTTGGCAGGTGGATTTGTCAAAGCTTTCTACTTTGGGGTGTGTGAATTTGGAAAACAGATAGGGAATAAAGATGCATTTATGTACAATGTACCGTTTGGACCCATAGTGAACCTACAGAGAGAGATCGTCAATGACCAAACTGTGAACATTGCTGTCAAAATGATGTGAGCAGGATGCTCAGGGCTTACAGAGAAGAGGTGTAAAAATAAACTTGGTGGTAGTGAGAAGTTCAGGAAATGCTTCCTGGGATCGAGTACTAAGGTCTGGTAGGCAGTCTGGTTGCAGATGAGGTTTGTTTATAAATGACAGGCAGCTGGGTAGGACTAGCTTCTACGTTATGTCATGGAGTGACTAGAGAAATGCAGGAACAGAACCACAAAAGGTCTTCCGTGCTTTCGAAGGGAGTCTGGTCTTTATTCTGAAGATAAAGAGAAGCTAGAGTTAAGTGTAAAATGTTCTGATCAGAGTTTTAGGGGATGCCAAGATCAAAGGCAAGTCACCAGTTAGGAGGCTGCTTGTTCAAGTAGTTCAGAGAAGAGATGAAGCCACAGCCAGGGCAGTGGCCCCGGGCACGAAGAGTTGTATGTGTGCTAATTTGGGTTTCCTAGAGGAGTTGAAATGGCAGGACTTTGTGGTCACTTTGGTTAGGAATATTGAAGGAGACTGGGGAGTCTAGATTGACCTCCGGATTTGGGTAACCAGGTGGCATGTAGAGCAGTTTACTGGTAACATACAGAAACAAGAAGGAACGTGGTTTCATTTGTTCTTGAGGAAAAGGATGTTTGATTTTGAACTCACTAAATCTGAGAGGCTTGTGGGACGTCTTGGTTAAGATCCAGTAGCGGTAGACAGGGAAAGTCTAGAAGTCTATGAGTTGTGACCCAGCGTGGAGGGATTTGAGAGTCTTAACTGCATTTTTAGTCATGGTTTGCTACAGTGGGTTATGAGACCATTTAAAGTACTACATAGATAGAAAATTTTTAATAGGAATATATGCTAAAATGTCTGAAAAACATAAGCTGTACTTCAAACTTATAATATCACGGGTGTTACCACTTAGGCCAAGTGAGCCCAGTAAAAAAGAAATACTAAGAAAATAAAATACATGTGACTTGTGGGAATGGCAAAAATTGTGGTGAAGCTACGCACATAATGAAAGTTCAGAAAGCGCTGTTGTAAGCCATGGGTATGGAGAGAGTGAGCATGGGAAGAAGAGAGAGTTGACCTTTGGGTGGCGGGGATTGGAGAAGAAGCGCCCATGGAGACTGAGGAAGAGCAGCCAGAAGAATAGGAGGAGGACCAGGAGAAGATGGTCTTTGGAGTCCAGATGAAGAGTTCTGAGGAGGAGGAAGTGGTCCACAGTGTCAAGTAAGTTGTAAGCTGAAAAGTGCTTTTGGACGTAGCCATTAAGGGAGACCATAGTTGGAGGCATCCCCATAGAGGATTAAATACTCATCTAGTATGTTAGTCATAGTTGATGTTCATAGCGTTTCCTATACGTCATGTGCTAGTAAACGCACCGGACATATGTTAACCGATTAGTCAAACAGGTAGTATTGCTGTCCTCATCTAATAAGTGAGGAAACAGACACCTCAAGAGGTTAAGTGACTCGTCCCAGATCACACACTCAGGAAATCGGAGAGCCAGGATTCAAGCCCAGGCAGTCTGGTTCCAGAGTCCATGCTGTTAACCACTATGCCGCATTGCCTCTCTGGTTAAAACAATAGAAAATAACCCTAACACAAATGCCGTGATTACGGTGCGGTGGGTGTAGGGCGTGGTATTGGCGAGCTCTGCCAGGCTGGGGCTGACCAGCGTGGTGTCACAGTGGCCCAGTCTGCCCCACATGAGCACGTTAACTGTATCCAATGCTGTGCCGGTGATGCGTGGGCTGTGACAGACAGTTCTTGGCTCTTTCTGTATTTATATACAAAAAACACTTGTTAAGAAAAATGAGTTTAAACATGTATGTATTTCCCAGAATAGCATATGTCCCATATCATGTGCCATACTTTGGGTGCTAAAACTACTTTTTATTTTTTTCAGTCATTGTTTGCTTTTGGAGTTAAATTCTCTAAATGGGAACTACTGGTCACCCAGAACAGGTCAGAAGGTTCCAGACACTGTAGTTACCCAGTCTACTGGAAAAGATCAGTAACGACTTCACTAAAACGCTTCCCTTGAATGGTGGAAGTGGAAGCCCAATATTAGGAAACTGAAAATGAAGGAGAATGGAGGATTTGAATGGGAGGAAGAAAAGCATTCTTGATGAAGGTGAAAAACGTCTGTGGTAGGAGACCGGGGAGACCTGAGCCGTGATGACTCTTGGCTGTGGTCAGCAAGGAGCTGATCAGTTACAGATTTAGAAACTGGTTTAGACCTGGGCAGTGATCCAAGATGTGGCCTTGTGAACGAAGGCTTAGGTGAGGAGGGCAGCAAAGTGCACTTTAGTTGAGGAGGTGGTCGCGCCCCAAGGGTTGGGTCCTGAAGGGCTGTCCCTGCGCACCTTCGTGTGACTGGAGTGCCGACCAGAGGAGAGAGGGGAGCAGCGTGAACGGTTGCTGGTGTTCTTGAGCGCGACATCAGCCAGGAGGCAGCTACACCCATGACAGGGAGACGCAGACCTGGTGACTCACAGCGCTTGAGAGGAGACCGTGGATCCGAAGACCTAGATTTGATTCCCCCCAAGCTTGGTGATCTTGGGCAGATTAGTTTTGCTGTGAATGTTTTCATCTGTACAGTGACGATGGTGATACTTGTACCTGCAGAGAGTTGCTGTGAGGATTGATGAGATGGTGCACGCAAAATGCTTGGCACATCGTGTGACAAATGGTACCAACAGTTTGCTACGAAGGTGGTTATTGTTCTTCACTTCTGATATTGTGAGGTGGTTGTACAGCAAGTGGAACATGAGAAGGATTAATTAAAGAGACAGAGGTGTTTTCCAAGGGCTGATGGTGGTCTTGCTTAGGAAAAAAGAAACTTGGTTTATCCTAACAATAGTGGGATAGTAGTGGTGAAGTGAAAGTTTAAAAAGCACTGTTAATAATGGTGCTGGTGATGCTCGAAGAGAAAAGTCATTCTTTGGACAAGAGTTAGAAGTAATAAAATACTGAGTTATTTTCAGTGATAGTTAGGTTTTGTACCAGTTCTCTGACAGCTATACCTTTTTATGACTGAACTTTCTTCAGGAAAAAAAACTTGAGTCTGCAACTCCAGCGCCCTGTCCCCCCATTGAAATAGTTATTTTAAAAATGTGGTTGTTGGTAACGTGAGGAGTTTGCCCACTGTTGCAGTCTAGCAGTGCTGACCTGCGTTGCAGTAGTTTAGAGAATTAGGAGCAGCGAGTGCTGGGAAGGTCTGGATGCGGCTGTAGGAATTAAGAAGTGGGCACGCTCTCCCTGTACCGCTTCAGCTCTGCCCCTGTGCCCAGGACAGAAACACACAGTGTGGTCTGGATAGGAAGCCTTTATTTCAGTGGATCAAGATTTAGTTCTAGCCAGGAGGTGGAGAATGTTGCAAGAGTTTGTGTAAGATGAAATGATGTATTTCATAGATACAGTGAAAGCAGATGGAGTTAAAGGGCAGCGGTGGAAGATGTCTTTTGTTCACTTATTGAACTCATTATTTGAGGCCTTAGCACATGCTAGGAGCATACAAAGATGAAATAAGCTGCCCTTAATTATCTACCATCTAAAGGAGACATGTAAACAGTTAAATTCAGGGATGGTGACTCTTTGAACCTAAAGAAAAGAAATAGATGGAACTGATGCTTGAGAGTCAGGGGAGACTAGCAAATGAGGGTGAGACTCTTCCAGAGCTCAGTGTTCTCATCAGAGTTGCTTCCTGGAGGCATAAGTTCCAAGTATTTATCAAACATACCATAGAAGCTAGGAAAACTGCTTCTCATCATCTCAAATGATTTCATTGTTGATTTGAGTTTGTGTTGTGTCCTTAGGGTGGTGTACCATGGCCGATTTTGCCCAGGGAAGTTTTGCGGTAGCAGATTATGCCTTGTTAGAAGATTGCCCTTATGTGGACGATTGTGTTTTTGCCCCTGAGTTTATGTCCAGTGATTATGTTCGTGTAACTCAGCTTTACTGTGATGGAGTGGTAAGTATATTTCTTAACTCTTTTTTTCTTGGCCTTATTGCACCATATGCCAGATCTTAGTTCCCCAACCAGGGATTGAACACATGACCTCTGCATTGGATGTACAGTCTTAACCACTGGACTGTCAGGGAAGTTCCCTTAACTTTCTGTTTTTAATATGATGTCTTCTTAAAGTTTTTTTTTTTAATTAAGATATAATTGACATGACATTAGTTTCAGATGTACAACATAATGATTCAACATATGTATATATTGTGAGATCAACACAGTAAGTCCAGTTAACGTCCATCACTACAACATAGTTACACATTTTCTCCTTCTCGTGAGAACCTTAACGATTTCGTGTGCTACTTGAAATTTTACAGGGAGGTTTGTATAGTTTCTGCAAAGGTCATTTCAGATCAGAGAGTAAGCAGTGCCTCACCAGGGGTCCTGTGCAGTGCTGCTGAAAGCTTGTTTTCTGCCTGGAGGTGAGCAGGGCTCTCAGGGGAGACCCATAGAAACAGACTGGGGGAAACCCTGTGAAAAAAGGCTGAAAGACACACCGGTTGAAGATGTGTTCAAAGTGTGTAAGTAAATGTCCCGAAAGTTTTTAGTTTAGTACTGATTACCCTTATGTCAAGAGCTGGGGGCTTCCCTGGTGGTCCAGTGGTTAAGGGTCCACTTGCCAGTGCAGGGGACATGGGTTCGATCCCTGTTCCAGGGAGATCTCACCTGCTGTGGGGCAGCTAAGCCCACATGCCACAGCTGCTGAAGCCTGGGCACCTTAGAGTCTGTGCTCTGCCAGAGGAGCCACTGCGAAGAAAAACCTGTGCACCACAACTAGAGAAAAGTGTGCGTGCAGCAGTGGAGACCCAGTGCAACCAAAGTAAATAAATAAAGTTTAAAGAAATCGAGAACTGCACTTCTGCATGTTACCAGATACAAATCGAAAGATTTCTTTTCCTTTTTAGGGTAGACAGTATAAAGATTATACCCAAACTGAGGGAAACTTAGGTGAGTACATTGATATTTTAATTTTGTTGAAACAACTTCTATAGGATGTTCATTCATTCACATCAACATAATAGACTTATGTATCTTTAAGAGAATTTATTCTTTGCTGTTCTTTTTCACTAGAAATTTAAAAATCCTTTGTTAAATTGTTTTAGCTAGATATTCTTAACATCCGACAGATTCAGATATTTTATCCATTCATTTCTTACCTTTCCATATCCATTTTTGTCTTTTCCCTTAACAGTGTTGATTCATTCCAAAACAAGGCACAAAGTATTAATTTAAAACTTTTTTTTTTTATTAAGAATTTGACATCTGCACTATGTGGTGTAGCAAACCTGTTTCTGTCCTGCAAGATTACTGTGATGCCATTAAAGTCCACATCTTCTGGCCACTTCTGTTTCAACGTCAGCAGAGCTCTATAATAACACGGATGCACTCCTGTGTAAGGACCAGGTGAGTTACTGTCTGTTAAACCATTCTGTATGAACAGTGGTAAGCGTGTTGCCTTACCACTGAGGGATGCCAAGTACAATGGAAGGCTTATGTCTCCTTCTTATATACTGTTCAACTCTACTTTTGTTTAATAGAGTGGAAAAAGTTAATATTGGGATTTGGATATGAATGAATAATCTTGGTGACTTAATGAAATTGAAGAGCATTAGTTAAGGAAGAAATAATATACTTGTTCATAAATATCAGCATTATAATACAGAAGAAAGAATAAGGTATAATATTTTGTCTGCTTAATAAATAACTTGTAATTACCTAGAGGAAAGAAACAGAATTTTTATTACAGTAGTTTAAATTGAAGTATAACACAGTCAAGTGTAAAATTTAATAAATTTTTATATATGAAAACATAGTTTTTAAAAAATAAATTTATCTTTAAGTGGTTCTCATGCTTGTGAGATAAGTTTGAAGAAGTTACAGCAGCTTGAGCTGATGGAAGATATTGTGGATTTGGCAAAGAAAGTTGTGGTAAGTGATAGAATGTATATCCCACCCCCCTATTTCAAGAATATAAGTATTTATATGGTATCAGGCCCATGCTACTAATTTATAGTGGCTAACAGGAATGGTTTTAGTTTTGGTTAACCTGAGCTTACTTTGCCAACAAAGGTCCCTATAGTCAAAGCTATGGTTTTTCCAGTAGTCATGTATGGATGTCCCAGATTTAGACTATAAAGAAAGCTGAGTGCTGAAGAATTCATGCTTTTGAATTCTGGTGTTGGAGAAGACTCTTGCGAGTCTCTTTAGACTGTAAGGAGATCCAACCAGTCCATCCTAAAGGAAATCAGTCCTGAATATTCATTGGAGGACTGATGCTGAAGCTCTGGTATTTGGCCACCTGATGCAAAGAACTGACTCATTGGAAAAGACCCTGATGCTGGGAAAGATTGAGGGCAAGAAGAGAAGGGGACGAAAGAGGGTGGGATGATTGGATGGTATCACTCATTCAATGGACATGAGTCTGAACAAACTCCGGGAGATAGCGAAGGACAGGGAAGCGTGGCACGAGGCAGTTCATGAAGGTTGCAAAGAGTCGGACACAACTGAGCTACTGAGCACAGCACAGCACAACCTGAGCTTATTCTGGTATGCATGAGTTCATGCTGTGTATTTCAGAGGTTAGGTAGATGGCTGTTTTCATGGTTCTGATGTGACATGATGAGAACCAGGCTGGCTCCATTTCTTTAAAGAATAGAAATTAGAATTTGTCACCAATGAAAGTGTGCTCCTGGTTCACAGAAACCTTTGTCACAGGTTCTGAAAGTGACAGGTTCTTTCTTGTAACATAAAATCATGTCATTGTCACCACCACCACAACAAATATTTTTTCTTTGGGATAAACTTTATCATGTCAGATTTGAGGAGTTATCTGTGTACTACACTGAAAGGTTTTTTTTTTTTTTTCCTTGAAAGCCATTAATAACTTATTTCATTTGGTTATGGGGCCAAGTGTTTTTCTGTTCTTGCAAATTCTGATTGCAAACTTAAATTTAGAAAGGGCGTTCTAATATTTATTTCCTATAGATGATCCTTTGCAATAATTTATATAAGCCAATAAATTTTATAAAAAGATTTTTAGGTATAATAAACTTTAAAATCAGTACATCTAAAAGTTACACTAAATCATTTTATTATTAGAACCCTGTGTAAGACTGTTTTTGACTTGACTCAGGGTCCTTAGGACGTCAGTTGGGCATGATACTGCTCTGTACATACAGTGGTTTTTAGTTGTTCAGTTGTGTCCAACTCTTTGCGACCCCATGGACTGTAGCCCACCAGGCTCCTCCGTCCATGGGATTTCCCAGGCAAGAATATTGGAAATGATTCCCATTTCCTTCTCCAGGGGATCTGCCTGACTCAGGGATCTCCTGCTTGGCAGGCAGATTCTCTACTACTGAGCCACCTGGAAAGCCCTGTACATCCAGTAGTATTTCTAAAATGTAGAATTTTTTTTATTCACTAGAAAATTAAAGTATAATTGGCCAAATAAAAAAATGTTTTTTCTGTTTTGCAGAATGATACATTCTTTATCGGAGGCTTATTGAGAATTGGCTATAAAATAGAGAATGTAAGTGTCAACATGAGAATCCAGCACTGTGAATAAGTGGCAGTTATTCATATGTAGCATTTAGTCGTATGGATTTCTTTATTTTGCCTGAGCAGTCTCCTTATTTGGGTGGTTTGAATCATTTTCATTTTTCCCCCCATAGCTTTTTTTTTTTTTGGCAATTTGATTGTTTTTTCTTTTATTTATCTGGCATATATTCTATCCCAAATGAAATTACTAGGTCCCTGGTGTGGACATTTTTCGGTATACGATTACTGAATAGTCTCATTTTGTGGGATCTTGGTTGCTCGGCCAGGGATTGAACCTGGGCCCTCAGCAGTGAGGCTGCAGAGTCCTGACCACTGGACTGCCAGGGAATTTCTGACAGATACATGTTTGCCTTAAGCCTGACACCAGCATTGATAACTCCACTATTTCTGAAGTCTTTTCAGACATTGGAAGTATGATAACATTTCTGTGAACCCTTGACCCTTGATGAAGGTCATTGCACTGAGTGCTCGTTTGTCCAGCTGTGCACTCCTCTTGTTGTGTATATGCTTATTCTTCTCTATGCCACAGACCATTTAAAATACATGGTACCTTTGGTAACCTTAATCTGTACCTTTAATTTTGAGGTAAGGATGGAAGTCCTTGAGTAGATGAGACCTGAGAACCCTCGTTCACCTTTGTTACTGGACTCTCCTGCTCCTCAGGGCAGTCTCTGGCCAGGTTGTAGACCTCAGCTTCCTGTTCTGCAATCACTGCAGCAGCATTTTTGAGCTCTGAGGGTGGCCTGAGGTTCCCTGAAGATGTAACATATGTGAGTCTATGGTCTCTGTTAACTTGTGCGCTGGGGCCTAGCTATTCTAGGTTGCATACCAGAGTAATGAAAATACAGAGTTTTCCAAGGTTTTATTAAGAATCTGAAATGCTATATAAGAGAAATTTATAATACCACATGTAAACTTATAATTAATACATAAATGACATTTTCACTCCTCTTTTTGAAACAGAAAATCTTGGCAATGGAAGAAGCTTTGAATTGGGTAAAATACACAGGCGATGTAACAATTTTATCTAAATTAGGAGCAGTTGACAATTGTTGGCGTATGTTAAGTATTTTCTTTACTGAATGTAAGTATAAATGCTTTAAATTGTTACTTGACTTAGTTTTATAAAGGTGTTATTTTGGAAAGTAGAATGGATGGCTATGTGATTTCGTGTTTATCTTAGGATTTTTAAACATGTTTTTTCTCTTGTGCATAAGAAAAAAGACTGAATAAGAGAACTTTAACTCTGTAGTTAATTTTATTCTGTATTTCCTGTATTGATGATTTGTGTGCCTATATGTTTTTTTAAACATCCTACCAAGTGGATGCTATGAGTTCTTATATATAATACCCAAAGAAAGACTCCACACTGGGGTTCATGTATTTTCATTTATAAGAGAAATAAGTAACGGAGCTAAGGCCATAATTTTCATTTTTCTGATAATTGTTACTTTTATGTATGATAAAACTGCCTTATATATTTTTTACCTTGTGAAATATTTTTCTCTAAAGCATTTGAATGTTAGCAGTGTTTTTATAGGGATCTTGAAACAGGAAGTGTTTGACTCTTTAGTTGATGGTGACTGGTTATTTGCCATTTCCACTGAGTAGAGGGTATACTTTGTACTCTTGACCTGGGTGTTAGAAATTAAGTTTAAATATGAAGACATGTTTTCCTGATATTTATTAGATGCTGGGCTGTATAACATGAGTAGAGGTGGTTCTCTCTGTTGTTTTGGAAGCCTTTAATTATAGGCTAGATTTTATGATGAAATTAGACGACCAGTATCATGTACTGGGCGTCTGTGTGGACTTGTTTCTGAGTCTTTCTGTGTTCTCTCTTCTTTATAATAACCCTGCAAGGTAGCTGCTGTGATCCTATTTTAGAAATGAGTAAACTTTGAGAGGTTAAATGATACTTCTTTTGTCTGTTAATTAGTAGAACCTAGATAAGAAGTTAGGTCTCTCTGATCCCAAAGTTCAGGTTTTTGTTCTATAATCTTATTCTGTCCCCATCATCTTCTGAAATTCTTCAGTGTTAAGTTTTACGTACTACTTTTGCTTTGGAAATGAACATGTTTGGCTGGAGGCATAACTATAGTTTTGTTGCAATAAAATTATTATTTACTACTTATTAATAAAATCTTGTTTATGGAACAGCTTAAAATATAGAAAATGAGGTCTTGTAAACTTTCAACATAAATGTTGGTTATTACTTGCTGCATTTGAATTAGTTTATTACATTTTTATGAGAACGTTTCAAAAAATGTCTGATTTTGACTTGAGAGTTATAATGTTGAAATAAGACATTAAAAATTTTTTTTAATACTAAATATATTTTAGAAAGTAGTTTCCCAGGCTTTTGTTTTCAGAAATTTTAGTTGAATTTTGTGCTGGGTACACTGTAGCTCAGTGTTATTAAATTGACTTGAGTACTTATGAGGCCTGTTTGGAATGTGTTACAACAGAGCACTGTTAACTACAGTTAGAACTAGAGTAATACTAAGCTGGAAATAAGACCAATTAGATTGATGGCAAGCAATGAATTGAATGTTTTCTAAAACAGTTTATCAGTTGTTTAACTTTACAGACTCACCTACCTAGCCTAAGAGTGAGAATATTAACAATACCATTTATTTTAATAAATTTTTTCTCACTCTCTCCTAAAAATAACATTTAGACAAGTATCACATAACTAAAATTGTAACAGAAAACTGCAGTTTGCTTGAAGAATTTAAAACTCAAAGTTGTGCGGAGTGTCTAGAGGTGAGAATAAATATTTATTTGTAAGTATATTTTGAGATTTGCTTGTTAGAACTTTTATTAATATTCAGGGGAAAGTTCAGTATTGGCTCAGATGGTAAAGAATCCGCCTGCAATATAGGAGACGTGGGTTCAATCCCTGGGTTGGGAAGATCCCCTGGAGGAGGGCATGACAAGTCACTTCAGTATTCTTGTCTGGAGAATCCCCATGGTCAGAGGAGCCTGGCAGGCTACAGTCCACAGGGTCGTGAAGAGTCGGACACAACTGAGCAACTAAGCACGCAGCACATCTGAATATAAGGAGAACTCCTATAGAATTTGATAACATATTTGAGAGAAATTTTTAATAAATTTTGATTGGAATTGGTTTTGGAAGAGGAAGACATCTTGATCAGAATTTTAAAATTTTTTAAATTTTAATTTACTTATTTTAGGCTGCACGGGTTGCTGCGTGGGCTTTCTATGGTTGTGGCGAGCAGGCTTCTCATTGCAAACCACAGGCTTCAGTGCCTGTCTAAGGCAAACAGAGGGTGTGCAGGTTTCAGTAGATGCAGCGGGTGGACTTCCGTAGTTGTGGTTCACGGGCTCTGGAGTGCAGGCTCACCTGTTGTGGCACATGGGCTTGGTTGCCCCTAGGCACATGGGATCTTCCCAGACCAGGAACTAACCAGTGTCCCCTGCATTGGGAGATGGATTCCCAACCTCTGGACAACCAGAGAAGTCCCAGAATTTTATGTTAAAGATTTAAACTGAAGCTTGATTTTTTAAAATTTAAAAGGCTTTTAATTAATTGAAAGAGTATGATTTTCTTTGGGACCAGCTTTGTTGACATGTAATTCATATGTCATACAGTTTACTCAGAGAAAATAAGATTTTAAAAACTAAATTTTTAGAAAAGGATTTAGGAAATTATTTTTCTATTCATGATATAATCCAATAAATAATAGTTTGTTTATTTTGACAATTTGAATGTTTCTGTTGAACTTTTAGTTATAGCTATAGCATATTTGATTTCATGCCCTTCTTTTCCTGCGTTTTGTTTTTATTTCATCTTTGCTAACTTTGTCACCTCATTTTTTGAGGGGCAATTAGTCTAATCAACATTTCCTATATATTATTGATGTATATATTTTTTAAGCTCTCACGTTTATTGAATGGTATCACATTTTCTAGCCTAAAATTAAAATTCTGCCTTGAATCTATTTTTTTTTCCTGCTATGCAGGCATAATGTATGTTTAAAAGTGGACCTGCCAAATATGGTACACAGGGGATTAATTGTTCATATTATTCATAATGTAGTGGTTTTGTTTGCTTTTTAATATTCCTTTTAACAAAGTTAGCCCTGAGTCATTAGAGACAGGCTTCTTTAAATGTGTATGCCAAAACATTGGGTACTGAATTCTCAATTTCTACATAAGTAATCCCCCAGATTATTTTTGACTTCTAAGATAAAAACCCAGAATCATTTTCCCTAGGTTTTTGGGTTCCTGATTCTTTTTGAATGTAATTGATGAATCTTCTTTTACTTTGATTTCTCAGCAAGGAGAACTAATGAAAATGAAAGGAAATGAAGAGTTTTCCAAAGAAAGATATGATATAGCTATTATCTATTACACCAGAGCCATTGAATGTAGGTAAGAGCAAAATGGAATATTGAGACCCTTTCTATGTGGCAGATCACGTTAGAGTGCTAGTCAGTATGAAAGAAACACAAGATGAGGAACTGGAGAGTATCTTCAGTTTGCTATGCAGAATGTTTTCTCACCCGTAGGTATAAGAAACATGAGGTGAACTGAATAGATGAACTTAAGTTATATAACTTAAGCCTGTTAGGCAAAATTTTGAATTTGCTTCTATCCTGCCCCAGTTTGTTCCCAGGCTTTCCAGTACAGAGTCATCTATTTTTTCTTGGACTCATTTTCCCTTCTTCTAATAACTTCCAAATTATTGACTGATAAGAAAGAATTAGTTACTAATTCTTTACTAATTAGTTAACTAGTTACTAGATGTCACCCATTCAGGGATTTGTGGTTTCTATGAGGGGACTTTTAAAGGATAAAAGTTGGGATTGTTGAGAGAATATATGTGTTCTACCTTATCTTCTGTTTGCCCAGCTGCTAGAATTTTGTAGCATTCTTACACATGTACCTCACTTGGTTCTTCCTGACATCTTTGCTGGGCCATCTAATACTGTAGCAGCCTTAGGAGGGTGTGCTATAGACAGCTGCTCTCTTTCTATATGTACCCATCTCCACAGGGAATGAGTGAACCTAGGTAGCAGACCACATCTGAAAGGTTGCCTGTCTGTCCTAGGAAGAGGTGGAGATAATATAGGTGGAATAAGATAAAACCAAATGGGGCAAAGCTTGAAGTCACGCTATTTAAATTACTGTTGCAGTTTACAGATGTCCTTTGTCAAGGTTCTGACTTACATAAAAGTGTTCTGTCCTCTACAGTGACAACATGCTTGTAGTTCGCTAGATTTTTAATGTCTCATTTGATCCTTTCAGCAGCCCCTACAGTGCAACAGAAAAAGTAGAACTTTTAGACTTCATTTTGAATACAGAGAAGTTGAGTTGATTTGAACAAGCCTCAGGAAGTGAAGGAACCAGGACTTAGCCAGTTAGGACTCCAAATCCTATATTCATTTCTGCTCTGCCAAACAGATATGAAGGTTTTGAAAATTTTTTCTTGCCTTATGGCTTCTGTGTTATGTTTTTGTTTTAAATGTAATATTCTTTACTGATGAAACACTGTTTTTTTAAAGGCCTGAAAATCACCTGCTTTACGGTAACCGAGCTCTTTGTTTTCTTCGTACTGGACAATTCAGGTCAGTTGCTTAGAGTGCTTAATCACTCAGCTGTTATGCTAAATACCTATATTTGAGAAATATTTCTGTTTGCAGTTAAAAAATGCAAGAAAATCCTTCAGTAGTTCTTTGGCAGAAATAATTAAATGGTTAAAGAGAGCTCTGTAGGCTTTATATATAATAACAGCAATGACAGAAACAGTGATTTTTTTTGTTAAGAGTGGATAGCATATGCTTTGCTTTATTTTAAGCACTTCATGTAGGTTGTCTAATTCTCAACAACATGTTTAATAGGGCTTCCCAGGTGGCTCAGTGGTAAAGAATCCGCCTGCCAGGGCAGGAGATGTGGGTTCAATCCCTGGACTGGGAAGATCCCCTGGAAGAGGAAATGGCAACCCACTCCAGTGTTTTTACCTGGGAAATCCTATGGACAGAGAAGCCTGGCGGGCTACAGTCCATGGGGTTACAGAGAGTCAGGCACAACTGAGCGACTTGGTGTATTTAATAGGTAGATAATGTTATTTTCCATATTTTACGCATGGATAAGCTCATACCATTAGTAATTGTGAATTTTGTTTTACCCTGCTCCACTTTTTTTCAGGCTGTGATGTAGTGATGCCAAGATTCAAACACAGCTCTTACCTGATTATTCATAATCTATGTTTATAACACCTATAATATATTACCTTATTTTGCTCTTAGCTAATCTGTATAGTTCTGGAAGAATTCTTGCTGTATTTGTTTCCTCTGTATTAGTATGAATAAAACTAAGTAAATGTCCTTCATAAGGGAAAGAAAGGTTTAATGATTTAACTATGAGAGTGAAATTATAGTTAGTTCCTCATGTTGAACTGAGCTTGTATTTATTAGTTGAGAAAGATTGTTGACAGTGCTCCCATGATTTTATTGTCTCTCAGCTTATAGTTTTTAGAACTTAAATATTAAGCATGAATGTTGAGCAGTGTAGACTGTTACATTTAACTCTGTCTTACAGGATTGTTTTAGGAATACATCCATTCAGTAGAAAAATACTAAAAACTAACTATAAAAAACCACGTTAGAGGCTGGGATCCTCAGAATAAAGCTGCGTAGGCATAAGGTCCTGCTTAGTTATTAGTTATAATTCCTATTTGCATCTTGCCTTTCTGTTGCCAAAAATAAAAAGAGGATACCTGGCAAGTTATAGAATTCTCACTATACATGAAGAAAGAGCACACCAGTTTCTCAGGGGAAACGGTTTTCCTGATGTTTGGTTCTGGAAGAAATTTCTTCTATGGTTTACAAGTAATATGAACTGAGTGATGGGGTAGAGAACAGTCTCAGCAGGATTCCTGTTCAGAGCAAAAGAAACACACCCTGAGAGTGCAGTTTTGGTTTTCATCAGTAGTTTTTCAAATTAAGGTTCTTATAAGAGCAGAGAGTCTGCTATCAGTTGTTTTTCAGGGAGAGTACTTACATTGGAGTGTGGGAGGTGGGAGTGGGGAGTATGGTGTATTCCAAGTATACAATTTTCAAAAATAACATTTATGTTTTTCTTTTATTATAAACAGAACACTTTCTCATGGTAGAAAATTTGGAAAATACAAGAGTTTAAAAAGAAGAAAATAAAAAATCACCTCCTCGGAGAATACCGCTGTATTAACGTTATGCAGCTTTTAAATGGCTTAAGCCGTGGATAACCGAGGCTATCTAGTCTAGAGGAATGGATGGGCTTGACACAGTCTTCCATCAGTACCACTGTCCTCAACTGGTTCTGGCAAGAAATGGGCTGCACATGTCTTTAGGTTACTGCCTCTGGCTAGGTCCAGACTTGCAGATATCCTGTGCTGTTTGAAGGCCGTTCTGTATGCTCTTAAGGTGAATAGGTTGGCTGGCAACTTGACTAGCCTCTTGTGAAAATCAAGGCACCTGTCTGAAACTTTAGAGTGGGTTGAAGGTCATCCCCTCTGCATAGGGGATCCCTTGGAGCTGAGAGGCAAATGAGGGGTTTCTGCCTTCTTTTGTGAGTATTCAATGCTAGACACTCAAGCAGCAGCCTGCTGAAACTCTGCTCTGAAGGA
Source organism: Oryx dammah (assembly GCF_014754425.2). Classification (NCBI taxonomy): domain Eukaryota; kingdom Metazoa; phylum Chordata; class Mammalia; order Artiodactyla; family Bovidae; genus Oryx; species Oryx dammah. Next base: position 8,052,345 of record NW_024070186.1, on the reverse strand, counting down.
GGTGCATCGAAGAAAAATACGGAAGCCAGGTAGCCTGGTGAGGTCAAGGTCAAGAGTAGGGTTGTGCATCCATCCTTGTACCTCCCAGCTGACGGTCTAGCTTTGTGGGTCAACTCCATAGCACTTTCCTGTAGAGGCAGGTCAGCAGCATTTCCTTGTTAGGCAGTCGCCAGTATGTGCTGGATGCTTGTTTAATGTCAGAAGCATGATGCCTCCTTGGTTTTACTGGTGTTTCCCACCTCATTCACTATTTACCTGACTTGCTTAGTAATGGAGGGATAATGTTTCCTGAACCTGAAATGCACATAACTCCTTATCAAGTGAGTAGATTATATTACTTCAGAAAAGAACACACTGCCAGCGATTCAGACGTGCCCTTGACCCAGGAGGACCCATGCCATTTAGCTGAGTTACCAGGATTGAGAGGTGTTGAAGCCCTCCTCTCTAGGGCTGGTACATCTGTCATGAGAATCTGGCTGAGCAGCTGATGGTGAAGCATTCAGCCTCCCTGGCACTGTTTTGAGTGCTTTTCCTGTGTTAACTCATAAAACCCTCCCAGCCCTGTGAGATAGGTGCTGCTGGGTCTTTCTAGATGAGGAACCTGAAGCCTGGGCAGTCAGGCAATGTCCTCAGACACTCACTGGGTGGTGTGAACCCAGGTGGATGCACAGTCTCTACGATTAATCACCAGGCACAGGTGATGATAGGCTCAAACGGCAATGTGAAAGTTGAAAAAAAAGAATGATCTAAATAGTCAATAAACATGATTATCCTTACAGGACATGCAGATTAAAAATTGTGAGTCTCTCTTTCGTACCCATCAGATTGGCAAACATTTTAAAACCTCATAGCACCAAGTGTTTGAGAGGACGTGGAACAAAGGACTTTCATACTCGGCTGGAGAAATATCTAAATCGGTGCAGTCACTGTGGAGAGCCGTGTGGCAAGGTGAAGACGTGTACTCTCCTGCCCGCTTCTGGGCTACCCGAGAAGATGTGTGCAAGCCTTCATTAGAGCGTTGTGGTTAAGAGTAAAGAAATGGAAACCACCTAAAAGTCCATCTATAGGGAATGGATAAAATGAATTATGGTATATTCATACAATGGAATGCTGTGCAGCAGTTAAAATGAATGCAGTGTTGAGTGAAAAAGCAAGTTGCAGAATGATTTGTACGGTATGATGCCATTTATGTGATGTTTTGAAATGGGCAAAATGATATGCATATGCATAAGTAAATCATAGTATGTATTAACAGTGACTTTGAAGTGCATGGGCATGTTAAAATACCAATGGAGTGGCTGTCTCTGGGGAGGGAGGGAGGGAAATGGATTGGAGCTGGGAAAGATGGTTCACAATGAATGTCACCTGTAACAAACCTGGCAAGAAGATCTGAAGTAAATATGGCAAAATGTTAAGGTCTTGCTAAGCTGGTCCATGGGTATTGATTATGTTAATGTTATTCTGTACTGTACTGTTATGTATATTTGATACAAAGTGTAATTAACAATGCACATAAGATGAAACACCAAGCATTAGGATAAAGTAAGTGAAAAATAATCTTGAAAGGGGAGAAACACAAATATTTTAAGGCCACTTTGGCTGGGAGCCTGAGGTGAGGTATTTGTGGGGAAAATGTTTCATTCAGAAATGGTTCAGCATGGTGGTGGAGGTTTTAATGCCACGTAGTTGGTTTGTAAATCTGACCACCTTTGGGTGGATACAGGTGAGACCAAGAGCCAGTCAGAATGCTTAGCGTTCTCCCGAGGTGTCCCGCTCCAGGAAACCTGCAGAATGGGGCTGGGGTGAGGGAGGGGAGGGCGGGCTCGCACTCCTTCCTGCCAGTCCTTTACGCTGAGCCTGTGTGCGGTGCATCCCAGAGTGCCTGGCTGGGATGAGACATCCTTTATATTCCGGTCTTCTATAAGTCCACGTTTTAAATAGAATTTGAGAGGTCGAGAGCATCTTAGAGTGATGCTTTTAATTGAGGTAATTAAAAAATTTCAGATTAGAGCAGACTCTAGAAAAAGCAATCAGGCATCTATAGCCTCTGTGGTTGCAATAGTTATACAAGGTAGATGATTAGGGTTACTGTTTAATTCATTCTCAGTGGGAGTCAGGTGTGGTAAGTTGAATTCTTTGGTGGGATGGAATAAACTGTGTAATAGGAAATGTAATTGGAAAAGGGGAAAGCTTAGTCTCGGATATTTTAAATTTACTTAGGAAGAGTTAGAATTTTAAAACTTGGTATTTACTCTGACCCTTTGGTATTTAACTACCCTTAGATGGTATTCCCTTCTGTTAGCTCCCAACTTGTGAATAATAGCAGGCAGCTAGATTTTAAATGATTGTATGTGTGTGTGTTTCTGAATTGAGGTCTGAGGTGTAAATCAAGTAAATTGCATGTTTTTGTTAGAATTTTCAAAAATCTTAGTGTATGTGGGGCGTTTTTAGTGTGTGTATTGGTTGATGAATTATTCCTTACTCTGTTCTCTTACTTGTATGGTCTCTATTTTGCTTTAAAAAATGCTGAATTTGCTTTCGAAGGAAATAGTTACTTTTTCAAACTTCTTTGAGGTGCACCCCTTTTTAAAACACAGTACCAAATACACATCATAAAAAGTTAAAAGAGTATGAAAGGATAAACTGAAAACTCTTGCCCCCCTGAAACCCCTGCCCTAATCCCTTTCTTCAGATCCTTATGCATTTCTGTAATAGTTTATGCCTATATGAACACTTACTACTTTGAACCAGATGAAGTTGCCATTTTTATAAGTCAGAATAAGGCATTTTCGTTTGGTTCAGTATAACGTATGTGTCTTTTGTTTTAACATGGATAAGAGCATATTATATACCCTGTTGTACATCTTGCTTCTCTTAATATTTAACTGTTGGATTTGTTGCACATCAGTGAATACTGACATCTACCCCAGTTTTTATTCATGACTGCATAGTGTTTTACTATGTACTAGTTTGTATTAGAACATAGCTTATTTCCAGTTTAAAAAGTTAGCTAAAACTGTGTAATATCCTTTTATGTTTTACACTCTGATACAGTATACATAGATATGTAGGATAAATTCCTAATAAGAATTTATTTTACTTGGATGAAAGAACATATGTAATTTTACTTCCAGACACTAACTTTTGATCTAAAATGTATGTGTGATTAATAGTCACTGCATATTTGACGGTAACTGACCATTCCATCTGAATCCTGCTTTTGTTGCTTCATTGTGAGATCGAGAAACTTGGGGAGTAAAGATGTTATTTCTTTGTGATATGGTCAGGCCCTGAAAATGACAATTTGCCATAAGGGGGAAAGATGATAACTCTTTTGTGGCATTCAAAGTTCTCACATACTTAGGTGCTGTGGTTCGAGAGAGTCAGTTAATAGCATTTCCTTCCCCTCCCAAGTCCAGAACTATTGAAATCACTCGAGCTCTGAAGAAATCCACCCTACTCACCCCTCTAAGTTCTCATTTAATTGGGCATCGGGCTATTTTAGAAACCCCCCAGGTAGTACTAATGTGCAGCCAGGATTGCCCACTGGTCTAGAGAGAGTGTGGGCTGACATTAGAAGGGAAGCTGGGACTGAGCTTTGCTGGACAGAGAAAGTGGCCAATTGGAGAAGGATGAAGCTGCACAGGAGACTCCTACGAGGTTTGCCAGAGAGCTAGGAGGAGAGTCAGTGTAGGATCCTGGAAGCGGGTGAGAGAGTGGCCAGCAGGGCCTGTTGCTGGAAAGCCCTTTGGAACTTGGGTTTAGTTCTATGGACACCTAGTTCCCTAGGGAGAGCCGTCAGCGGGAAGCTTGGCACAGATGCCAGGCCTGAGTGGGCTCAGAAGTGAGGATGAAGAGATGGAGGCAGCCAGCACAGGCAGCTGGTGAAGGCATTTGGGCAGAGAGGACCGAAGAGGTTTGCCATTGTATTCAGGTGATTTTGGCTGCAAATAATAGAGATCTCTTAATTCAGCTGGTTTAAATGGTGAAGAAAACTTACTTGATCCAAGAGTTCCAGAAGATGATTCTAGGGTTGTGTATGTAGTGAGTGATTCGACAATGTCATCAAAGACCTAGGTGGTTTTTTTTTTTCCAGCTCCACCATGTGACTTGGACCTCAGACTGCCCGCCCCCTCAGGATGGCAGGAGGGCTTCTGTAATTCAGATACCACACTGAACATTACAGCCTCCCACAGAAGGATGACTCTTGTACTCCTCAAAAGAAAAATTTTAATACACATATTGAGAGGTGTACAGTTCATAAGTGTGCAGGTTGAATTTCCAGATGCAAATAACCATACTCAGCATCCAGATCACAAACAACCCCAGTACCCTGGAAGTCACCCTTGTTCCCCCTCAGTCACTGCCCACTTCCTCCCCCAGGATAACTCCTGTCGTGACACCATAGGTTAGTTTTGCCTGCTTTGTGCAGTATAAACAGAATCATGTGATACGTGCTCTTTATGTCTGGTTTTCAGCATTGTGTTTGAGATCCATGTTGTTGCATGTAGTTGTGAAGTGTTCATCTATTGCATGAATATACCACATTTTATCCATTCTATTGTTGACGGGCATTTGGGGGTTTCTGGTACTTTTACAGATAGTGTCATTGTGAACATGTCTTCATTTCTGTTAAGTATGTAATACAGGAGTGGCATTACTGGGACAGGAGGGTGTGCTTATGCTCAGCTATGCACATAATTTGCACCGTGGTTGCGTCATTTTACACTCCTGCCAGCAGCACATGAGAGTTTTAGTTCCACGTCCTCACTAACAGTTATTATTTTGTGTCATTTCATTTAGACATTCTGCTAAGTGTGTAGTGATATGATGCTGTGATTTTAATTTGCATTTCCTTAAGTTAATTTAGGAGGTTTAAGTTGAACATTTGTTTTTCATATGCTTATCGACCAGTCAGATACCTTTTGTTAAGTGCCTGTTTGAGTCTTTTTTTTTTTTCTCTTTTGAGTTGAATGTCTTATTAGTAGGTTTTTAAAAAATATTCTGGATAGGAGTCATTGGTCAAAATACGAATATGACAAATGCCTTCTCACACTCTGTGGCTTGCCTGTTTTTGCTTTCTTCCCATGAACGCAAGTAGTAATTTTAACGTACTACAATTTATCACTTTTTTTCCTTTATGGTAAGCGCTTTTTGTGTTCTGATTATAATCTTTGCCTACTCTGCAAAATACTCTTTTGTTTTCTAAAAGCTTGACCGATTATTGGTATTTAAATCTCCTATCCATCTGGGGAGCTCCAGGTGGCGCTAGTGGTACAGAACCCGCCTGCCAGTGCAGGGGACAGAAGATACACGATTTGATCTCTTTGTTGGAAAGATCCCCAGAAGAAGGGCATGGCAGCCCACTCCAGTATTCTTGCCTGGAGAATCCATGGACAGAGGAGCCTGGTGGGCTACAGTCCATGGGGTGGCAGAGAGTCGGACTCGACTGAGCACACATGCATGAGATAGGCCATGATCCGTCTGGAGGTGGTTGTTTGTATGAGGTAGGGGTCAAGGTTCATGTGAATGTCCAGTTGACCCAGCCCTATTATTGTTTTCTTCTAGCCTTTGTTTTGGGTGTTTTTGGATCACTCCCCCCTCCCCCACTCCAGGGCCAGCCTTGGTGGGGCTGCTATTCCCAGGGCCAGAGAGAGGGTCTCCCCCTGCCTCTGAGGGATGTGGCCAGAGTAGGGTGCCTCGCTGCACCCACCCTCGGCTTCTTGTGGAGCCTGTGAGTGGGGCTCAGACTGCGTCTCGCTGCTCCCTAGTCTTGCTCCTCTTGAGGTCACCCAGAGCCTGGCCTTCCCTGCAGCTCGGACTGCTTCCCAGCATAGCCAACCCCCCTCAGCCCTGCCCCTCCTTGCTTCCTGGGCCCCTGTTTTGGAGCCCTCCCCTCTGATCCCCCAATCTGATCCTCTTCCCCCAGCTTCACCTCTGCCCTGAGGCTTCCAGAGCGGCTCTGCTGAGACAGCCCCTTGGTGTCTCTTTCCTGAGCCGGAGACCATAGGCCTCTGCCCTCACCTCCAGCCCTCACAGGCTCCGACTCGGGAACCCTTGCTGTCCCTGCCCCTCCTCTCTACCTCCGGGATGACGCTCTCACCCCCACCCCTCTGCCCCCCAGACCCTGTGTACACTCTGTCCTCTCTACCTGGGATGCTCTTTCCCAGCATCACAGGGCTCCCTCCCTCCCTTCATTAGAGTTTCAGCACAAATATTCACCTCTTCCTAGAAGCCTGCCCTGACCCTTTTTCCTCATAATTCACTCTCTCCACCTCATTAGCTTTCATATGACTTGGAAATCGCTTGTTTTTTATTTCCATATTATCTGTCTCCCACTGGAGTATTAGCCCCAAGAGGGCAGGGCTGTGTCCAGCTTGTCCACACTGTGTCCATAACACAGCGCCTGTATGCCCATATGTAGCAGATGCTCAAGAAGTGGGTGGGTGGGTGGATGATAGAGGAGGAGGACTCTTTGGCTTTTCCATTTGCTTGCAGGCCTCCCCCCGCCCCCGACAACCCTGCAACGTTTTTGTGCTGCTGCCTCAGCTCTGCCTCCACCGTGTATATGGAAGACACATTTATTCACGCATCCGTTCACTCAGTGTTTAAACGTATAAAGAGTGCACAAGCATCTCTGCGTAGCAGGCTCTGCACTGCCTGCAGGGATGTGGAAGAGACCCCCTCAGCCGACCCAGCCCCATCTTTTACGAGTATGTTTTCTCCGTGCACTGCAGTATTAGCTTTGCCATACAGATCGGGTGACTGTATCAGGATCTGTAAGGATCTGTTTCTGATTTCTGTATCCTCTTCTGTTTGTCAGGCCGTCTAGATAGCTTTTGAATTTTATCTTTAAAATGTATATATGGTCTTTTAGTAGGTATTGAGGAGAAGGTAATGGCACCCCACTCCAGTACTCTTGCCTGGAAAATCCCATGGACGGAGGAGCCTGGTAGGCTGTAGTCCACGGGGTCGCTAAGAGTCGGACACGACTGAGGGACTTCCCTTTCACTTTTCACTTTCATGCATTGGAGAAGGAAATGGCAACCCACTCCAGTGTTCTTGCCTGGAGAATCCCAGGGACAGGGGAGCCTGGTGGGCTGCCGTCTCTGGGGTCGCACAGAGTCGGACACGACTGAAGTGACTTAGCAGCAGCAGCAGTAGGTATTGATGTGTGGTAGAATAAGTTAGCTAGTTTTGTTCTTTGTAATCTTTTTGTTTTGTTTCTTGGTTGTTTTTGTATCGGTTTTTAAGAGTGAGTGGTCCCCTCAGTTCTGGGTCACACCTAAACTGTGTACCCCTAAACCACTCAGTGGAGAGTGGATTTGTGATGACTGGCTTAAACTTAACTAGGAATTATCTCAGTCTTAGAGGTGGACCCTCACAACAAGTGTCTAGCAGTCAGAGGAGGAGGTTAGCTGCTGGGTAGATTACCAACAGTGTTTCCTTAGGGTTTAAGACATTTATTTATTTTTTACTTGCCTTTTAGAAGATGAGAGATCTGAGCAGATTAAAAGTCAGTAGGAAGTTGCATGACACCGTCAATGTACTTCATACCACTGAATTTTACATTTGAAATGATTCATGGGGTAAATTATGATGTGTGTTTCACCATAATAAAACATACTGATGGGGTAAATTCCTTAAATGGAATGTCTGATTTTATGAGAGAGAAGGGATGATTGATACTGTAAGGATGGGTAGTTACATGGCACAAGTGGAGGAATCAGCCACAGGAGGAGGAAGAAACTTTCATTGTAAGGGAGAAAACTCAGGGCTAGATTGAGGGAGTTCTCTTTGATATATCCAGTTTACTCGTTGAAATAGCAGCAAAGCTCATTGGCTGAAAGGGGAGTTGGAAGGAAAGGACCTAAGTTTTTTTTTTTTTTGGCTACTCTGCAAGGCATACGGGGTCTTAGTTCTCTGACCAGGGATCAAACCTATGCCCCTCTGCATTGGAAGTGCAGAGTTTTAACCACTGGACCACCAGGATGTCCTGGAAAGGACATAAGATTTGAAATGGTCATTTAACAAAATTAGAGAATGATTTGATCTATAATATTGGTTAATACCGTTGAAGGCCCCTTTGGGTCGTTGGGATCCTGAGTAAGTAGTACTCCTGGTGTGCTCTGCCGTGTTTTTTCTCTGGTAGTACTTGGCTCCCTACATGTGGTCCTGGAGAACACAGGAAGCAGGGCTCATCCAGAATTGGGTTTTGCCGTAGAGCAAGATGTAAACATAGGGACAAAGAAGTATGCAGCTGTATGCATGGGAATATGAAATGAGGAACCAGCGAATCAAGACAGATCAATAAGGAAGTTTAAAAGAGAGAGAAAATGGGTAAGTCAGTGAGGTGAGCCCCCTGAGAAGCTAGTAGGAATAGCTGAATAAGGAGGATGGAAGGAGCTATGCTATCAGGGGAAAGAGTGGGATGCCTGAATTAGTGATTTTGGGCTCTGAACAGTTTTGAGCAGTGATAAAGTTCCCTGGGACAGCGGTGGTGGGTGGCTGAGCTGGGCAGAGGAGGCCACTGACTCTAAGGAAACTATGAGAGACCAGGTGCTAGACCTCAGTGCTCGACAGTTTACAGTGTACTGTGTACTGTGACAGTTACAGTGTACTGTGCTTGAGCATAGTATCTGAAAACAGGAAAACCCAAAATTGTTAACCTCATCTTAAAGATGGGAAAGTGACCCTAAAGAGGTTAATTACTTCATATCCGCCCCAGTGAGAGTTAGTGATGGCGCTGCACTTAATCTCATGTCCCAACTTATGCTCTGTCCATTATAGCTTAGCCAGTGTGTTGTGTGAAATATCTGGGACTTTTATTCTCCAAGATCAGAAGTCTTGCTGACAATACCACATAGTACCAAAAAAACTTCATGCGAGTAATAATAAGGTAGGGATAGGTGAGGTATAGATAGTTGTGTGCAGGAAATACTCCAGAAATATTGAAAGTACCTGTTCTTGGGTAATTGTGATTGTGACTGGGTGACTTTTTTCCTTTGTTTTGCTTTTCTGTATTTTCCAAATTTCCTATAATGGACATATATAGACTAAAAAAATTAAAAACTAGATTGTATATGGAAAATTAAAGTACAGATAGATACACATTATATAATACCCTTTGAAAAATTTGAGTATTTTATTTCCTTTTCCTTTAGAAATGCACTTGGTGATGGAAAGAGAGCTACCATTCTGAAGAACAGTTGGACAAAGGTAGGTTTCTTGCATGCTTCACTTTGGCTAAACAGTGCCGTACAACTTTGTGAAAAGTCTGTTTACAGGATATAAATCCCTGTGTAAAAGTGCTGGTTGAAATTAGATGGAGCTCAGGAGCATGGCAGTGGAACCTTCAGTTTCATAATCAGAGAGGACCCGCAGCCCAGCGGTAAGGGCCAAGTGTGTCTGTCGGGCCTGAGTGGTTGAGGTGTCAGCATCCGCACATTGTGGAAGGATTAAGGACCTGACTGTGGAAAATGAGGCTTAAAACTCAGGAGTGTCTGGAGACTAGCTTTGTAATCTTGAAGTGGGAAAGGGTTTCTTTACATAGATACACAGGTCAGAGAAGGAAAAAACTCTGATAATTATCTCAAGCTTAAAATTTTCTGTATGTTGGGACACCATAAATGAAATTATAGTCTGGGAAAAGATAGTTTGTCATATATAGAACAGAAATAACTTGATAGGACTTTACATTCAAAATATGTGAAGAACAGAAATAAACTCAGTAGAAAAATGGGCCCATGAAATAAGCATTTAAGAGATGAGGAAACCTGAATGGGCAATAGGAAAAAAAAGATTGCATTTCCTAGTAATTAAAATAATAAAGAAATAGAAACCAAGAGAGCCTAATAAAGAACCTCCAAACATACCTACATGTATACCCACAAGTGCAAAAAACAGTGATATTGTTTGGGTTCTTCCAATAGGTGAAAGTTAGAGACTGCTAGTCCTTCGTGTTGGTAGCGTGTTTGCTGACAGGAGCTCTCAGTAAGCCTGTGGGGTATGAGTTGGTCACAGCCACCTTGGAGAGCTCTGTTGTTGTAATTGATTCCAAGGGTGTGTACTCCACAAACTTGCCTATGTGTACGTGATGAGACGTGCAAGCTTGGTCACTGCACTATGGTTTTAATGACACAGAACTGCAAATACCTGAGTGCACATTAATAAAGCAGTGGACCAGTGTGGTATTTTCGTTTGGTCAAAGTTATTACTGCGATCCCTCTGGTCAGCCCCCTGTGTGCCTTTAGCCACCCATCTTTGCTGCGGCCTCACTCCTGCTCGCCTCCCCTTTGTCCTCTGTCAGCCCTGGGCTGCCTCGCTGTGCTCGCGTGCACCAGGCCCACTCCCACCGCATGCTTGTTCTTCCCTCTGCCTAGGGTCAGACAGCCTTTCCCAGAGCCTGAGTGAACTCCCTTGGTTCCTTTCCTTCTTCCCTGAGAGTTCTCTTCCCAGTGACCTTCCCTGAGCAAACCTGGTCCTTCCTAGACATTTGCTTATTTTTCTCTGCTTTATCTTTTTACCTCTTAGCGTTTAACATGATTGCATATATGTATGTTGTTTAAGTTGTGTTCTTATTTGTGTGTGCTTTAGTATAATGTGAGCTCCCTAAGGACAGGTTTTTTGTGAGTTTTTTTTTTTTAGGATATTTTTTTTGTTTGGTTCATTTCTGAATCGCCTGCCTGAGAAGCTGCCCAGCACATAGCGGGCACTCATAGTAAATAATGAATGAATGAATGAGTTGAAATGAGTTACTGGCTACCAATAATTATAGATTTAAAAAACAGTGTTTACATATTTGTTTTTAAACGAGAATGAATAGAATCATAGAATTTTAGAGGCCCCAAATTATGATTCAGATGGCCTAGGAGTGTATCCGAGTCCAGGGATTATAAAATTCTCCAGGTGAATTTCTGCATCCAGATATCGGAGTCACTTCTTAAATGCCTTATTTTCTAGATTAAAAAATTAAGTCCCAGAAGGGTAAAGTGACTTTCTGTAAGGTGTCATTGCAAGTAAGAGACAAGAATGAACTGAGAATCCACCATTAGACAGGCTTCTGCTTGAAGGTGATCTGTTTGTTGCCATTTTCATTATGAGTTGCTATTGTAGTTGAAGCATAATCTTTGCTGATCACTGAACTTGGCATTTGGCAGGTGCTGTGTAAATTTACTTACAGAATGAATGATGGATGCTAGTGTTCATAATACTGAAACCTAGATCATGATACTGATTTTCCAGAGATAACTTGCTAGTTCAGTCTATTATCAACTTAGAAAAAGTGTTCCAAAACTTTCTTAAAGGGGGGGCGGTCCTAAGATGGCGGAGGAATAGGAAGGGAAGACCACTTTCTCCCTCACAAATTCCTCAAAAGATCATTTCAACGCGGAGCAAACTCCACAAAACAACCTCTGAAGGCAGGCAGAGGACATCAGGCAACCAGAAAAGCAGATCAGTGTCTTCAAAACCAGGTAGGAAAAAATATAAAAGACGAGAAAAGAGACAAAGGAGGTGGGGAGGGAGCTCCATCCCGGGAAGGGAAGCCCGTCCCGGGAAGGGAATTCTAAGAAGAGAGGTTTCCAAACACAAGGAAACACTCTACCTGCCGAGTCTAAGGCGAGCCTTGGAAACACAGAGGGCAACATAACAGGAAGGAAAAACGAATAAATAATTAAAACCAACAGATTACGAGCCCAACAGTAACTCCCCCAGCGGAAAAGCCGCGCAGACGCCTGCAGCCGCCGCTAGCAAGTGGGGGCAGGGCAGGGAAGCGCGGGAGGCACGGGCTGCCGCGCTCGGTAAGAAGCGGGCAGAAACGCCCCACGCGTAAACAGAGCGATCGAACTTGGGCGAGCAAACCAGGCTGGGGGATAGCTACCACGCGAAAAGCTGGAACATAAGACCCCGCCAGGACCGCGCACAGAACAAAGGACTGAACGGAAATAGCCGGCTGCAGACCATCCCCCGCCGGGGACAGGCAGCCAGAGCTGTAAGGGCTGGAAAGGGGCAATCGCAGCCCCGGAGAGACTACCTGAAAAGCGGCAGGCAGGCTTCTTTGCTGAGACTTCAGGGGATGCAGGACAGTCACCACCCGCCTCACAAGGAGCGCCAGCAGTACACCCAGAAAACTGAACAGTAGAAACAGAGAAGGGGACAAGTCCCGGCGACCGCGCTCGCCAAGCTCCCGAGCTGCTCGGACCCGGGAGGGGCGCAGAGCGCAGTCCCAAACAAGTTTGTGCCTCTGAGGGTTACCTGGGCGCCAAAACCGAGCGGCTTGGACCGGGGAGGTGCACGAAGCCTGGGGCCGGCCTCGGATAGTTCCTGGCTGAGCTCCGTGGAGCCGGAGCGGTTTGTGCGTTGTGGGGGGAGACACGTCCAGCGGGGTTGAGACGCTGTGTGCCCACGACAGTGCTATTTGTTTGCAGCATCCCCCCCCTCCCCACAGCGCGACTGAACTAGTGAGCCTAAAAAAAAAAAAA